>NC_143399.1:300507-601014 GCF_052110815.1 Crocodylus siamensis | reverse complement strand
TAATGAATATTATGGGATAAGAAGAACGTGGCCCATTGGTCTTTCATCCTTGACCAAGGTTAACTTATTTTTTTAGGGGAATTTTAATGTTTTAGTAAAAAACTTCTTGGCGAAATAGAATGACTTTCTGGGGTTCTTGCCCTTACAAATACAATTAGGTCCACTGTAATTAATAAGTCTAAAGTTTGATGATTGCAGCACTAAATAAGGAGTTTCCCACTGACAACCTTGCCTGTAAGTCTGTGCAGTAACCAGAAGGTACGCTGCCCTCGGGGTGTCACTGCCGACTGCCTGTGCGTGGCCCTGGAACGGAGCAATTTTCAGTGGGCTCTCCTCCAAAGGAGCAGCCAAGGCAAGAGGACTCAAGACCCCAGGGCAGGGCACCTCTTCCAGTGCTGTTAAATGCCGCTGCCCACTGCACCATGAGCTCACAAACCTCCATCAGCATGATAAGCAGCTGCCTCCTCAGGTGCTTGTCCTTTGCCAGCTCCCATAAGCATTCACATCCATTCAGGGATGAGCAAAAAGGACCAAATGGAGCAAAAACTCTAAACACGAACCCTTTCAATTCCAATAAGAGATGAACCCAATAACTGCACCCCCAGTCCACCTGGGCAACCCAAGACAGACACGGAGGCAACAGGGTCTCAGTAGAGTAGAGCTCCCTCCACAGCATCCTTCTGCCATGCCCGTGCAGTTGTCCCCACCCTTGCTTGCAAAGGGCTCTTGCTAATGATGCCCTGCTAACAGCAAGCAGCTTTTAAGCTCAGTTTTCAGGCTGTCTGCTACTTGCTCCCAATCTGCCACTGGCTTGCCAGACCCTCTCCACAGCTCAGTAAGGGTGGGAGGGAAGGTACCCAGCACTGAGCCAGCAGGTGTATTACAGTGCTCAGCCTCCTTTGCTGGTACATCAAAAGGATCCTCCCTTATCAATGCAACACATCGAGGAGATGTCCGATTCACAATGAAATGTTTACCTTGGAAGCCAGGTTTCTGCTAGCAGTATTACTCCCGTGCTTACAAGGAGCCATTCAGTGGATTCAGCTTCAGTACAAACCAGGCTCAGGGGGTATTAATTTTCTGCCTTAGACTACTGGTTTGCATAAATCTGATTGAATATTTCCCAGTGTGATCGACTCCAAGAACTGGAAGAGTACTCCAGTAAGAGACCCCACAACTAGCCAAGGAGCCAGGCCAGAGGTAACGCCTCATTCCTGCAAGTCCTCCCAGCCCACGCCGCTGGCCCACCATGCACTACTCTGCACGTGGCCCTCTGGAACTCCTATTTCCAGGAGGCTGGAGTTCATGGTCAGCAAAAGCGAGAGCACTGTAGAAAATTCCCACCGCCTCCTATTCCTCTCCCAGAAAAAGCTGCGACTTGCCTTGGGGCATTTTTTTGTTCTGTTTTGTTTTTTGTTTTTAACTTTTATTTCCATACATTGCTAAAATTAAATTAACTTTGATTATGTTGATGCAGCATTTCAAGTTCAACTGTGCAGCCCTCTAGCCAGTGACATGTGTATGTAACTGCCTTCAAAGCTGGTCTATGCGAATCACTTTAGAGAACTGTATGTACAGAGTGACAGTCCAAGCAGTTATTTATTAAATATATTAATTTTCTTCAGAGATAAAATTGAAAGGCAGCTTTCACACAAGGGCTTGACAATGTAAGCCAGGGAGAAGAGGAGGTAACAACAAGTGAATAAGCGTGTGAAGAGGACAGCACGGCTGCCCAGAGAAGCATCCTAGATCCAGAAAGCCTCACCACTCCACACGACCTGAATGCTTCCATCAGCCTTGACGGTGGGCTTCCTGACCCACCTGCATGGTACAAAGGAGCCTGGTCTGCACGGCCCCAAATGCTGGCAGAGTTGTCAGCACACCGGGCTTGAGGGGACCTGCTATCACAGGAACCATCCCGCACAATCCCCCGCACCATGCACTAAACCAGCTCCATCTTGCAGCCATTCAGAAGCTCGCACCGGCGCTCAGCCCAGCTCCTAGCAGGCGGCTGGTCCAGAACCTCACTCCTCCTCATTTCTGGCTTAAAGCTACTGGTGACTGGTTTCTTCCCTCCACCCCACAGACACACACCTGGGGCAACAAGACACTGATGGTCCTTCTCTCTCCAGCTTCCTGCAACCTTGGAGGGCAGAGGAATCGCAGGAAGGGGCCAGGCAGGAGCAGACGACACCAAATCCAGACTTTTGGCCATTCCCAGACCTTCCAGGAGGTCTGACTGGGCTGCTTCTCTCTTCAGGTGCTGGCTCCAGAGCTGTCCTTCCAGTCTCTTCACCTCCTCTTCAATCTGCAACCACCCCTCTTGCTCCCTTCACCCCTTCCCATTTGTAGCTGATGCCTTCCTAATTAGTCCCATCAAAAACCTTGGCGTTAACCTGCTGTTCGCTGCCATCCCACGATTTGGATTTGCTCTGCGTGTGTGCTCGTGTCCTCTGCCTCACCTTCTCTCCCTCTGGCCTATTTAAATGGCCCCTGCTGCAAGAAGCGTGCCCTCTAGGTCTCTTGTGTTTGAACAGCACCTTGCACAACAGGGCTCATTCTTTGCTGCGACACATTAAACAAGATTAATAATAATTAGTGTTGTACGCTGCCACTAAGGCATTTCCAGGCTAATAACTCTGCATTCTCCTCCCAAATTAAAACTTAGTCATTCCTTTCCAAACTAATTACACTTGCTGTAAAGTTGCACTAGGCATTACAAGAACAAGCGACATTTAAGTGGCACTGTCCGTTTCACACACGTACATTAGTGCAATGCAGAATCCACGTAAAATCCAGAAATTCCTGTTTAATTATCCCATAATCTTGTACTTCTGAGCTTGCACATACTTCTGCCATGTTTCACATTTTTCAAATATGAGAATACTGCATCTCTCACTACCTCCATTCCCAATCCTTCCAGTACAAGTTAACAGGCGCTGCCTCCTAGAGTAGGCATAAGCAGAAAAACAGCCAATAGAGCCCTCTAGTTTTTTACATTTTTTTGCAGTTAACCTCGACCTCCATTTCTTCTCTGCTTCCAACCAGACAACTTTCAGAGCTGAAAAATCTAATTCCTGATAAGGCAATCTTTCAACTAACAGAAGATGGACTTTTGACTAACTAAGGGCAAGCACTAGCAAAATCTATTCAATTCTATTTGGCTTCTTTTTTTCACTGTACTCATCACTGTGGTATCAGAGGACACAGAAATGAATTAACAGGTACAAAAAAAAAAGTCTCCCGTGCCTTGGTTCCACAGCCACAGACTAGCTGGCTTTGCTTAGCATTCCCAACAAAGAGAGATCGAGGAGAGGAGCCGAGAGCTGCCATAGCTACACAGATGCTACCGAGATATCACCGCCAAACACAAAAGCATTAAATATCAGAAGAATGAAGCTCTTCCCATAGCCAAGGCACTGCCTGATGGGATAAACTTCTAGTACAAAACCAGCCAGCAGAAGGGAAGAAAAAGCCTCGGATCCCTGATCACAGGGGGGATCATTCCTCAAAGGAGGCATGTGCTGACGTAAGTATGTCAAGTCTAACAGCGTGAAGAAGTGCGCTGGGAGTGCCAGAACACCTTCACAGGCTTTGAATGTGATGGAGCCGCTTCTCTGATCCCTGCACTCGAGCACCCATTGACGATGGCAATCAGCACCGCTCAGCAGCAGTGCAAAATCCCATGGGTGAAGTAAGCCTCTGTTCCACCTACAAGAACACACCACAGCAGCAGACTCTCCCTGTGCCTGAAGAAGGGTGTTTGTACCCAAAAGCTTGCAAAGAACGGTTTTCCCAACTATTTAGTTGGTCTAATAAAAGATATCACATCTACCCAAAGAACCATGTCTGCCATAGGAAAATTAATACATTAGGAAGCTGATTTAAGCGCACACATATGTATGTAGACTGCAACCTTCCTTGAAGCAATTCAGTGGAGGAGGTCGTTGTTATAATGATAACTGGCTGCAAATATACATCCATTACATATGGCAGTAAATGTTCACTGCTACAATGCATTATGATGCTAAACAGTCTGTAACATGTTTTGCAGGCACATTTTATTGTTTATTGTTTCACAGAGATGAGCATCTGAATGTCATACATGAAGTGGTACACAGCACTGATAGTACACTAGTTGACAAATTCACAGTCTCTCATCATCTGAGAACGAACAATAGTGTAATTAAGGACTATATTTCAACCCGGGCACAAAAGGAAGTAGAGTTAACTAGTTATTTCCAGGCTTTGGAGCAAAGAAATTAAATTCTATCATTAAGAGCTGTCTGCCTACTCGGCACCCAAGCCCCCTATCCAAATGCGTCTCATCAGTCCAGGGAAGGTGCTGCACACTGCCTACCTCGCAGGAGATGCACTACATGTAACCCTGCATATCTGCACGTTGTGTCATCGTGTAATGAAGGCCTATATTGCAATGCAAAAAAAGCTGGGCAAACTAACAGAATGAGCTGACTTTTGTCCAACTAATTGTTGCATTCATGTAGTGGCTTTCTGATAAATGTAGTTGGTAAAGACCTTATGAACAGACAATGCACAGAGAGCAGGTGTTAAAACTTTTGGTTTGCAGCCTCCAAATAGTCAAACTGGACTCCATATCACTAAGGCTATGCTGCCTAAACTGTAGGACCCGAAACACTGAGAGGCTATATATTAAGCAAAATTGTTTGAGAACAATAAATTATCATGTGTGCTACATTACATATGATAGCACTTGAAGGCCCCCATTCAGGCTCACCGCTCCAGTGAATTGGCAGGTATACAAAAATAGCACCTACCCTTGAAAGATCACCATTTAACCGAGATAAAATGCTGGTGATATCACCTTGCTGCAATCAGAGAAGAGAAGGTGTGGGAAATTATCAATTTTAAGATGTACTTCAGCTAGGTCCCAAGCAGCAAATATTCTCTCCAGGCACACGGCAAAAATCAAACCCTACCATGGCAGAGGATATAAAGCCAAGGAACAGACCTACCCTTCAGCTCTTATTTCAGCAGAAATAAGTTTAAATTCTTGAGATTTTTTTGAGAAGTAAGAAAGCGCCACCACCTGGAGACGGCCTCTTGCATAAAGCACCTAGTGCAAAGGAGGACCCCGACCCCCCTCCCCCAACACACACACACACACACACACAGAGTGTGGACCTATTTGTACAAACAGTAAAACACCAGACTTCAGATGCCTGTTCTGAACAGAGCACTTGGCACTACAAACCGGTCGGTCCTAGAAAACTTGAGTCCAATTTGTTTTTTTAGGACATTTCCCTCAAAGCCATGCTTCATCCTGACTGATTTGTCCTTCCTGTGTAAAAAGGATTCTGTTTAAAGGCTAGTAATGCCATTTGCCATGTCATGGCGGAAAAAAACCATAAATCCAAGATGAAAGCTTGTTCAAGGGCTTGTTCTGCAGTTTAAAACCTTTGTCTACAGGATGGATAAGGTCAACACCAAAGAAAATGACCAATAATGACAACAAACCTTGACACCAAGACATTGCAGGAGGTAGAGAGAGGAAAGTACAAGTTATTAAACTACAGCAACTAGTCTCCGTGGTAAGAATGAAAGCTGATTGCTATCTTTGTTCTATTATGATGATTAATATTAATGAATGCTAACCTCCTCTCCAAAAATATAATTTGTAATATATTAAACCAAAGCAGTTATGCAAAATATGAATAATTTGGCATACACCTGGATACTAATACTCAGATCACCAAGTCCAAAACCCTGATATACACTTCTACAAAATATTCCTCAATTATGGGCCCTTAATTTTTAATGAAAAATAAAATAGCCTGTTATCTTTCATTCATCTGGAATTTTTATTTCTGAATATTTATTTCCACAATCAGGAGAAAAACAGAACTTCCTGAGGTCCTTATTCCCTACCGAGTTGGCATGAATATGAATAGGGATAGGAATATAAAAGAATATAAAAATAGAGGAAAAGATAACATACAAAAAAGATGCAACTATCAATATTTGAATAATAAGGCAGATTTATCTTAATCAGCATATCAATATATTTGCATAGGGCTAGCAAGAATATATTAAAGAATTTTGAAGTTAAGCCATTAGGTTGCTTAGACAACTTGTTAACCAGAGTGCTACCAGCTATTAAACACGCACTTCCATTGGGTGTGAAGTCCAGGCTTCAAAGCTCCTGTATGCGGTACACTGCACATATCACGAGGCATGCCTAGGACATCCATGGTCACGTAATTCATGATTCCAACCGAATAACCCTACAGCACTTTACCCCATGGGAAAACATCCTTCTGCTGGCCGGTCTTCTTTCTGCAAGCAAGGGGGGTAGTTGTTGGAAGCTAAACAACATCTGTCACCTGAACCACAGATGTCCTCCATGGTGTTATTTTATTCTGCTTTCACTCTCTCAAGTCCTCAACTGGATTAAAAGATTTTCAGATTTAGCCTCTAGACCACTGGATGCCAGGGATAATGTCTGAAACAGCAAAAACCAGGGGTAAAGCAGAGGGACAAGGCTACTGTTGATGTCCTGCCACTGCAAGAAAAGGAAATTTGGTAAAATACGCTCAATAGAGGGAATGAAGGTATGGAATGGAAATTACTGAGACTGGGCGGGAAGCAATATTCAAGAGAGCTCGATGTGATCAAGTCAGGGGGGAAACCGTCTCCACCCCAGAACTCTGGAAGAACTGGGACATGAAGTCTCAGGTCCAAGAAAAAGTACTTTAAAAAAAATATATATCAAGTTGTGAATGGTACCATAAATGGCAAGTGCAGTGCCTCTATTGAAATGAAGTGGAAAAAGTGACCCAGGCATTACAGGACACCCAGCCTGACTTCAATAGCAAGCCAGGTCCTAGAACACATTTTGAAGGGAAGACTAATTAAAAACACAATAGTACCTGGAAAATGAGATGAAATGTACTGTTTTTACCCACAGTAACTCATGCCAAACTAACCCAACGCTTGCTTTTGATAAATTAACTGATTTTCTGGACAAGGGAAATATAGCAGATCTCTTTGGACCTCAGTAAAGCATTGATAAGGTGCCACTTGGCAAATTATTAGCTAAAATGGATAAGATAAGGATTCGTACAAGAACTCTAAGGCAGATCAAGAACAGACAGAGACAAAAACAGGTCATGCTGAAAGAAGCATTATGGGACTGGAAGGGGGTTAATCGGTGAAACAGAGATCAGGTTTGGGATGGATTTCATTTAATATTCTTACTAATAACCTTAGTCCACAAAGTAGAAGGGCACCAGTGAAATTTGCTGATTCCACAAAGTTAGGAGATATCATCAAATGCAAAGGAACAATTGTCTGACCGAGGGCAGGGTCATAAAATGGAATGAAGTTCAATAGTACAATGGCGAAGGCCATGCACTTAGGGTATAAAAACAAGCATTTATTCTATAAGACGGGTGCTCATGAAAGGAAGTGATAGAAAACGAGAAAGACTGGGCACATTAGCTGATTACAGGTGGACTACCAGCTGCCAGTGTGAAGTGGGGCCATGAAAAGGGAAAATGCAATCTTAGGAAGCATCAGGCAAAGCATTTAGTGGAGACAGGGACGAAAACCATTGCATGATGCACTGAAGTACTGTGTATAATTCTCGTTGCTTCTGTTCAAAACACACTCATTCAAACAGGACAGTCCAGGGAAGAGCTACTGATATGATCAGGAAAGTGAAGAGCCTTTCACAAGAGGGAACTAAGAGCGTAGCAAAATAAAGGATGAGAGGGACAAATGACTAAGCTCTGTATACTTCTATCAGGAGTAAACCCCAGAGAGAAAGAAGAGCTACTTAAGCTAATGGACAATTTTAGCACAAAAACAAATTAGTACAAAACCAGTTGTGAATAAATGTAGGATAGACATTAGAAGAAGGTTACTAACCACCACAGGAACAAGGTTTTTGAAAAACCTCCCAGCAGGAGCAGTGGGAGGCAAAGAAGTGAATTATCCAGAGCTTGATCAGCTTATGAAAGGGATTCAATACAGTAGTGTACTTGCCTGCGAGAACAGGGGACCTTGTGCTCGAGCACACAGGACATGCCTGCCCCAGTTTCGTGTCAGTCAGCAGGATCTTTTTTTTTTTTTTTGGACTCCACATCTGCAGAATGTGAACCTGAATACAACCCTCAATGCAACCACACTTTATAGCAATTAAGAAAATCCTACTTCTGCGAAACAGCACAGAGATAAGGGGCAAGTAGCTCTACTCAGTTCAACAAGACCAGACCTGATCTGTACTTTGGACGGGAAAGGGTTTTTCGTTTTGGAGGGGTGCACGCAGTATCAGGATGTCAGATAGGGTTCACTTCTTAGTTACTGAAGAACAAGGTCCTTCCCCTCTTTGGTGGGCACGGGAGGAAATCCCAGAGCAGGTAATTAAGTAGGACTCTGCTGCCGGTAAGAACGAGAGTATCGGGAAAGATACTCCCCTCAGCTAGGGGAGGGAGCCGGAGGCATCTCTGGCTATTGGTTCCTGCGGTGGGGCACAGCTGGGGTGCTCGCCACGTGATGTGGACTGCAGCTGGCTAGGGAAGAGCTAACAGGGAAGGCAGTCGAAAAATACCCCGCGGGTCGTTTCCAAGGGGGGGGGGTAGAGCGCCAGGCACGGCTGCGGCCACCAGAGCCCTGTGGGGTGCAAGACCCCACGGAGTAAGACGGGTGGGTCTGAGCCTGGGGAGGTGTTCGACCCCCAGGCCCCAGCGTAGGGGACGGAGTATGGGCCTCAGTGAAGGCAGAGGTGCAGAGTGGGACACGAGAGGAGCAGCTGAGAGGCCCAGGGGAGAGGGGCGAGCAGAGAGTGGGAGTAATGAGGCCCTGTAAACACGGGGGCCTGAGATGAGGGGGGCAAAGTGGGCCCCAGTGAGCAGAGGGCTTGAGAGTAGGTCCTGCTAAGATGGGGGCTGAGTTAGATCCAGGTAAGCCTTCGGGCGCCTGATGCAACAGGTGGGCCGGAGCCCGATGGAGAGGGGTGGCTGAGGAAGTGCCACAGACAAACAACGGGGCAAGTCAAGAGCCCCCAATTGAGAGCAGCTGGGTGAGAGACCTGGCGAGAGACCAGAACCAGAGTCAAACCAGCGTTCTGCAAACCACCCAGCGCTCGCTCGGATGAGGCAGCGGGAGATGCCCGAGAGGCCACGTGCTTGCTGGCCAGGGAGTGCAGGGAAGCAGGCCTGAGGACCCTCTGGGTGAGGGCAGGGAGAGTGCGGCCCCATAAAGGGGCGGTAAGAGAGAGACCACGTGAGAGGCGGTGGAGAGAGAGAGAGAGGTCTCAGTGAGAGGTAGGTGGTACAAATGTGGCCCGGAATAGGGCCAAAAGCAAGAGGCCTAACACTGTGATGAGTTGGGCGCAGCCTCAGGCCAGAGCCGAGCACACAGTACAGGGGGTGGTTGGAGCTGCATACATAGGCCCAGGAGAACAGGGCATTCAAAGGGCAGCCTCCCACCTAATTAAGACCATAATTATCTAACAACAAGGTGCGGCAGGAAAGAGAGGCAGGTGGGAGACTAGCACTGTGGCTGGTCAGGAAGTTCCCACACTGCCAGGTACATTCTCAAGACTTCACAACAACAGATTATTTTCCCCCCTAAATCAGCGGAAGATCTAATCTTCATCTGGTGCAATTAAAAGTCAACCAGAAAGCTTGAAACAACCCTAACTTTCTTAATGCACTGTTGAACATCTTCCCAAATAAGCACTTCCTCAATTAAAAGATCGTCTCTGCAGCCACTCTTACCGAGATCTTTCAGACTGACCTTTCAAACAGGTGCATGGGGACCAGGGCCAGACAGATGACTCATCTCATTCTGTGTCTAAGTCCAATGCAAAAAAATAAATAAATGTATCAGCAAAAACGTAAGGCCAGTAGAGTAGCCTCTTAGACTAACCTTAATGCAGATAAACAGATTTAAGAACCAACAGCTAAAATCACATCTGTTCACTCAGATTGGTAATGATTCCTAATTAACACAGCTGAATATTTTGCTCACTGAATAGAAACCAGAAGGGAATCATTCTTGGCAGCTCAGACAACATACCCTGCATCCTGATGGCCACAACAACACTCCCTACTTTCTCGTTAGGTTTGAGTTTTGTTTTCAAGTTTGATTTGTAAACAAATTAGCAAAATGAAATAATCCTGAGAACTATTTTTCAGCAACCAGGTCCTCTAAACCCTCACAGTGGTGAGACAGAATTACAACGCAGTAGCCATAACTTACAAGGCTCTGTGGGGATAGGAGGGCTGAACTGGTGACACCAAACTTTGGGGCAAAGCATCCACGCCAGAAGACAGGCGGGTGATCCAGGCTGACCTGGACAGGCTCAGCAAATGGGTGGACGAGAACCTGATGGTGTTTAACACTGAAAAATGCAAGGCTGTCCACCTTGGGAGGAAAAACCTGCAGCATCCTTATAGGCTCGGCAGTGCTACGCTGGCTAGCACTATGGGGTCATGACTGACCACAAGATGAACATGAGCCTTCAATGTGATGCTGTGGCTAGTAAAGGGACCAAAACGCTGGCTTGCATCCATAGATGCTTCTCGAGCAAATCCCGGGACATCATTCTCCCCTTGTACTCGGCCTTGGTGACGCTGCAACTGGAGTACTGCATCCAGTTTTGGGCTCCACAATTCAAAAAGGATGTGGAGAAGCTTGAGAGAGTCCAGAGGAGAGCCATGCGCATGATCAGAGGTCAGGAAAATAGATCTTACGATGACAGGCTGAGAGACATGGGACTCTTTAGCCTGGAAAAGCGTAGGCTCAGGGGTGATCTGCTGGCCACCTATAAGTTTATCAGGGGTGACCACCAGGATCTGGGGGAACGTCTGTTCACCAGAGCTCCCCAAGGGATGACGAGGTCGAAGTGTCATAAACTACTGCAAGACCGTTTCAGGCTGGACATAAGGAAGAATTAACCAAAACCATCTAGACTAGACTCTGCCTCCCGTGACAGCGCTGTGCCTCGTGCTTCAGGGACCGTGTCACCAGAACGGTTTGAAAACTCCCTACCAGTCGGGACAGCTCATCACCTCTTCGCCCTGAAGTAAGGGAGCTGGTCCCAGTCACTATGTCAGCTTGTCCAGCTACTCATGTCACCAGGCATAAAATGGTGCGTGCTTTGGAAAACATGGGGCTTGTAAGCACCACCCCTGGCAGTGAATTCCAGGAGCTGAATAATCACTGGCTAAATATTATATTGTTGCATCAAAATATACTAGAAACAAGGAGATACTGATCATTTCTCACCAGGCACTTACTTTTCCTTTTGAGCAGGACAAATTTTTCTCTTTTCTAGATGTAAGTAACTCTACTCTTCGTGAGTTTAAATTTTAACCTTATGATTAAGCAAGCAGTTTTTTGTAATGCAAGGGATCAAAACCAACTTAGAATCACAGATGAGGGCTGGAAGGGACCTCAGGAGGTCACACCTAGTCCAAGCCCCTGCTCCAAGCAGGACCAGCCCCGACTACATCATCCCAGCCAGGGTTCTGTATCGCTGGGTCTTAAACACCTCCAGCTTGTTGAAGGATTATCTCAAATACTTGGGATGAACGTGAAACAATTCCAGGTATCCTGCACCCGTGAATGAGGTGTTTCCAATACAAGTCTTGGACCAGAACTGCATTTTCCGTCTCTGCCCTAAATAGGATCACAGAAGGGACATTTTGCATTCATTGCTATTGTGTTGAGGGCAAAAGTAAAGAAAAGTTAAACGGGAAGCATTTTCTCAAAAGATGAATGAACATTTTTTAATCCAGTGGCCTTCTCAGAATTAGAGCTGTTTATAGGAGGAGTAGTGTAGGTGGAAATAGGAGGCAGGGACTGGGGAAAAAAGGAGGTTTAAATTGTACTGTTCAAGGTGAGGTTGCTTCACATACAGGCTTACACACATTCATTTCCCCAAAGCCTCCTATAAACTGCAGACACCGTGATAAAAGCTTTTCATTTTGTAAACATTCTATTGCCTTTCTGGAGTTTTTCCTGTAACAAAAGCAAATACATGCTGCCAGAAATGCTAAATGAGAATGGTCCTGTAGGAACCAGCAAATTCCATCACAAGCCTCCAATGAAAGAGCTGCTGAATGGCAATAAAAGCAAAGAAACACTTCGGTATTTCAGTCCCTCTCCTTATACCAATAGGCCCAACAATATGCACACACCCCTGCTAAATATGTGAACAGCAAACACATGGTGTATAATCTTAACACAATGGTTAACAAAAGCAAAAGCCACAGATGGGGAGGGAGAGGGAGCAGAGCCAGGACATCTGATGTCTAGTTAGTGCTGCATTTCAGACAGATATCACCCGAATGTCAAAAGAGGTTTGGGCAACGAGCTCAGACATGGCTTTTCTTTCACCACTTAAAGAAAATAAGCAGTCTTGAAAAATCTAGGTTTTGAATCCCAATCGCTATCTCAGTTTCTCTCCATTTTCCAGCCATTGAACATTTTAGTTTCAACATGCTGAAGGCGGCAGAAACAAAGAATACCACGAACAAGCTGAATGTTCATTATCTTGTCATATCGCACAAGACTCACATATGCTAAAGGGCTTCTGTTCTTCATTTTAAATATTTCTACTCAAAGAAGATCCCATGCTGTAAAACCTGCGGTTAGAAAACCATACACCTCGGGAAAGCTATGTTCTTCCCTCGCTTCTTCCTTCACCTAATACTGTTGTATCAGTTTAGATGTTCCCAATGCTAAAAGATCAAAAACCAGATTAAAAAATATATCCATTTGTCAGAAAAAAATTAGAGATGTGTTACCTGCAGCAGATGCCAACTACCACAAGGCCTGGCCAAGGACTCCAAGGTGCCCCGCAACAGAAAAATTCAGTTGCTGAACTGGCAGAGATCAGATATTACCATTTTCAGACATCAGGAAGCCCTAGGAAAATGCACTTTTCACCCTGTTGCATTGCCTCAAGATATAAATGACCTTTAAAAATTATTACATGGTTATCTTCAATTTAAATATTTACATTCCAAGCTTTATACTGATTAACTTCTGGAACAACCTCTGGCTCGATGGGTACAAGTTGCAGGAGCACATGCAGACGGGAGACGTAATGAAGGAAGGCTGCTCAACCACCCTGGCAAGATTATTTGCACTGCAGCAACACCAACAACCTCCAAGCGAGGTCAGAGCGGGGCAACGCGCACGTGGACGTGGATGCGCACATGGACAGAATGGCTCCCTGCCTCAATGAGCTCTCAGGCTGGGAAACTTGACTTGCAATGCTGACGCCTCCCAGACAGATTCGCTCAGAAATGCACTCTGAAAATGAGAACAGCGATTCCGTGAACTTCTAGTGTTTTGCCAACAAGCAAGCCAGGAAAAAAAAAATACAGTAATTACAACTGAAACCTCAGTATCTCAAAACAACAAAAAATACCTCCCTAATTTTCCATGTGTGTTTTGACTGAGTTTTCCTGAAAATACTAGAAGAAATGATCGACTAGAGCCAAGATGTCAAGGAGCCGTTTCCACCGTGTATCATCCACTCAAATTCAGTGGCCAAAGCTCATTAGTGTTGCACCACTACTGACTGACTCATGTAGAAACCACAGATTAGGGACAGCAGAAACTCCTGAGATCAACCTGGTCCCCCTTTACCAAGCTCTCCCAGAAACTTTTCCCAATACTCTGTCCAGGGCTGTTTCTCATAACTCAAGTTACAGGCCTAGCAGAGACAAAATAAAATAAATAACCGAATAATCTACGGATCCAACTGGCCTGATTTCTGTAAGAGTGAACAGTGCTGCTCTCATCTTAGAAATCTGTGCAAGTTTTAAACAAAGAGGGTAACAATGCAATCATTACTTGGGACTTTCAAAAAAAGGGTTGAGGCTACTTTATTAAGAAAACTTAATAAAGAAACAAGAGGCTACTTTATTAAGGAAACTTGGTAACTGTGGGATAAAATATAAAGTCTGTTCAAGACTATAGTGTAAACAGCTTAGAAAGGAGACTGGATAGCAAAGCAGTAACTCTTAACATGATTTGCCTGATCAGTGGAACTGATGCAAAGCCAGATTGTTAGTAAAAGCCATTTTCAAACCTGGGTTTAAAAAAAGGTTTCCCGGCATGGCTGAAAGTCCAAAGTAGGATTTCCTTTCAATTGCTCAGGTGAAACATGAGCATCAAGATTCCAGAAATACTAAAAACCTAAATTATTAAGGAGCATGGCGATGCCCAGAAACCATCCCCAGCAAGTGGAGTACAAGAAGGAGCCAAATGAATTACCCAAATACTAATAGGTTTTGAATGAGTTATTACATCCCTTCACAAAGCGGTACTTTGAAAACAAGCAAGTAAGGTCTTGCAAGAAACCAGGATCTCACTGAGAGAATACAGGTGGTGGCTACAAAAGCTTCTCTATTTCAATAAATTAGAGAGAAAGTGGTCAGAGCACAAGGAAGGCAGCAGCACTATGCCACGGGAGGAACCAGCGCTGTCTTAAACAAGACTGCAGGAAGCCCAGCACCACGTTTCTCATGCTGGGCACACAGGGCACTTCAAGAGGGTAGGCAAGAGGAAGGCATGGGAAAGAGGAAAAATAAAGGAAGGAAAAGCAAGACAAATAGGAATAACTATCATCTATCTTAGGTTGTTAATGTGGTTACAACACAGAGGGAAAGACATGAACCTTACTACCCACAGCACAGGATCACAAGGATACACGACAATAACACCACTTCAAGGGTGTGATCCTCTAGAACAGCTGGGAACTACTGCCCTAGAACTGAGGCCACAAGCAGGCCTCGACTCCTGCACCGATCCAGCGGGAACAGATAAAACTGACTTAAAGGAGGCTACAAGCTGTTCCTCTGAGCTCTCCTTATGGGGGGTTAAGAGTAAGTGCCACTTCTGGGATTCAGTCTGCTTTAAACCCAAGCTGCCATGCCCACTACCAACTGGCTCATCTGTGCTCAACTCTGTAATTCATCACACGTTCCTTAACATGCCCCAAATACAGACCTGCCTGCAGTCAAGTTTCACCAATTACCTCTCCAGAGCACAGCAGAGATGGCACCAGACCCCATAGATCACCTTCCCAGCTGTAAAATGCCCCAGTCTCGCCCCGAACTTGGCACCACTATAAACGAACATGCCTTGCAAGTAACACAAGAGGAGCTGCCCTTGACATGTGGTCCAGAGCAAAAGGGGAGCAGGCAGGGGGTGGGGGGACTTTCTAGGGGACAAGATGACAGTGAGCAGGAAAGCAGAAAGGCTGTGGGGATCAACCCTGATAAGAAGCCTCAACCCAGAGACCAGCAGTGAAGCAGTACATCACATCACAATACTCCCTTGGAGGCGATGGTGCTTTTTTGCTTTATTTTTTATCGATTTTAAAAGCAACACAAAAACCAGAACTATGCATGGTCTATCAACTATATATCTCAACCTGAACTACACACACGTCTGTCACAAACAGTAACAGAAAAATAAAGGAGGGAAGAAGGAGGGATATCAGATGAAGAGAGAAGTGTGCAAGGAATAATAATTTAGTTACCAAAATATTTTAAGAACTCTTTCCAAATTCACCAAACTTTTTGAAGCAGTGAGCCAGCTGAACATGACTGTCTCCATAGATACCAACTGCACCACCTCACTGCACCAGATTTCAACCTCTGGAGATGCTGTTTTCCCAATGGAGTAATATAAACCTGCGTCTCATGAATACGGTCTACTGCACAAGTGCAATCTGCTGGTGGTGCTTTTTATTTTTTTTTAAATCTGGGAGCAAGGTGGGGACACCTTTTAAACCCGGGAGCACGATCGCTGCCTGTGACATCAGCACTCTGAGGACAGGGAGCAGACAAGTTTTTTTTCCATGAGGAACACGGCACCGTTCACTAGCATTCATTTCCCATTCAAGACATTTTAGAATATTTCAGAAAATTATTTACACTGCTACAGCAATGTTAGCCCAATTGTTTAAGGATTTTCCACTGATTGCTTTCCAGTGGAGACCCTGCAAAAGTAACTGTCCAGATCCATTGCTATAAGCACAATACATCAAAATTAATCTGGCACCTGTGCAAGATTTGGCAGTCGTACCCAATAAACTCTTTCGGCCATGATGCAGCAGTGACTGACAATCCTAACAGACAGAGCTGAGCACAAGGCAGCGCTACGCTAGTCCGCACGCTGTACGCTGGCGGGCTACAGCTACTAGCCCCATCATTCATTAAACCAGGATGCAAAGAGACTAACTGCAATTGGCTCAACAATTTCGTTTTCCATTTAAAGTTACCATATGAAATATTACAAAGCAGAAACTCTCAAATTATGGGGGGACTCTCTGCAGAAATAAACCACAGTTATAAGTGGAATCAATAAGTCACGTAGACGCTGGCAAGAAGGGAGGAAATGTGTCTTCGGGAGAAGAACTAAGTCTAACTGAGCCAATTTAGATTCTGGTAACGAGCCCATCTCTCACCAAAGCGCCATACAGACATTTCATTGCAGCTTTAAATTCTTGGCTTCATTGTGTTCCTCAACGCATTGTCTTGCCAACAATGATTATCAAAACTTGAGAGCCACTGGAGAATAAGAGTGCTTGATTTGCCCCTCTATTGGAATTCTGTAGGCAGCTGTCTTGAGTTACAAAAATGCATCCTATCTGGGTAACTCATTTGTTCTTCGTTTGTATTGTACTGCATTTAACAAGGTTGTGCATAATCATTTGAAGGCATGCAAATCATTTTTATTTTGTGTATTACCTAGGAAATTAAATGCTGCCTTCTCCTTTATCTTGTAAGCAGAAGTCATTACATCTTTTTCATATGCCAAGATAAATTTAACACACATTCACTGGTTTCTAAGAAAAAAAAATGTAGGGATCACATTATACCTAAAACCAATTTAATTCCCTCTGCTCTCCAAAATGCATGTGAAGAGCCTGAATTCACCCTAATCCTGAGTCCAGCGTCCCCAACTCACTACAAAAATGGCTGCTTCTCTGGGCCATCGTTTATTGTTGTCTTTTACAAGCTACCTTAAAAGGACATAAACCTTTTATCAATCTGGTATTTTGTAGTACTTCACCACTGTTAGTAAAACCTTACTAGACCCCTGAAAAAATTAACTGGGTTCCCCAACCCATTTTGTCCTGGTCCGTCTGACAATCTGAGAATTTTCCTCTTGTGATTTTAATGGTGCACGTGCATCGCACTCGCATCCCGGCCTGGGGAACCAACTGCTGTTGAGGACAGGCCAGCAGAGGGAGCCACGACTTTCTGCCCTTTTCTAAATAAATAAATACATTGTGGGTGCAAGAGTGGCGATTAAAACTGTTTAGCCTCAAAATAGCATTTTCCACACACGGCAACCAGACAGTCAACCAAATATGGCGCCTACCCTCCACAGCAGCATCTCTCAAACCCTGGGGCTGCTGACAAATCCTGTAAGAGTAACTAGATTACAACCACTATTGCCTGTGCTCATTATTAGTTCTGCATTTGTGAGAGGGGCAGTCTCTTTCAAACCCTCCACCAAGCAACGAAGTGATCAGCTGTGAAGTCTGGCAGATGTACAGGGACCACATCTAAACACCAACCATTCCAAGTGACTTCACCATTTGTCACAGTTTTAACTTATATTAGTTCAGTGGGTAACAACACTGCAAATAAAATCTTGAGCAACCTGTCATGAGAAGGCTAAATAAACACAACGAAAGATGAAGGAGCAGAATCATGTCAGGCTCAGAATTTCACTTAAGAATAACACAGGGTAAAACAGCAAAAGGTACCAGCTTACAACAAGCATACTTTGCAAAATGAACATCAGAGATGGCCAAAAAGGACAAACAATTTATTTCTGCTTCATGCAAGGTGTGAGCATTAATTAGTGAACGCATGAGATGAACACTGCAATGGTTGTTTTACTATTTAGTTTATCTGGTTTACCTTGTCTTCAGATAATATGGCATAAGGCTATAAAAATGCACACAATGACAAAGAACATACAAAATAAATGCAAATTAATGAATGCAGAAATTTAGCAGAATGCTGTAAACTTGCTTCAGAATGAATCCTCAATTTACCCAATTTAAATACCAAACGTTAGAAAATACTATTACATCTACCATCAACAGTTTCACAATGAGGACTATGCAGAGAGAATGTAACTATTATGATGCTGCAGAATTCACATTACAGGAGAAAGAAGAAGTAAGAGCTTGATCTGCATCCATAAAACTAGTAGGCATCCCCTTCTATCCGCATAGGAAAGGCAGGTTGAGAAATTATCCCACATTACAGTTCCTACACTAAGGGCCATCCAGCTCAGCCCCCAAAATGGCAGAGAATGATGAAAATCAAGTAAATAATAAAGTTTCAGGGGAAGTTTGCACTCCAAGAACCTGTCAATAATATTTATTATTCTTACTCAGTACCGCTGCATTTAAGGGCAGAGCAATGGCACGTGTGCAGTGCTAGCCCCAGCTCTTCCACACCATCAGCAAGCCTTGATTTGCACAACTCACGCCTGTTCTGCTCTGCACGAGATCTGGACCCTGGCTAGCCATTAGTAAAGTCCAGCTCTCCACGGCTTTGACAGGTTAGACGCCTCTCATTCACCGCACTCCCTTAACTACTTGAAATAAACCGTGAGCTGACCAAAAAAAGGCAGGGCTTTTAGAAAAGTTGTGACTACAGCATGCTCCCTAATGCATGTAGCCAAGGTGAGGGGATCCCAGAAAAATCAAAGCAGGGCCCTTTGCAGAAGACACCATGGATTTAGCAAAAAGCAGAGGAAAGTGGGTGTCCAGATTGCTGGCATTCACCAGTTTGCCGAGGCATGATGTGGAGCATTTTCAGCCCCATGCCTAATGGGGCCCGCCTGCAAGGCAGGAGCTGTTCTTTGCTTTCCTCTCTCCTTCGGTGATAGTGCTCGCTGTCCCCATCCTCCCTCCAGGGAACGGCCTCCCACTGCTGGTGCCTATGGCCAGAAGGAGGGGGAGGAAGTTTCTCTGCCTTGCCCATTGCACACCACTGTGTTGGTGATGAGTACAACAGAAATGCCTGTATCTGCTGATCTCCACTGTTTCCAAGTAGTTGAGCAAAGTTTACAAGAATGTGGCCTTGCTTCACTTGTGCAGTTTGCTAAGCACTCTGCAGGCAGCCAAACAATGCTCTCAATTCAATGTCTGCTCTGTTACGGTGGGACTTACCCACCAGCTACCAGGGGCAGAGGACTGCGTGTTACCCAATGATTTTTCTGTCCCCAAATAAGTGATCTGTATTTTTTCTGTAACGGACAACTGCAAAAACAAACGACTGCATAGGCCATTAGCTGAACAGTGCTGCAACCAGCACATTCTTGTCAGCTTTGCTCAGCTACCCCTGCACCAGCGCAGGCAACTTCCTCCGTGTGAAACATGCAGACAGACTCCTTCTCAAAGTGAAGTGACGGTGTCCCCCAGAATATCATTGACATTCCCAGTATCTGTGCAGTCCCATGGACCTCTCCCTTCCAGCATCTTCCTGAAATGCCAACACAACACAACAGCATCTCCTCTCCTGGACTAGCTCATTGAAGAGGCGCAGAATTCAGGCACATCTGCTAGCGCCAGCGAATGCTCAAGTTCTCTGGATCCGCAGTAGTTCTCTGGAGTGACAGCAGATTGCCAGCATAATAAAATGCTTTGTATAATCCATTCCCCACAGTTATGCCTTTTAGTGATGCATTTTTCCTAATGGCTATTGCCAGAGGCTTTAAAATACAAGGAAATAGTGGACAGCCTTGTCTAAGGTCTCTGAACAGCATGAAAGCTGGGTATGTGTGGAAATTACACATTTCAGATGTCACTAGTTTAAAAAGGCACAATCCATTTAAACCAAATTAGGTCCAATTCCAAATGCCCCAAGGATACAACATAAAAGTTCTCCTTCCTCTAGTAGAAAGCCTTTGCTGTATCTAGTGACAATAATCTTTGACCTTCCACCTCAAAACGGGAAAGCATCTTTGCCCGCCTGCCTTTGGCAAAACCTACCTGCACCAGATTTCTTACCAAGTTCTCAATAATTTTGCCTCGTGCTGTGGAGCGGATCTTAAGCTCCAAGCTGAACAAAGAAGATAGGTTATTACTCTCACAGCACTTCTGATTTTTATCTTTTGGGGGGGGAAAAAGAATAGACCCGGTTGTACAGTTAGCTTTTTCCTCTGCTCCCATAAATACCGCACGCAAAATCAGATGCCTGCTAACATTAACTCTCTCAGACATGCTTGAGAGCTTTAATAATTTACTTTATTGAGAAATCCTCTAAGACTGCGGTCTGTAAACTTTTTTGTATCTAGACCACTATTTGCAACACACTCTCTCAGGGCACTTGTAGCATTCCTACAAAACCCTTGCACCAACTAACGTGCTTGGAAAAGCAACAATGCGGTATGACCCACTGGAAACAAATCTAGGTAGCAGCAACCTCCCTTTTGAGGTTCCTTACTTCGATTAACCTGCTGGATTTCACATTCATTAGCAGCTCTCCCTTGTGGCCTCAGAACACTGCTCTGATCCTCCCGCTATTCGCTACCCATCAACAGTTGGTTTAATCCGAAACTCTGAGCACAATTAAATTTACACCAAAACACCCCGGTGTGAATGATTTTACAGGCAAGTCCTTGTATTCTGATAGCTTGCCCTCCCTCCCGCCACACCAGAAACCCTGAGAAACAGAAGCGTCTACAACTGGCGGCAAACGTTAAATTCGAGGATTGATGGACAGCGAGCCATTGTGACGACAGCGGCTGTGCAGGCCGCCCAGAACACGGCTCCGTGGGCCACCCACAGACCAGCCGTGGTCAAGAGACCAGAGCTCGGGGCAAGTGGGCTACGCTGAAGGCCGTTACAAATGTGCTAATAAATCACCCTTCTTCATTACACCCATGAGTGTCTGATTTTATATCAAAATAACAAATTTGCTGTATCAGATGTGTTGTGCAACAAACTCGAACATAAGCATACTTCTCTTGGCCCCCTCCGTTCAAAGCCTAGCCAGTCAACTGCTGTCCAGCCAGGTAGTATGTCCTCGTCACACCAAGTACAAAATCGCTTTTTATTGGCGAGCAGATTGAAAGCATAAATTGGTCAACATCACAACCACCTAATTACCTACTGTGGGCCAACACAGAAATCCACGCCTCAGTTAACCTCAGCCCTCCCCAAATCCCAGCCACAACCGATGGCCTTGCAGTGCGCCTTAACAAGGAACAGTTTCCTGCAACTTCAGACCCCAGGAGGGGAGTGAATCCCCAGCGCAAGAAAACGCACTGTTGACATCTCTCTCCATCGTCTCCAGTGACCCGTACTCTGACAGTGCTACACAAGAAACACTCTTGATGTTGGGCAGCCAGGTCCTCAAAACATGCTTTCTTCCATCTCCTCCTCCCTCCTCTCACTCAGCTGTGGCTTTTCTTCCAAACGCTTGGCTGCTCTGATCTCCAAGTCCAGTAGAAGCAGCATCAGGAGGCAGCCTGTGCTTTCTACAGTCCAACACCCCACCACCGCCCTGCAGCCGTCCCGCACACCCAGCAGCATCCAAAGCGCGTTGTTCTCATCATCCTCTGCCGCCAGCCACAGAAAGGGGACCAAGATTTTGCAAAGGGAGAACTCGCTCCAGGCAATAATGAGATTGAAGATCTGCTTCTCTCTTTTACTCTGCTGAGCAGAGCCCTCATTTTGCCCTAGTACCTTCTACTGCCCTTCACCTAACAGGAAAAACAAAAGCCGCGGCAGGTCCATCACAGACCCCGCATACTCGTCAGCGCGAGATATGAACAGAACAGACTACGCACACGCAAAAGACTAGCAAGGGCTGCTCTTCTCTCTGCCCTGTGACTGATGTCAGACCCTATCACAGGATTTTACTCTGGATAAGGAGTTACATGCAGCTCTTTGAATTATTGATTTAATTTTTAAGGCTGATAGCAAAATTGAAGTGTAAGGCTTAGCATACCGATGTCTCCAAAGTTTAACGTTACAGCAAAGACTGAATTAACCGTAGGCTGCTGGGTCAACTCCATGAGAGCCAAAGAGAAATAACACTTTTATAGGCCATATCTCTATCCAACTTACCACCTTTAAAAAGGCGCATGAGTGCCCCATTTTTTGTATTTAAAACACATGCATCTGGCAGCACAGCTGCAGAGACAAGAGCAGCTTTCTCTCTCCATGGAAGCATACGCTATGGTTAAAGTTAGACATTGCACGGATACTCGATTAGCTGAAAAACCAGACAAAGCAAATCTGCACCAGGTCTACGATGTTACTAACCATCCCCCAGAACCACAAGCCATTTGCCATCAGCTCCATTGACTAATCTACGTAACACGCACCTGCTCAACGAGCAAGGTTATCTTCTTTGCTATCTCAGCTTTGCATTGAATTGTACTGAGTAACGTTTTTAAAAGTTCCTGCTAGAGGGCCAATGTTCATTCAAACCGTGTAAACTGCATCTGACATGTTAATGTTGGTGCGCGCAGCAACTCAAGCGAAAACCTCCCAATACACAGAGCTATACTGCAGCGAGGCTAGGGTCCAATGGATCTTCCTAACTACAGAGGTGACAACACACTACCAGGAGTTCACTGGGCAGTGCAGGGACAACTTGGAAACGCTACTGTTTGAGAATCACTCTCAGTGTTTCTACACCTAAAACTTCCCACAGGGAAAAAAATAGCATAAATTTAAATTTCTAATAAGGGTCATTCTAGACCAGGGGCAGGCAACCCCTGGCACATGTGCTGAAGTGTGGCATACAAAGTTATTTTGCTTGGCACGCGCACCTTGGGGTAAATGGCAGGGGAGCCACAAGGAGCCTGATCCTTGTTGTGGCAGCATAGCCCCAGCCCCTTCCCTGCCATCTGCAAGAGCCGGGCCGGGGCTACACGGACCCCAGCACAGCGGCTTGCAGCTTCCCCACCACCTGCTGCGAGCAGCCCAGGCTGCACCGTGTGCAGCAGGAGACTGCACAGAGCCTGGGCCGGCTGGCACAGGCAGCCAGAAGGCTGCAAGCACCTGCACCAGGGTCTGCAGAGCCCCGGCCCAGCTAGTTGCTGGCGGTGGGTGCACCCGTGCCTCAGACAGACAGCGAAAGGGCCGGGGCTGCACTGCCACAACAAAGATCAGGCCCCTCGCGGATCCCCCACCATCCCCTGGCACGCTAGCATCTTGCAAGTTGAGGTTGCGGCTGTTTTTGGCACTCTGCCCAAAAACACTGCCAACCCCCATTCTAGACCAAGCAGAGGATCAACAGAAATGTTCGTGTGCCCCTTAGTCGAGGGAGCACTTGAGAGCTCTGCTCCCACTATCTGCAGTGATCTACAGCCGTAATTGTCACTGAGCTGCACAAAACCATTCCTCCGCTCTGTGCCAGAGGACTCCCCTTGGCTGCTCATTAAGAGCTTATAAATAAGCCTTTTTGACCTAACCACTAGCTAGCTTCACTCATTAGTACCAATTCACACCTACAAACCGATGAAAAATACACACACAGAGAAGAGAAGCCTGGTTTAGAGCACTGGCCCCATGGTGGCCAGATGGCACGCAGCACCCAAAACCACAATTAAATCCTGATCCCAGACTAACAAGCGAGACACTTGCCATCGATCATCACTTGCATTTTAGCAGCCAACAGATTTGCAACTAGGTTCGACTTCCTTTCACGTGGACTCTTCTGTAAACACCGACTGCAAGATTACAGGCAACACATATCCTGCTTAAACACCTCAGTCCCCACCGACACGGCAGATTTGGGCACGCTAACTACCTCCATTAGCTCACCACCCACCATATGCACGTTTGCTAAGAGTGCTTGTTCTAAAGGCAGATTTCCGTACCAACAACAGACCTGACACAAAAAGCAAACGCTTCCTCTTACCGTTTGCCAGCCTGTCGCTTCTTGGTGCCCCAGAGGGCAGTTAGCCATGTTCGTCCGCAATCAGGCAGAAGGCAGGGCAGGCTCAGAGGCACGAGCTTGCACAGGCAACAGCCGACTTTGTCAGGTGCTAGGAACGGACTCCAGTTACGGAGCAGCATTAGCCAAGTCAGACACATTAGTGCAAGTGACCCTGGCTCCCCACATCTGTCCCAGAGGTGGATTCACAATAGACAACGAGACACACACAAGTGAAACGAGACAGGAGGGCGGATTAAACCCAGGTCAAGACTAATACTTTAATTTCAGGCAGCTGAACTCTCAACTGTGCGGGCAAGGCCCTAACAGGACCCCAAACACGAGTAAGAAGCCCTCCCCAGTGGCAAAGGAGGCAAAAGGATTCAGACGTGACCTTACAGCCCAGTGCTCTTTCCAAAAGCAGCTGCCTGGAAACTGCTGACAGAGAAATCCACAGAACATCACAAAGGAGGATTTTCTTGCATAATGATTGACAAGATCATTGAGGATTTTCAGGGCTTGGAGTGCAAATATAAAAGGCCATGAGGAAAACTGAACAGCTCCTTGACTAGGGCTACAAAAAGTCTCCAACCACAGATGACAGGGTGAGATACCAGTAACATTAGCACTCTGCAGGTGTATTTCTTCAGCAGGCCGGTATTAAAACCACACAGGGAGCGAGCGCATCAACAAGGTGCACACAGTTTCACTTTAAAAAATAAATACATAAGTTACCTACTTTCTAGTGCCCTGTTAAACAATAGGTTCTGTAATTAAGCAGTCGTGTAATTTTCCTTAAAAGAATATAAATTTCTCCTTAATGTAGCAGCACTGGACCAACACGCCAGCATGCTTTGACTTGGTCAAAAAGTCACAGGCTTGACCTTCAGTGACTCTGTTAAACACCTGACTTGTATTTAAAGGGGTCTGTCAGGCAACAGGGTGGGACGGACTGCGACGGGCATTTCCCTGGGACGTTCCCTTGCTAGGACGTGAACTGAACCTCCCCTACAGAGGAAGGGGGAGAAAAAACTCCCACGAGCCCATCACAACGAGGGAGGGCAGATGTCTGGCCCCAACCCTACCCCGATAAGAAATCCCAGTCTTTGTGCCGAGGCGGACAGAGAGCGCATTCTCCAGACTCCACAGCAACCTCATTCTCTCTAAATGACTGCACAAACAGATGCTGCCCCTAAATCAGGCAATTTCAAACACGCATTCCTTTCCATCAGATAATTCACTCCACTCAAGTCACTTTACTGCTCTCAAGGCCAACTTGTTTTACAGGTCTCCTCATTAAATTAAATTTGGCATGTTCCTTTCATGTTAATGTAATCAAACCTTGTTAAATTGCTTTCTATGGAAATAATCTCTGCCTAAACTGTATTTAAAATAGAATACACCCTTTTGAAGGAAGAGAGCTTGAAGTCAAAAACGGAGTGCAATTTTCATCTGAATTGTAAGTTGACAAATTCTAGTCTCTGTCTCATTCCTTGTGCCTGGTATTAAACACTGTATCTTGATTAGAAGGGAGAACAAGCGAGATAAATCTTCACCAAACATCCTGTATGATTTCACATTAATATATAATCAGAAAAGGTTTATGTTCACAAATAAGCCCAATGAGTATACAACACGTTTGTCTAATGTATTTGTTCTGAAATATATCAAGGTTAAACCATTGCTCAAGATAATGATACAAAGTGTTGACTTAGAGTGTGCATTATTTACAAGAACAAGCCGCACTTCAGAATTTCAAGTTACATTTTAGCTGGTGGGATCTAAATTGTGCCAAGCTGCATTAACAGCATACATTTTGTCTTAACACACAAAAAACAGTCTTCCAGGAATGTTTTTCTTAACCTACCTTTTACTTTTTTATAAACCACATGCACGTAAAAAATGTAGATTGTGCTGATGAGATGGTAAAAAAACCCCAGTGCCTCTATATGCAATATATAAAAAAGATACGCTGCCTCTGAAGCATAGAGAAAAATTCACTGAATTAGGCATTGCCTAGAATTTATTTTTTCCCTTAAGCAGAGTGGGATTTTACAATAAATCTCTTTTCCTCATTCTGTGCTACTGTCTGGCAATTCTGATCTAGCTTAAACTTTGAAAAATAATGTTTCAAAAGCTGCATTGTGGGAAGAAATACCGTTAGCCTGCTAGTAGCCCTTTTAGCATGGGGTACATAAATTAAAGAAATACAAACAGCAGTATATTGTTCAAAATCTCCAGATTACAAGAAACCATCATCCCTTCACCTGCTTGCAAATCAAATTGCAACATGAACTAATTAAATGGCTAAACCTAGTGCCCAGATCAAGGAGAGAATTTTCAACAGGGCATTCTCATTAACCTGCCTCTGATACTCACAATCGACTTTTCACGATGCAGCATTAATCCTGTGCGACTGGAAAACCCCTCACCGTTATTTATGATACTGCATCTTGGTCTTAACCAGAAAATAATATCCTAATTGCAGGGAATTAGCTGTCTTGATTCTTGGCCACAAATACTCTCATAACTTGTGGATTATGCATTACATCACTACTCATTTCCAAAGCCTAGGTTTAATTGGAGTTTCTGACAATCCATCTCCAGCTGTGCTCGCAAACCCTAATGATTTGTGTCTTCTGATGAAATATATAATGACTTTTGTGTGCCCTATGAAAACATTAGCATTAAACTCCGGGGCTACAGTTATTTGAATAGGCTTTTATCCTTTTCCAGTAACTACTCCAGATGCATCAGATTGATTTAAAGATCTGCTGTACCTTAGCAGTTAGCACATTGCTGCTCCTGGCAGCAGACACTGGCGTAAAAGTTAAACTCTAGTGTGCACGGTCTAGAGCAGTGGTCCTCAACCTTAGACGCAAGGCACTCCTCAACCGATTCAAGGCACCCCTTGGAAAGTGCCAGCTCTTAGCTTTCACTCTTTTTGATGGGAGAAAAATACTAGAGCAAGTCTTCTGTTTGTTGCAAGGAACTCAGAAAGCCACAACAGGTCAGAATGGTTTTACAACTATGGTTCCCTGTATGAAAACTTTGGGCTTACCTTGTGAATCATGTTTGTACAGTGAACAGTAATAACATTGTGCAGCACCCTTGAAAGCATCTTAAGGCACCCCAGGGTGCCATGTCATCCTGGTTGAGGTTCACTGGTCTAGAAAATTCACACTAGCCTCTGCGGGCTCACTCACCAGCATCCATGTACGACTGTCTTAGGGTCAAACAGAGCCCGAGGCTCATGCATCTTGCACCTTTCTTATAGCTCCTGCAGCAGGTACATGAACCCATGCCTTAAAATCACACCAATTTAACAAAATCAATTTAGAAAATGATTTAGTTAAATTTGTGCAATCCCTTTCAGTGGGCACTCTTAAAATTGCTTTAAGAGCGGCTAAAATAGATTTAGTGTAATTCAGTTACCGTAACATCACAGTAAAATGCCTGGGGCTTCCATACACTCAAAAAGTAATGAAGATTCCCCTTTTATGAAAACATCCCTTGCAGAAGTTACCTTTCTCCTCCATCAAAAATTTGGGTTACCCTTTTCTATGCAAACGTTTCTTAATATTTGTACGGTTCCAAATAAAAATCTCTCCTAATTACAGGGTTCAAATTCTGGTATGTGAATTAATACTCATTGTTCTGGGATGGTAAATCCGGCACCACATATTCAAAGCACTGCATCAGCACACCTCCGTAAAAATGCAACCACGCTCTGGACACTGAATATATCCTGTGGTTCCAGACTCAGGCTTATTCCGAATGCTGAGACAGCAGCAAATCACTACTGGAAAAAACAAGGAGGCATTCCCTTCTGATGGGACATGATCCAAGGGCCTCTTCTGCTGATTTCTAGTGGTGCTGCTAATCCATGTTAACATTAGCTGTAGGCATGCTATTTCTTTTCCTTACCACGGCCAATCTTAAATAGGCATCTCAGCAAAAAAAACAATGTGCCAATATATAGGTCTAGGATTGAATGGGTTAGATTCCTGCTTAGTGGAAATTCACAAAGGCTTTACTTTGCCATCACAAGAGCTAGAGTTTAATTATTTTATTTCCTGTGATGCTCATATTCATTCCAGCCAAGTAGGAATTACTCCTTTCCAGTAGCCCTGTTATCATAGCTCACACAGCCAGTCCCGATCTGCTATTATACTACTTATTTGGAGAAGCTAAAGCTAATGGGAGAAAAATTAATATTTTATACTCTAAGCCCAACTACTAAAAATCCGTGAGAAAGTACCATGTTATATTTGAGAGTGAATCGCTTTCAATATTTAGCAGGTCGGGGGAATGTAGGAAGCTTTAAGATGGAAGGAAGCCAGAAGCCCAAAGAGCTGCATTCCTTGGCACATTCTTGCCTGTTCTTCACTTGGAAGACAATCGTAACGCCAGTCAGCGTCTTCCTTCAGCAACTGCAGCCTTGGGAAGTGTCAGCCTGTCAGGTGGCAAAATGGTGGCTTAAGCACAAAGCCCCAGGACTCTGCTGCTCCTTTATATAAAATTCTCCAAGTAAAACCTATTCTTCTCATGGTGCAAGCACTTTTTGTCTCCATCACAAAAGAAGGCTCCCTGCTTGGGAGGGGCTAAAATAATTGCTGTTGTCTAGCACCAGGCCAGCAAATCAAGGAGGGAAGACCACAGGATACCACAAACCCCAGAAAAAGTACAGGAAAGCCATAAATTTCCGAGAGGCTTCAACAAGAAGCAAACAAGCAAAGCCCCCTCCTCCAGCAACGCCTTGCTTCCAAAAGGGTCAAAGAAAGCACACAGCACAGGACGAATCCTGCATACTCTACATACCACCGCGTGTGGGAGCCTTCTTCCCCAAAAGATGACTCTGCAACTCAAATGCCTTACTCTCCAAAAGATGTGAAAACTGAGCACATTCATCCATCTTAGATCATCCACTCTTACCAGAAGTGCTGAGAGAAGGATCCCACTGCCCTCAAAACCTAAAAATGTGCTCCTGCCAACCAGGACGTTACCAGCCCAACGCAGGAATTACTCTGCCACTAATCCCCGAACGTATTCCCAGGTCTCCAAGAAGGC
This sequence comes from Crocodylus siamensis, assembly GCF_052110815.1. NCBI lineage: Eukaryota > Metazoa > Chordata > Crocodylia > Crocodylidae > Crocodylus > Crocodylus siamensis. Next base: position 572,011 of record NC_143399.1, on the reverse strand, counting down.
AGTGGGTCTCTTCTGCAAATGCAGATCTCTGCAGGGTTTTAGCCGTCTCTTCCCCTGCTTTTGATCACCAGGCAGGATGTTCTGGATCATTCTGAGGCCTAGAAAGACGGGGAAGATCACAGGCTTTCCACACCTGAGAACAGCTGAGTAGCTGTTCAGCAGCAGATGCCTTGGGGACAAACCCAGATAAGAACACAAAAAAGAAGGTGGGCAAAACAAAAAGGTCCAAACTTTCTGAATTTTTTTTCAAAAGGCTCAAAACCCTGTTTGAAAATAATTCAGCCATGCCTGACAAAGGCGAGGAGGACTCCGGGTCCTCCAGCCCTACCCGCTGCGCCAGCCCCGTTCCAGGAGCTCGCCCAGGCGTTCCTCTGGTCGGCCCCACGGGTAGTCCTGGAGCGAGGCCAGATCTTTACCAGCTAAGCCTCCAAGCACGGGAGGCTGCGCCGCTCCCCATGCTGGGCTATACCAATGGCAAACCGTCCTTGTGGTTGAAATCCTCTCCCTGCTTCTAGCATGAATTCTCCTAGTTTCCATAAAGCCATGGCTGACATTGGTGTAGGTCATTCCTCCTCGTCCAGACTGAAGCATCCTTCAGTACCAGGTACCTTCCCCCTCTATAGGTGCTCAAAGCAGGGCCGAGTCACCTCCATCTTTTCTGTGATACATTTCAACTGAGCTCCAAGCCCGTGTGCAGAACTCGAGTCATTCTAGGCCGATAAGTGATTACATTAGCACCACCCACGAAAAAAAGGTCACCTTCCTACTCTCTCCCAACATCTTCCTGATTAGCAGTCCTGGGGTTTTGTTAGGCCTTTTAAACATAGTACAAAAATATGTTTAAAATGCAATGAATATATTGAGCAGTAACATCAACTCGTGCTGCACACTAAAAATGGCTACAGCTGAAATTGGAAGCCACATTGGCACAAGGCTGGAAACACCAACATGTGCAGCTAACATGCAAAACTCCAAACCATTGCGAGTGATTGGTTCAAGTTAACTGCAACTTAAACAGCTTCAAAAAAAAAAAAAAATCCCCTGGTCTTCACTTTTGCTTGCATCATCCTCATACTCTCTGCTCTAATCAGCCTTTTAATCCATGTTTGCACCCAGAATAAGCTAAAAGAAAAACCTCAAACTAATAACATCCTACAAAGAGCACATTTTTGCTGTCTCCATTATAAGGAAACACCACAGATGCCATTTATGAAGTATAAAGCAACCCAAGGATGGTAAAGGCAAAATATAAAATATGCATTTACGCATAAATATTTTACACGGGTGAGATAAGATCTTTATAGTCAAGCTGGGGGTGTTTTCAGGCACAATTTATTACATTTCAAGCAACTTGCAGAAGGTTTTCTATTTCATATAAATCCCTGAAGTACCATCTTTATGAATGCAAGCAAAACACGTCCCTTCATGCCCGTTTTATTTGCCTTAAATTCTCTTTTTGGACACTTTCAAGTCAAAATCAATGTTACACTTAATATGCTCTACAAAAAACAAATCTTCCTTTATAACTGTTAACCATAACTTTTATAAACTTTGGAAATAAAGTGATTGGTTTAAAAAAAGATTCTAGTGATTGATTTTTATAATTGAAAGAACATGCTCAAATGTCGCTCCTCCATTCCTAGAGGTCTGGACAAAGATTCGCTTCCCTCTGTGAAGCGGAGGCAGAGACTGTATAGTGCAAGCTACCTCCATAATTTATACCAAAAGGGAACATCTGTGAATCCTAAAAACGCAGCTTTTCCCCAGAAAGGGCTGCCCATGCAGCACTAGCCATTATTTCTCCCTTTGTGGCACACCCGGAGATTTGTAGGAAGCTTCTTTTTAGGATCACGGTTCCCGAGCCTGTGAATCAACAGCTTTACTGATCTAAGCCAGCCACCAGGATTCGCTGCCACAATACAAAGCCCCCTCCCCTCACCCTTTCTGCTTTGGCTTCTGCGATTGAACCTAAACATTTTAGAGTCTCTTACCACCAAGCTTTCAGCGGGCTATTTGTCAGAATGTACAAGCACAAATGAAATCGCGCTGTCAGTAATGATGTAACGACGCTGACTGAAGTCTCCCCTGGACCGCAGTGAGGATCCTTTCAGTGGAGGTGGTGGCAGCAGGGGAGAGCTGCCTCACATAGCAAAGTCACGCTTCGAACATTTACAAATGTGCCAGGGAAAGTGGATACTGGGTCACAAAGCAGGTCACCTGAAAACACAGCATTATGCAAAATATGAACTGCACGCATTCACCAGTCATCCCAATTATTTAACTTTCACACCAGAGTAACCTCACTGGGGTGAAAAATATCATCTTGTTTAAATTATGCAGCCTGCCAAAAGTCATTCAGCGTTTTTAGATGCTATACAAAATGGATCAGATTTCTTGATTTAACACGTGTTCACAGATCTTCAGCCTGTAGCAATCCCTGGCCTGGTTCGGAGCTGGGACCAAATAGTCCATTATAATATGCTGAACATACTGGGGAGCAGCAGCACGCCTGTAATGGCAGGACACGTGGGATGCACAATGCTCACGGTCCTTGACAGGATGAAATCACTAGGCCAGGATAATGTTGTGCCTGGTTCCTGGCTGCAGTGCAACTGCCAGCACAGAGAGAAACGAGGCTGTTTATAACTGCATCACAGAAACCTGGATGCTCTTACTCGGGTGAGCGCATCCAGGTCCTGAACACACCAGCACCTACACCACTACTAGCACCAGTGCAGCTACACGGCAGATGGAGAAAGCTCACAGTAAGGCAACGACATGACAGTAAAACACTTCCTGCTCCCCACAGCCACTCCACACCGCATACCTGCCCGCAAGGCTGCACCCAACAATACCTGCAGGAGCATACCCGTGCTGACAAGGCCGTGACACTTCCCTGCCTCACGCTGGCCTCCAGCCCTGCTAGCCATGCCAACCAGTGTGCTGGGGCCTGCCTATACTCCCCCCCGCCACCTTCCCTTCAGGCAGAAGCAAGAAACTCTATTTTAATAAAGCTACCGTGACACCTATTCCTGCCCGCTGCTGCCTCTGCCCCATTGCTCCAGCAGAGAACACCGGCAAGAAAACCCACGCACTCGCTGCACTGGGATGGGAGCCAAAGTCTACTGGACTGAGGACCAGGATGCAAGTCGGGTGTCCTCTTCACTGGCTCCCCATGCAGCCTTAAGCAAGTTATTGCTCTCTGCTGTAACATGGGGATAGAGGTCCCTCTGTCACGTTTCAGTACGCCGGGCAACTGCTGACCCACATGCTCTGAGTCTCACAGAGGCAATCAGAGCGCGTGAACAAATAAACCATCAGCACTGCATGCCTCAGCAGCACTATTCCAGGCACAATTTCAGGAATTCACTTGCATCACAGGGAAAACACATGGCATCTCCTAACAATTTCACTAACAAATGTTTGCATGGTGCCTTGAACAAGTAATGCATTATGGAGGATCTGTATTAATTTACCAGCATTACGGATATTTTAAGATACTAACAGACCAGGTTTCCCTCAGATACAAGAAAGTGTTATTTCAGCAAGTGCTGATACTGCTTAGGGCTCTTCGATGCCAGTCAAAATTGACCCCCAAATGAGCATCCTAACCCAGCTTGCTAAATTCAGCGGAACACACTGAAACCCACAGCTGTTTATAGCAGTAGTGTTATGCATCTGACAGTTTTATTTGTGTAACAGTTTATGCTTTCATTATGTTCTGTCACTTGCTACATGGAATTTGTGTTTAAGAGGATTCCACTGTATCATATCTAAGAGGTTTACAACAAAATCCAAATAGCTAAACTCTAAGATGCATTGCATCACTAGATTTAAGGGTTCACCATAACTCATAGCATGGCTTCAACATTAGCCATCTTTCTCCAAGAAGATTCACCGATAAACTATGTAATTTGCACCATGTCTTTGCCACGGATGAAACCAAAACGGCAGACAGAATGGGCTTCTGCACTCTTTTCATTACTTTGCAAATGAGACGTACGTAGCTTAAAGAGGAAATAAAGGGACACGTTCCACAAAAGTGCTAATAAAAAACCCTTGGGGCCAGAGTCCTGCTCGCATAGCTGCTCCCAGCAAAGTCAACAATACATCCTGCCTAAGTTAAAGAGGATTTGCCTTTAGCGAGCACTTGAGATCTGGCATTCTCCAGATACAGCAGCTCTTGCAACAGGCTCATCAGGGCGGGGAGACCAAGTTTAACCAGGTTCAAAAGAGCACTGCACAAATCCAGGCCTGAGGGGTCCATCAGTGGGTACGAGGCATTGTCTAGAGGTGCATCCTACAAATTACGACTTCCTAGGCCTCTGAAAGCTAGAAGCCGTAAAGGAGAAGGGGTGGGTGACAGATCAAGCCCAGCATCTATCCACCAGCCCAGCATGCGCTTTTTTCCACTGTGAGAGCAGGCATGCATGGACTGTGGGCCTGCGCCCCCAGGACCCACAAGCTCCTCCCCTCCTCCCAACTCATTCTGTGGCAAAAACCACGAAAAAACAGGAACAAGAGTGCAGCAAGAGACAGGATAATGGGCTAGATGAACCTCTGGTCTGATCCAATATGGCACTATTCGGGTCTTCTATAGTATCTAGCAAGTCATGCCCCGATTTCGCCTTAAAAATGTGAAAGAAATACCCAAGCTCTCAGCAAGTTCCTTCTGTGGTCACCAGCACCGTGCCAGGTGGCACAGGCAGATTCACTCGTGGAAGGGCATGCTAGCACCACGTACCAAAATGCCAGTCAAAACAGCCATCAGAAATAAGCGGCATTCCCACGCAATACTAATGGTGGTGGCACATTTCTGCGTATTTTAGGTTAGAAGTAAGAAAAGGCTGTATCAGCAAAGTATGAAGCTGGAAACAGGTAATGAAAGAAAGTAAAACTTACTTTTCTTTCAACACTCCCCAAATCATGGATTTTAAACCCAGGAGAGAACAGCTGGACCTCCTGCAAGATGCAGGTCAGTGAACTGCTCTTCTCCCCAGGGACGCTGGTAGCAACCCGTACACCTTGGGCACAAGCGACCCACTTGGAGACAGCTATCCAGGCTTGGTTCAAAGACCGCAAGTGACTGAATTCACTAAACTGTTCCAGTGACAAATTTCCTTTGCTGTAAAAAATGTGTCTGCTTCCAGTTTGATTTTTCTAGCTTCAACTGCCAGCCATGAGATCTTGTTATTTCTTTGTCTGCTAAATTTAAGAGCAATCTATCATCACAATTTTTCTCCACATGTAGGCACTTACAAACTTCAGGTGATTAAAAGTTGCCTCTTAACCTTCTCAGGAATAATCTATAAAGACTGAGCTTCTTTAGTCTTTTCACTTGAAGGCAGGCCTTGAATTGTTCTTGCAGCTCTTTTTTTGAAACCTTCTTTTAAAAAAAGCAAAAGGCAAAAACGCACAATCTTTGTAAAACAACGCATAGCAAACTGGACTGTATTCCAGTAGTGTGCTCTCACCAATACTGAATTTAAAAGACAATGATCTCAGCATTTTTACACAATTACTCTGTTTATAATCCAAAATCAAGGTAGCACTCTTCCCAGGGCAGTGGATCAGACTCCCCAAGGAAGTTAAAGAACATCTTTTATTGGAGGTTTTTGGTAGGAGGATGATTGAGGAGCAGCATTCCTGCATTCATGCAGGGGGCTGGAAGCAGATGACCCTTGAGGTCTCATCCAACCTACAACTCTCTGATTGTCCGCCTGCAGCCATATTATGCTGAATGCACCTGTCCTGGGCTGGGCTAGTGCTGGACCCTGATGCCACAGATCAGACCAGACAACTCTCAAGGCCCCTCCCAAGCCCATGATTTTAGTACAGCCACCAGACAGAAGTCAACATGTAGCCAGTTACCCACCACGTCCTTTTCAGGCTTGTTCTCCGAAACAAAGTTCCCCACCACATGGTCGACGTGTTGGCGAATCCATTTGACAGGAGCTTTCTCTTGCCCATAAACATTATTCTTCCCATAGAGCTTTTCCCATCCGTATAACTACGCTCTGAGAGCAGAGACTGTCCAAGTACTATTGCACCTTCTGTTTGCTTTTACAGCTGCAAATCCCACAGCATTTCTACTAAATAAATATAATTATGAACGGAGCAGTGAGATACCTGGATGGAATGAAACTGGCCGTGGAAACAAGCAGATCTCTACTCTCAAACTGAAAGCAGGCAACTTTCCTAAAGCTACTTTAAATGACAAGCTGCTAATGGAGGCTGCTCCCCAGTAGACATGCATTTCAAAAATGCAGGACAAAGAAACAGAACATTAGCAAAGTAACTAGCACCAAAACACTGCACAAGCCAAGGGTGAGGCATTAATGACTGACCTTGCTGTCAAAGAAAAGCCACTTGCTTATAGGCAAGGAAAATTTCCTACTTACGCAGACAGGGCCAATCCCCAGCTGGAAGAGATGAGTGCCAGGTTCCCACTATGTAATGAGAAGAGATGTTAGAACAAGCAACATGGTTTCTGACAGGAACAGAGGACAAGTCCTGCAGTCTGCCTCCCCCAAAGAATACTAGTCAGAGAAATCTGTTAGGAGGAGGAAGGAGAAGTACTAAATTATGCCTCCCAACAGCTAGTCCCTTCTCGGTGCACACATCTGTGGCTGTCTGGTTGCCGAAGGATGCTCTTCAATGGCTCCCGCTGAGACCGAGAAGAACCAAGAATAATTCCTGCTAGGCTGCTGCAGACACCAATCAAGAGGCCTGCCCCAAGAGGGAAGCCCTCAAGTCAGAGCAGGCTGCAGGGTCTCATTTTGCTCCTACAGATGCACCCATTTGCTTTCCCTGACAAGGTGGGAGGCCAACTAACCTGCAGGAAGACACCTAGCCCAAGGACAATTTCGTAACGAGACACAGACCTAATTATTCACGCTGCTCCCTCCATGCAAGGCAGAATGGAAGCAAAGCTAGGGAAGCTAACAGGAGCCCCGAGGAAACTGAGACGTCTCCTCCAAATCCTGCAGATTCGCTGATTGCTTTGCCTGCTCAAGTGTGACCATAAATGAAAACCCAGCCATTTAAAGGCTGCTTGCCTTGTGCGCGGTGTTGGATGGAGAGTGTGCAAGGTTTGGGAGAATACAAGTAAAAGCCTTCTGCTGTAGCTGGGTGAAGAGGGCAGTATTTAAGGGCACTTTCACATGGCTTTAATTAGAACAGGTCCAAGACCTGCTCCAATTAAAGCACCGCAGGGTCTAATGCATCAGCGTCCCTACGCTTGAAAATGGCGGCAGGAGTGCTTGAACCTGCCCCCAGCTGACTTCTTGCCCTTTGGGCAGGGGGCTGGACTCGATCTCCCGAGTCCCTTCCAGCCCTGATGTCTATGAAATCTATGAAACCAAGTTGCATTCAATGAGTTTTAGTTCAAATGCCTCCACCACCATTTTGAAGTGCAGGGATACTAATACACAAGATGCAGAGGCTACCTGGATCATGGTAATTATCACACTGCAGCAGGCTCAATTAATAATTGACTCCAAGATGAACATGGGCTGGCAGAGTGGGGACGCAGTCGGGAAGGCCAACCGTACCCTGTCCTGCATCCACAGATGCATCTCGAGGAGGTCCAGGGGAGTGATCCTCCCCCTCTATGCGGCACTGGTCAGGCCACAGCTGGAGTACTGCGTCCAGTTTTGGGCACCGCACTTCAAGAGGGATGTGGACACCGTGGAGAGGGTCCAGAGGAGGTCACTCGCATGATCGGGGGCAGCAGGGCAGGCCCTATGAGGAGAGGCTGCGGGACCTGAACCTGTTCAGCCTCCACAAGAGCAGGCTGAGGGGGACCTAGTGGCCCGTTACAAACTAGTCAGTGGGGACCAGCAGGCACTGGGGGAGTCCCTGTTCCCCCGAGCACGACCAGGAATAACGGTCACAAGCTGGCAGAGGGGAGATTCAGACAAGACATCAGGAGGTGCGACTTCACGGTCAGGGCGGCTAGGGTCTGGAACCAACTTCCAAGAGAAGTGGTGCTGGCTCCTACCCTGGGGGGCTTTAAGAGGAGGCTGGATGAACACCTTGCTGGGGTCATTTGACCCCAGTGCTCTTTCCTGCCATGGCAGGGGGTCGGACTAGATGATCTACTCAGGTCCCTTCCGACCCTACAAGCTATGAAACTATGAAATTGAGTCTGCTATGACGCACTGTAATTACAGCACGTCAGAGCAGCACATCTACAGGCTCCCCAGGAGTTTAGTCCTTGTTTTCCACCACCAAGGAGCAGAGTTCCTCTCAGATACTACTCACATCTTCATTACTAAACACACTGGCAAAACGTATTCACTGCTCAGAAATCAAGCAACTATGGGGACCTCTTTTTTTTTTTTTTTTTTTTAAACCTCAAGGGTACCATAAGCTCATTAAAAATGGAAAGCTTTCAAGGATACAAGCAGGAATTAGGTGCTGAACTTCCATTTGCCCCTTTGAAAAATCTCATCCCAAGCACACAGGAGACGGCCATGTTACAAGAGTTAATCTGTTAAATATCATGGCAGTCAAGCCCGCCACTACCAGCGTAAAAAAACCCAAAGCAGTTTCTATTCTAACCCCATTTAAAATGCTCAGTTTCCAAAGGGCTTGCCAATTGGGCTGAAGTTTTCCGTACTGGTCTTCTGTCTCAAGGCAATTTTTTTTTGAAAAAGAGATTTTTTTTCACCCCATCATTAAACAAGCCCAAATCTGACAGTTTCCGAGCAATGGGGTGGTGAGTGCACGGTTTACCAATTGTAAACCAACACACAAAAATCCTAACCCTTAGCACACATAGGTGACTGAGAAATGCCTGAAGAACAGGACAGCCGAGTGAGCGGGACCTTCACGTGACGGTGATTCCTTTCACCCCGATACCGCATTTGGCACTTTCCCGTGGCCCCCACTACTGCAACCTGCGCAGGGAACAACGCAGCTCCTTCCCGCATCAAGTGCCCCATGCAAGGGAAGTCACCGCGAGGGAACCAGCTAAACGTACCCGGAGTGGTTTCTGCATCTCATCGTTAGGACCACCTACTTGAACTGCAGCAGCAATTACTACTTTATCTGTTTCCCTTCCTTGTCCACCTTGCGCAGCTAATATCACTCTGCCAAACGCTCTAATCAGTCCACACTGCTTACGGTTAAGGTTGCCAACTAGTCTCTCAAAGGACTTCTGAATGTAAGGATTACACGAGAGGAGAGTCAGCACTGCAGATTAGAAATTATCCTCACTAATTTGTGCCAAAAAGACTGTCTCGTTTGAGCAACCACTGGAGGATACGAATGCAACCTTCATGGTGATTAGCCAGTCATAATAACGAATTCTTCTTGCTAGAATCACGCTGAGGGTTTGTACTATAATGAAAGGTATTGGCCTCCCGGTGCCAGGCGTTGTTAAATATCCATGGTGTATTTAAATATGCTTCTACCAGTTGGCCACGTCAATCCCAGTTCTCCCAACAGAAATGCTTTTCCCCAAACCTCAGGAGGACAATCACACTGGTTCTGCCCGTAACGGCATCTCCTCCTCGTCCTCCCGTCCCACCACATCAGAATTCTTTTTGTAGCTCCTCAACTTACGATTCTCTTTTAAACGCACACTTACTCATCTGCTTCACTCAGATTTATTCATTTCATTGATGAGACATGGCTAGGTCTGCTCTGGAGGCACTTTTCCAAATAAAAAGCACCCCTTAATTTCAAGACAGCGGTGCCAAGTCTAGCAAACAGGGCAGCCAGGCTCAGGGATGCACTGAAAGCCCTGTCCCATCTTATACAAACGCAGAAGCAATGAGCTCAAGCTTCCCAATTCATTTTCTCTGATTACACAAAGCAGAGAGACGGGTGCAGGCTCTGAGCCTCCTGGGAGCATCTCCGTCGTGGACTCGATGATTCTGGTTTCCAGACAATCCCCATGTCAGGTCACCTGACAGCACGTGCAGAGCACTTTGCCAGTGCTCTTCTGGAATTACACCCACGGTGTTTTGTGGATAGTTTAAAAATCTAGCCAGATTCAATTAGTAACATTTCAGCCACTAACATTTAGTTAAAGATTCTACACAAACATTGGCCTATTTTGAATTGTGCAATTTTCTTTTTCAATGCTCCATATAAATACATCTAGCAGCATTTGCCTAAGGAACAATGGATGCAGCCTGTGCGCCAGCAATACATTATTAAGGGCCTCTGCATTCACTGTAGCTGTTTTAACTCAGCTTCATGATCCAGTGACACACGTTGCTGTGGATAGAGCAGAAAGGGGAGTTGAGCTGCCTTTCCTTTCCATTCTCCCACCATTTTTTAAAGACAAAAGGAAACATGCCAGATGCTCACTGTGAGATATGTGAATGTTAAATCTGCACATATGAATGTAAAGTCACTTCCTGTTGAGTCTGCTAATGTCAATGCGTGCATAGCTTTCCTTTCTGTTTACAATATACTCTGTGCCTGCCAGTCTGGCAGCACTTCTCCACGTGCGCGGAGTCACGGTTTATGTAGGTGCTGGGACCAGCCCAACGCTACGGAGCCCGGGCAGCAGCAAAGGCCCAATGCGCAGCATCTTCCAACAGCTCCTTTGTTGGGAAAGCAGAGCGCTGTAGGAAGACCCGGCGATGCCTTCCTGGCCGGTGCCACCTCCACTACAGGGGCACAGGTTAATGTTAACAAAGCCCACCACCACTGTGGCAAAAAAGGCCAGTCTCCTCAGTGGATACCCTTGGTGTCAGTCACTGAAAAGATGGACTGAATTGCTCCAGTCATGCCTAGGCCTTCCTAAGTTGTCCTCCGGTTTCAGACACAGATTTTGGTCTAAATGCCCCGAAGCCTACAGAAACTCAACTAATTAGACACTCCTAATCAAGCAGTTAAAATATTTTAAAAAAGGTCACATTTGCCTCCTACAAAACACTAATACAAGATGATGGCAGCTCCAGCCTCCAACAGAAATCTGGGAGCGATCATGCACTGATCACTGGCTGACGATAAAATGCCAATTTATGATCTGTAGACACTTATTTATTCAAGGGCTACACTCCCCTCAGGCAGACACCGAGACAGCACAGCATACTTGTCATTCTCCATAGGTCTCTCTGGCTAGTGCCTTCTGGAAGCTGTAAAGCAAGCTATCCACAAGCGAGCTAATCTCGCATACCTTTTTCATGTGGAGTTTTCGGATTCCTTTTGTGATCGAGGTTAAGACCTTCCCTCTTCCCCCAGCAAATGGCCTTGTTTACAGAAACCAACACATGGTTTTCACTGGTTCCAGAGTGAGGAGGAAACACAAGCATCTGTCGATTCTCCCCCTGCTCCCGGTGTTGTAGGCACCGACTAGACAGGATTTAGAGAGGAATACGTACCTTTAGGGGGCTTAGGCTTCCAAACAAACAACTGAGTTCTTGTCTTCCCATTGTAATAAAAGCTTGAGGTATAAATCACTGGAAAGAGACTGTGGAACAAGCTATATAAATCTCTTAGATTATCTACAGAAAACCCCAAATATTAAATCCTTCCTCTGGAAGCTGAGCATATAATTTGGTCTATAAATGGAGTAAAATTCTTAGCAGCAGTGATTTTACAGTTCAGCATAAGGACAATCTAAATCTGCAGAGATATCCTTTTCTTTCCTGCAGGAGGAAAAATAATCTGCCACTTGTAAAAGTTATTGATTCGATGCAGGCTGGCTAAACTGCACATTAATTAAAGTAATATGCCTGTTAAAGAGAGATAAAAGAATAAAAGCAGCTTCTCACACTTCTGAGTCCACTGAGCTGGGGAATGGGGTGGCAGAGCTCAGTCTGGCCTTCCAGGATTTTAATCCTTGGGTCAAATCTAAAACTGGACTTTGCTGTCTTTCCGTGTACCACTTCAGAGATTCTAGCTGGCGCTTCAGGCTGAAGAGGAAGGTGTGCTTCAGAAATCACAACCAAGCTTGAATACCCCGGTAAGGTCAGTTATCGGCAACGTGTGCCTGTTGATCCAGGTGTTTCAGCCTCTCCGATTGCACCCATTGAACCAAGACGCACAACAACATGGCAGCAAGTTGAAGGCACTCTTTCTCTGCATCATGCCAACTCTGGAAAGCCTCCCCAACGCTTGTTAGCCGAATGAAGCTGCTGAGGACTTGGCAGCTCCAGATCAAATGGTCAGCTGCAGTCTGTGCATGACCAAGCATGGGTGTAGTGAGAGGTGGGGGGCATTACCATTAAAGATTCCCTCTTCACTGAGCATGCTCCAGCACCCCCCCAACCCCACTCCTAAGTTGCATGCATTGACAACTGCGTAAATCATGCTCAGACTGCTTGCACGTAGCCATCCTCCAGCTAAGCATGGCTTGTCCTGCCCGTGCTTGTCCCACAAACTGGGACTGCTTCTCCTACATTCATCACTGTTCTCCCTCCTCTCTCCACCACTCCCTACCCTCCACTACTATCCAGGAACATGGCATAGGAGGAAACAACCCAATCTGATTGCAATAAGGAGGGACCAGGGAAGAACAACACAGAGACAGGAGGGCAGGGGCTGGATGCAGGAGGAAGAGGGGACTGGTACACAAGACAACAGGAGCCTCTTATGAGAGCAGAGGGGGCTATAAAACCACTACAGCAGGTACCTACCCAAAACTTGACAATGCAGCCATGACTGCAGGATCCCAACATTTCCCTGCCATCTAGCAAACAACTATGAGCCCTACCAGCAAAACCATGCATCTCCTCCCCTTCAAGCGACTGATTCACCTAAAGGCATCCGACTCGGTACCACATGGCACTAGATAATATAAAGGAGCGCTCACCAGTGTCAACAGAGCACACATGAACGTGTTACGTTACGAACTGGCAGACAGATCTCAAAAAGCTGTTGTCAATGAGGAATCAGTTAAATGCTGAGGAATCAGAACTGGGCCTGGCACTGCTTAACATTTCCATCAACGATCTGGAGGTAAAAATCACTGCTGATGAAGTGAGGATTGGTGGGTGGTAAATACACAGAAAGAAAGGGCAAGGCTGCAGAGCAAAGCTGACTGCGTGTAAGATGGACACAACTGAACAAAAGATTTTAAACACAAAAAATGTTACAAATACAGGGATTAAAATGCAAGCCAAACCTCCAGAACGGGAAGCCAGAGCACACGCTCTGAAGAATGTATCGGGACCACGGAGGACAGGAAGCTCAGCACTAGCTCCTAACATCAAGCAGGGGCTCCTATACATGTTAAAACAGGAGGAGGGAGGTTGTTTTAGCTCTGGATGTGGTAATGCTGAGGTGAGTACTGCAACACTGCATCCAGGACCAGGCATCTTAACAAAAGATGATGAAAAGTCGGAGAACTGAAAAAAGAAATGATTTAAGGACTGGGAAAATACCTTATAGTGAGATTGAAAGAGCTCTATCTGTTAGCTTATCAAAAGGACGGAGGTGATTTGATTACAGGGTACAAATATCTTCACAGGTACTAAATGGCTTTTCAAATAGCAGGACAAGGCATAACAAGGACCAGGGCTGGAAATGGAAACCAGTCATATTCAAATCAGAAATAAGGGACAAAAATCCAGTGGCAAGGGTGACTGACAATTGGCACATGCTAACAAGGGAAGTTGTGGATTCACATGCTAACAAGGGAAGTTGCCCTTCACTTCCATGTGCTCAGGGAGAGCAGGGTCTGACAGTAAGGAGGGGTGAAGGGGCTGCACAGGGGAGAAGCTGGGAGAGGGGAAGACAAGGGGGCTACCTGACCTCCCAGAATTATTATCCCTGCTACAGCAATGGGAAGAAGATAAAATCAAGGCAAACCTCAAATAATTACATTCTATACCTAGACAATTATAACAAATGTATATATTTTCCATGTATAGAATCTAATTATTGAGGGACTCTCTTGCAGTCAGGGTGTAGTAATCTTATATTTGAGTAAATACATTATTTCTCCCACAGGACCCGTGCTTCATTCAGGAGGAGCAACGGATTGTACCCATTTCCAAAGTTCTGAGTACTTGAATTTGCAACCTTAATATTCTTTAACATAACTCTTTTACATAAAAATATGCAGCACTAGCACTAGCTTCTCTAGGAAAAACAACCATGAAGCAAGTTAAAACACAATTCTCCAAAGCTAACCAGCAGCTTCAAATCAATAATAAATTCATTATTTGACAAAGAAGATTAAATGATGCTGTGCAAATTACTTCCAGCATTCCTCTTCCAAATTCAATGAGGTGATAATGGCATGATGTTACACTGATGGATGCCAAATGCTTTACATTAAAACACAGGAATACACAATGTGGCCTTCGACTTGTGTTGAAGAAGCCCATTTTTAACTGATGATAAAAATTACCACTGTTAACCTTCTTTTATACTAGATCTTTGTGAAGGAGGGTAAACAAGGAGAGAGGCAGAAGTGGTTCAAAGAACACCGAAAGAAATGCATCAAATGGCAGTCTAAAAACCTAAGATAAATTCACAGCTGATAAGTTAATTTCTAGTGGCGGAACATTTTCTTTATTGCGATTCATCTCAGAAACATTTAAAAATTCTGATTTGAGAAGAGACAGCACGTTCATTCCCAACCTGCAGAGTCCGTTTCATTGCAAAGGATCAACCAATCCAGGCAGGATAGGTCATTTCACCAACCCAGCCTGAAGAAACTAAACTAACTTTAATAAAAATATTTAACACTTGCATGATCGTTCTTCCTTCTGATCATTTCTCTCCATGAGTTTCTCAGAACAGTCCACATACAAAGCCTTTAACATAATACATGAGAATCCGTGGAAGATGCCTGTGTCCGATTTCTTTTATTGTAGAGAAGTTGCTGCACATCAGCTTCCACATGGTAGTCGACAGGACACAACCATAATCCAATGACCAGGAGGCCAGGATAACCGGAGACCTCGTTCCGCTGCAGCCTCATCTCCCTTTGCAGCCGATGAGATTCCAACTTCTTCTGCGCGATCTGCTGCTGAGGACTTGTAGATCCACGGCTGGGGAGGCTTATTATAGTGGTGAAGTACCATAACAATACTTCACTGGAGAAGTGCCATCAGTGCTGCCTCCAGAAGATCCTCTGAATCCAGTGGGAAGAGGTGCACCAACATTAGTGTCCTCTCACAAGCAGAGGCCACAAGCATCGAGGTGATGCTCATCCAACATCAACTGCACCGGACTGGCCGTGCCATCCAGATGTTCGACTCCAGACTCTCAATGCAAGTTTTGTTCTCCCAGCTCAGACAAGGCATAAGCTCAAAAGAAGGGCACTTCAAGGGTGTTCAAGGCCAACTTGAAAAAAATGCAACACAGACATCATCTTGTGGAAGACTACTGCCCAGGACCACCCCAAGTGAAGGAAGATCTGCTGTAAAGATCTCAGTACTTTGAAATCTTATGACAACAACAGAAAAAGCAGAAGACGCAAAAACAGCATGTTGTGGACCAAACCAGAGTCACCCACCCCACACAGAAACACGTGCACGAGTTGCAAGAGAACCTATTGATCCTGGATCGGCCTTGTCAGCCATCTTCAGACCCAAAGACAACCATCCTCGACTCCGAGGGATTGCTGAAAACAAGAGAATCAATACTGTTTGGCAGATTCAAAGCAGAGCAGAGAAGCTTGCTTGTTCACCAATACCTGATGTTTCAAAATGAGTGAATGATGAGAGATCCCGGAAGTAGGGCAAGATGTACAAAGTACCTCTCAGCATTTATATGGGTACTCATTGCTATCAATACTGTAGCTGTCGACTTTACAGGATGCCCCCTCCCATTTCTACTACATGTTTCAGTCTGTTTTTAGCCTTCCTCAGAGGCATGGGGTGCTGGCTGCAGCCCAGGCTGGGGATTTTGACTGGGCTGAGTCAATGCACCTGCTGGGACTTAAAAACTAGAGGGTCTCGCTCCTCCCCTCAGGGTCAGAGCAATTGCCATATCTGGGGTCAGGAAGGATTTTCACCCCATGCTGAGTTTGGTACAGATTGTGGCAGAATGCCGGGCTAGCGATTCCAGCACCACTTGGGGAGCCGCGGGCTTTACGGAGCGGGTGAGCGCACGGCTTGTGGGGCGGGATTGGAGGTAGCTTTATGACCGCCTTCGAGGTTTGCCGAGTTGGCGCAAGTAGACGACTTAGAGTAAGTTGTTAGTTTTTTTTTTTTATAATAAATTTGTAGGATGTCTGTTGGTTCACGGGGTTCTGGAGTAAGCCCTTGCGTTCTAACTCAATGGGCTAGGTGCAGCTGCCAACTCCTTAAGTCCCAGAACTGGTTAACAGCTCATTGAGATAGGGTGTTAGTGGTAGAAGTTATTACGGAGTAAATATAAGGTAAAGTAAAAATTTGTTTTATTCACTCACCTGGCCTCACCCTCTTACAAATAAGATGGGAGACCGGCTGGAATGAAGTTGCAGTAAATATAAGTATAGAAAGCGTAGATATGCTGTCTAAACTACGAAGAGAGGCAGTTAAGAGGTGGAGTCTCCGATGTTTCTTCAGTTACAGCATGCCGGATACAAAGGGGGTCTGTTGGCCAACAGGGTTCACTAGCGAGCCCTTGCTTTCCACCCCTTGCGGGATAGGTGCAGCTACTCACTAGTTAGTCCTAGGGCTGGTCAACAGCTCATGAACAGGATGATAGATAACAAAACTGTAACGCGGTGAATCGCTGTCGATTGTCGGATTTTCGAGGCCTTGGTTTTCACTGGGATACGCCGAGGGGGGGGGGGGGGGGGGCTGAGGACTGGCTACAGGGTGATCAAGCCTGAAGGGTCGTTCAGTCGTCATCTCTGCTACTTCTTGCCTCTATGCCTCTTTATAGATGTTGGTTGGACTGCCTCTCTGACACTAACTATGATATAAGCTAAGCATACAGAGATAGGATAGTTTTCTTTTACATAATAGTTAATAGGTAGATTTTCTACATAAGTTTTGTTTCTGCAGGAATGACACTTATAGATAAGAAATGAAACTTACAAAATACGCATGTGAAGCTTAATACAAGCGTGGGAAAATATAAAGCTTTCATTTTGATTAAAAGCCAAAACTACAAGGTTACATAAATGTGAGTGCCGCGCGGCAGTTATACAGAAATAAAATAAGACATAAAATAAGACATTTACACAGATTATGGTCTTTTTTGCCTTCCTCTGTAGCAGGGGGAAAGGTCCTCTACCTAGGAGCTCTGGAGCATATATTAACAATCTTTGATAGAATGCTAGCTGCCATGGTCCCCCTGCTTTACCTGTGGCAGATTAGGGTGTGAGGTCTTGGGCTGTGTCAGGGCTGACTATATAATTTTGCTAAGAGGTTGGACAATGGATTTGTACAGCATGGTTTGGAGAGAGATGATCCTGTAAGGCCTCTTCCAGCCCTGCTTCTCTATTATGCTGTGATCTGGAGGTAGTCCTACCACTCTTTCAGGCTACAAAGTATGTGGGGGTCTTCATAAAGGTAAATCTACACCCTGGGAGATTTCAAAGCTAAGCAGGAAAGATTAAGATTGTACTCATCACCAATGTCAACTACCAAGATCGGCATGAACATAGCTGAGCAAGGATGAAAGATGATCCCAAATTGCAAGCAGACAAATTTATAGTCCAGAAAATATAATCTGGCCGGAGGGGAAGCCGCCCTGGATATACAATAGGAACTTGAGTTATAGGAGGTAGTCCAATAGCAGAGTGATAGGGGTCATATAAACACCAACACAGATTAAAAATCTTGGTTACAACGAGCACAGGTTAAAGCTACTTGGAAATGAAACACAATAAAGAACATAGCAGAAAAGTATATTGGTTTTCAAGAAAACCTGGCAAACCAGAAATGACACTGTATCAAAGCTAGAGTGAGGCAGGTGGGTCTCAACAGTTGGTCTCTGGCCTGTTTCTGTTAAACATTTTCATTAGCTATCTGTAAGAGAAGATAAACAGAAAATCAGCTTTATTTGTAGGTCTTGGGAGGTGCTACAAGGACTAAAATATGCAATTAATCTAAGAAAAGGGCATAAAAGTGATTAACGGATTACAGGGACCAAACTACAAATAAGGACAAAGGGAACAGTCATTATTTGGCCTAGCGGTAAACATGAGTTAAGTACGTCAGGTGCACACATTAGAGGGAAAACGGTTACGTTAGAAAGATTGTATTTCTGCGCGCTGCAGAGCAGGCTGCTGGGTGAAAACATGGTTGCAACACCATAAAAGTAAACCAAAACACTGAGCCAGACAAAATGCCAGAGCTGCTGCTGTAGAAAACATCCACTTGATGAACCCAAGAATCTCTTCCACCTCGTGTCTATGAAAGCCTTACTTCAACTATAAACAGTGTGAGTGATGTTAGCAAATCTGTGTCTAGACTAAGAGCGTCCTGGGCAAGATTCAGAGCTGGACGCCACATTTCTGACACTACAAAAGGACTCAAAACAAAAGCCTTCTGGCACATGCCCAACAGGAACGAGTAGGTTGGGGTACACGCTGCGAGCCACGGCAAAGGACCGGCTGCCCCAGAAGAGGCAGGATGCGCCGGGCACCGCGGCACAGCAGCCAGACTCCGCCCGCCTGGGACGCCCGACAGAGTACAGGGTTAGAAAGTAACCACTCCACACCCTCACATCTATTGTAGAGCAGAACATGTTTTGTTTTTCAATCCCTCCTGACTGTCTAAGCAACAAAACTGAGATTCCTGCATTTTCCTTGTCCTGTGCCTATGGGATGTCTTCATTCTTTAAGGTTAAAAGGGGTTTGTTTGGGTTTTTTTAGTATTCAACACTGCTCACCATGGACAGGAAGTACAGAAAACAGACATCCTCAGGACACAGCCCACGCAGCAGCCAGATTATTCCTCCCCCGTCCCACCGCTGACTGAGAGCAAGGCTACTTCACGGGCGACAATGCAGCTAGCTCTTCCAGGCCTATTTAATCTTCTGCTTTTCTGCCGGATCTGCAAACGCAAAGGGGAGGCAGCACGCCGGCCCCAGTTGTGCCGCTGTGCTTTGTTACACATGAACACCCGTCTTCTCAGGAAGTGGACTCCTTCGCTCATCGACATAGCCTACAGTACAAGTATCAGATGGTAAACAAGCAGTCTCTCTGAATTAAAAAAAGCCGTCTCAGGTCTCTTTGTACTGACCTAAAACCTCCCCTAAGGAACACTCCTAGTTTCTAATTTTTTCTCCTTCAACACTTTTCTTCTGTTTGCCCCCTTGCTGCTAGACTTCCCAGAAACCAGCTGAATGCTCTGAATTCCCCCAACCCCCTGGCAACAGAAGAAAAATGTATTTCTTCTCCATGCCTATTACTGACCCACCCAGAAGCAAGGTCAGAATGGCTACCTAGACATCTGCTCAGAGAATACTGTGCAGAAAGAACAGCAATACTGCTTTATAAACAGTATAATCTGACTTCTAAAAAGTCCTCCGTTACAGCCCCCTTAACACACAGGTGAGACCAGAAATAGGAGGGAGGGGTCTAAAGCCAGGTGAGAAAAGGATTACAGGCGCAGAGATGTGCACACCCGGGGGAAGAGCGGAACGACTGCATTGGGAAGGAAGGCGGAAGAGAGGACATGGAACAGGCCCAGTGAAGGGTACTATACCAGGGAAGACACGGGCTGTAGCCCCAGCGCCTCACGGGCCACCGTGTCGGTGCCTGCCCCAAGGAATAATCATGGTTAATGAAGGCTGTTGGATACACTGCTACAGCCACTTAGGGGACTGGGGGTGGGGAAAGGGGCTTCTAAGAGCAGGGCCAGAGTTAGAGCTGGAGGTATGCAGGCCCACAGTGTGCTTGGAGGAGCGCGAGTCCTGGGGCTGCTACACCCCTGCCTGGCACCACGCTCCCGGGGTAAAGGGGCCTGCATGGTGCCCTCCTGGGGACACAGCTGCAACCTGGAGGTGGGCCCACAGCTCAGCCTCCGGCTGCTCTCCCCTCTTCTCCGCCCCTGGAAATTCGCACCTGGGATTCCTGGAGGCACATCGGGAGCCTTGTGCTCCTCCCGAGCTGGTGCGTTCTTCTGGGCTTCTTGCTTTATCAACCTGCTGCAGAGAGGGACAGAGACTTGCATGTCCAACCCTCCACCCCTCCTGGGCACAGAGCTTCGCTGTGCTCAGCTATGCCAGGGCTGGGCATTGGGCAACCCCTTCTCCCTCGGGCTAGGCTTGTAGTCCCTTCAGTCAGCTATGCTAGACGCTGGCGAACGGTGGCTGCGGCACAGGGGACCAAGCCCCACAGGCTTTCGACATGCTGAGAGCAGCCGTGACGCAGCCACACACAACCGCGTGGGCAGCATCTTGCTCGCTCCTCCAATTTCCCAGGCTCAGCCAGCCTACAGGGCGTTCCTCCAGCTATTCTCCATCTCCAACAGGCAAAGTCTGAAGGACGGCTAGCGTCTTAATTTTCAGTGGCCGAGATTATACTTTTGACCCAACTCCAAGCACTGGTTGGGAAGAACCAATGCTCAAGCTCCCGAAAACCCCCATTAAAACAATACTTGCATCCTACGTTACCAGCAATCTGTGTATGTAGTCTCACACACAGGCTGCCAGGTCTCACAACCTGCTCCTGTTGCCCACTCTTTTTGTGCACGTAGCCGCTACACCCCGACTGCCAGCCCTGCTGAAAGCGCCGAGCTCACCAACAGCATTGCAGGTCACTAATGATCCTTCTCTGAACCCAAGAGCAGTCTGCTGGAGAGGGAATTCAATGCTTTGTCATTCACATTTATTCTCACACTTCTGTGATAACCCTTCTTCAATTTACTTAAAGTATATGGTAATTTTTAACTAGGGGGTTAGACAACAAGCAAGCAGGATGAATCATTCCGAGTATTTAAAGCCTACAATCAGACAGCTTGAGTCTCCTCATATTTTGCTACAATCAACGAGCCAAAAGTTCTATTTTCTACCTAACAGCAGGACCGGTTTTAAAGGGTGCACTAATTCATTTAGAGAAGCAAAATGCTGGAAGGTTTGCTGATGTCTTACATGCTACACAGCTTACGAATCCCTGTTCCTTCCTGGATATCAATTTTGCCTTTTCAAAAGCTGAACACCCAGAGTTAGAGACTTTAAATCTAAACTGGGGAGGTAGCACATGTGTATAAATATACCATGTAAAAATAAAAAACTGGGCAGATGCATAAGAAACACCCTGCAGCATACATTACCCTTGTTTTCCTCATCGCTGCGTTGGCAATACATGTCTCCTAATACAGTGCTTCAGAAGCCAGTACTGCTCTCAGGGATAAACACAGGCCTTACTGTTGGGTAGAAAATGCCCCAGGCAAGAAGCTAACCCCCCTTACACCTCTATCTGCTCTTCATTAAGTCACCAGCTAAGGTGAATGCAGAAATAACGACTTTAAAAGTAAGTTTTAATTTGTACCATATGTATTTCAAGAGAGGATATAGTAAAAAACTGATCAGTCTGTAGCCTGCTAACAGTCTGCAAAGATCAAGCAAAGCTTGCTTGAGAATTTTCTCGGATGAATATATCTACTTAAAGGATCCTTTGCAACATGATAGTGATCCATGTTCCCTGCTGTTTGTTGTCATTTCTTTTTCAAACTTACCTTTGAAATAGAGAGTAACAGTAGCAAATCTGTGTCAAGCCAGATTCTGGCTACCCTTTCTAATTTTCACATGCACACATACACAGCCCTCCATGATACTGTTCTTAAGCAACCTGGATTTTTAAAATCATTTATTACACTTCCCAGATCAGCAACATCACAGAGAACCTGAAAAAGTTAAATGTATCAAATTACTGCAAAAAGGAACAAAAAACGACAAGACAGCCATCAAACCCGAATCATGTCAGAGCCGACTTGCAATTACGCCGTGCAGCAGCGGTCCTTCCTCTACCATTTACTAAGGAAACTGTGCACAAGTTGCAAAGCCTGACTGAACAAACCATATGTTGATGTAATAATGCTGTCATGTGTCAACACACAGGTTTTAGATAGCAGTGATGGACAACCAGCATTGATTCAAGTGATACAGCACTGAACTGTGTCCCTCCTGCACACGGGTTTTAAACTAAACGCCATCTCAAATATATATTATTAATCCCTACATTTGTAAAGCATCTTATTTCATCTCAAAGGGTGCCAAAATGCTCTGTGACCTTTGCAATCATGTTGGTGGATTCCCCTTTACTCCTCCCGCACAAAACAGCAGAAATGTCTCTTCCCTCTCTCCCAGTCTGCAGCCAGAGCAGAGGAGATGGTGATAATCCCCTTTGAATGCAGTATTTAACACCTATCTGGTAGGTGACAAGTGCCACAATGCAAGAGGATTAGCACAGTGGAGCCCTTTCCAGAGGAGTGAAATTCACTATAAGCAAAACGAAGCCTCTGCGGCGCTGCCTGTGCTACTGGAAGCATTTACAACCTCCACACACGGGCAAACAGCAGTTAAGGTCAGGGCTCGAGGAAGCCATTCACCTCCCTGTGCCAGGGAACTGATGAAAATGAGTTTGTGCAACAGGGCTGCTGCCCCTCCAGATGCCTGAGTGCCAGGCGTGAAAGCTGCGCAGTTCACAGCCATTAAGACGACACAGTGCTTCTCAAGCCCTGCTGCTTTCCACCAGCCACGCAGCTCGTGATCGTCCACGCAGGGAATCGAGCACACAACCTGGACTCCGAGGCAGCGTGGTACGGAGTGAGCAGAAGAGAAGAGCGCAGCAAACAGTGCAGCCAACACACAAGTACGTCCCTGGGGTCCACTTCACCATTGAGCAACTAACCTGCAGGGGACTGGTGTCATCACAAGCTGCAGCTGAAGAGAAAGACTAGGGCCCCGGGGAAACCACACCACCGGAGAAACTCCATGGAGGGCCATAGACAACACTTTATCCAGGCTAGCTGAGAAAGTACACGCTTATTAGGGCTTTACACAGGCACAAAGCAGGGCCAGTTCTCACCACAAACAGTTCTCACACTAAGGAGGGGCAGAGTAGAGGAATACAGTCGAGTACAACTTTTGTCACATGAAATTGTACGCACTGGAAGTGCGAGCTAGCCCAGAAGTCCTTCAGCTGCTGCCCTGCACTTTTACCCGTGCCACTGTTGTGGCTAGGCTCACCTTGGCAACTACGCACCTATGCTCCCAACCCAGAGATCCCCTCCCCGGCAAACCACCTGGTGTGTCCACGTAGTATACCCAGTCTGAAACTCCCCGCTCAGAAGAGGATGTGGGGGCTGACGAATAATTAAATGAACAGGTGAAAAAAAAATCAGCCAGAGGAAAACGGGGCAAAGCTTTCTTATGTCAGATCAGTTGCTCAATAGTAACGGCTTGAGTTCATCCTCCTACCCTCTAGTATGTGGAAGCTAAACTGTGGTGGCTTACCCCCAAAAGAAGTGTAACTTAGCATGGTTTAATTTCTACTTGCCATGAGACACAAGGGTGCACACAGATAATTACCCCAGAGCAGTGTCCATGCAGTAAAGCCCTGACCCTTTTACCATAATGGTCCACACCCTAGTGGTGTTTGACATCACTGGAGGGAGGGGAGACAAAACCAGGCTTCAGAGTTCACACTACTTAACCCCGACCACACTTCCTTCTACACCAGGGCCCACAAAATACCCATTTAAATACAGAGCTGTTCAAGTTAACTGGAATACAAGGCAAGATTTAAAACGTTCCAGTCCCCCTCTGTACTTCCCCTGCCATTGGGGTGAACCCCTCACCACCTTCCTCCGACCCCTCAGAGCCAGCAGAATGAAAAGTTGATGAGCTGTGCTCACTACCTGAAGTCTCCCTCATTAAATTTTGAGTACAGGCTCCACAAAAGGAACATTACAACAGGGATTCCCTTGAAAACTTTTTCTCTGAAGTATGCTAAAAGCATACGAGTAACACATGCCATTCAGGTTCTCCTATACTGAACAGAGCTTGCAATTAAAACAGCAGACTTTAGCAAAAATGATTGCAAGCAAAGAACTAGAGTTCAACACCTTGTAAGAGCTCTTCTTAAAGTAAGGGCTTCTTTGTGTGAGAAAACCAAGAGGCCTTTTTGGCCACACTATTCTGGAATAATTAGAATGGGTTCAAAGCTAAGTGAATAATGATACTAGAATAAAGTGATTGTATGCCAAAGTAGAGTGGAATTGAGTTGCACCTTGAATCCCAAATGGAATAAGATCATCCATACAGGTGTATGGTCATCCATACAGGGTGGGAATGGTTCTTTAATTAGAGTGGCTCTCAGGGGCCGTTCTAATTAAAGCGCTCTCAGCATCTCCTGTATTCAGCCTCCTGCACTTCAAAATGGCAGTGGGGTGTTTTTACCAAAGCTTGTTCCACGAGCTTCAGTTTAAATGCCCTGCCACCATTCTGAAGTGTGGGGACGCTAAATACATATGACACCAGGGCTGCTGGAATGTGCTAATTAGCACACATCAGAGCAGGTGTCAGGCATGTGTGCAGGTGCCCTAAATGCCCCAAATTTCCACAGAGAAGATCCATTACTTGCCAACACTTTGCTTCATAAAAACAGCTAACACTTTTCCAGCAATCAACAGATCTCCTGTAGGTCCCCAAATATGCTTCTTTGAGGAACAATGCATAATACACTGATACCGCTTTTGTGATAACGGTGCTCAAATGATATTCTGCATAAAGCAGTGAAATGCTTAAATTTCTGCAAGCAACACCAGCATTCCACCAAACGCAGCTCAGGGCACACATTAATGCTCCAAATAAGCCTTAAGCAAAGAAATAAGTTACCGCATGTTAGGGAATGCTTGTATAGAAAGTCACCAATCATGCTGAACAGCCACTTTAAAAAAAAAAAAAATCTGCAAAAATATTTTAAATGGAGCTGGTAGCTATGTAGTAACTTTGAGTCATAATGTTTTACCATATACATTTATAAGGGCTTTTCAACCTGCATGTTTCTGGAATTATAAAGTGCTCTCAAGACCTGCTTAAGTGATACCAAGTACTGAAGCCTGCAAGCAAGCAAATCTTGGGAGTGAACACAGCACTCATTTCAGAAGAAAGGAGCAGGGGGTTTATCGGCTATGTGAAGCAGAATTACTTCAACTTACAGAACCCTTTCCCCAAGGACTTCAAATTTATTACAAATAATTATTATTCTGCCCGTTACATAGATGGTTAAATGGAGGTAAAGATAAGACCATGTTTCTCGAATACTATGGCAGTTAATGCAACTAAAACATCAATAAGAGGTTTAAATGTATTTTCCAACTGTCTAACGACAATCACAAATACTCCACTGCTCTTTCTTTCCCTATGGGATTCTTTTCAATACGCTTTCTGCTACTGCTGCTTCAGGCCTTCCAAGAAAAAACAAAAACACACTGAAGGAAAGGTATGCTTACCACCTGCTGTTATTTTTGCAGTATTTTTGGTTTGTCATGGAAGGCTGCTGGAGCTGGTGGTAGGAACCTGATGCTGTTTTTTGGGGTGGGCTTTCTTTTGTGGGGGGGGAGGAGGGATATGCACAAGACAATTTTTGATCCTTATGCCAACCCAGGTAGCAGGTAACATGCTCTTTCATTTACCAGCTGAAGTCACACTAAGGACCATAAGCGAATCTCTGCAGTTCTCTGAGGTGGGCACCCCCTTTCAGGTCAAGCGTGTCCAATTTCAGCTGTGCCTACCTGACTGCCTATCCACTACTGAAAAACGGAAATGAAACACTGAAAAAGATGCATCAACTGCGTTCTCCACTGTCATGCCTCAGCTTTTTGGAACCGCCCCCTTGAGGCTCGCCAGAGCCTGAGCCTGGACATCTTCCAGAAGTGTCGTGAGACTTTCCTAACTGGGCAGGCACTTAGCAGGAGGGCCCAATCTGGGTACTGTCTGTGGCACTGTTTCGAGAGGTGTTCTATTACTTATTATTTTTTTATTTTAATATTGCATCTGTTTTATAATTTATCTTGTTTTTATTGTAAGCCACCTAGAGTACTTTGGGAGAAGAGCAGCATATACATTTAATTAATTAGATAACCCAGACAGTTTCTACAACAGCAGGAAGGACATCCTTGGGAACTAGACATTGGGACAGAAGCTTAAGACCCTGGGGTACAATTCCCAGCTCAGTCCCAAGCCTCCTGCATGACCCTGAAACAAGTTATCTAATCCACTCAGTGCTCCAGTTCCTCATCTGCAAAGTAGAGATCCTACTTCCCCGCCTCAGAGGGATCGTGCAAGGATAAAAATCCATTAATAATTCTGAGTCACCTAAATATTTCAGTGATAAGGGCTATTACAAGCACCTGGATAAACAGGCAAGTTAATTTGTTGCTTGAATTGTGTATAGGCAAGGCCTCAGACACCTGCAGATGAAAGTGCTGCTTAAAATGATGGCATGTCTTCCACTGAGATTAGCGAGGTCTGCTTCAGCACCATGTAATTCCATGTGGAGACAAACACAAAAACCTTTATAGCCAAGTCAGAATTTTCTTTAAGCTCAACTAGTCAGAAAAACAAGCAAAATAAATCATGCCCTAGAACTTAAGCTACCTTTCAAGCTGCAAGTGCAGAACCTCACTAGTCCACGCTCCTTTATAATCTGCAAGGGGAGAAAAAAAAAAAGCAAGCATCAAAGCGTAGTAAATACTCCCTACTTTTCAGCAGAGGTTATAGCAGAAAGCCATAATGAGGTCTCATTACTATGGCTATTTTATACTCATAGGATTGTTAGAAATATTATCGAAAATGCATTATCAATAGTGTTGTTAAAGGGTTTGATCTTTTGTCTCTCTCTCTGACCCTATTTGCAAATATATACCTTCTGTATTGCTAATGGAGTGTGTCTGTGACAGAGTTTTTTTCGCCTCCCAAGAAACGAACCATAGCAGATTTCTGCAACAGGATGTTGACTACTATCAAGCTTCAAAATCAAAGTAAGTCACAGTCCCTCCGTTTTTCTAAACAGTATTTGTTCTTGTACCAGCCAACCTGCAAAAATGCAGGCGATAGACAGTAGTGAATGATTAGTGCAAAGTAGTATGGTTTCACTGAAGCAGGATTCAGATCTGGAAAAGCAGAAGCATCCCAAATGAATTTATTAATTGCAAAAGTCAAAGTCAACTTTCTTGCAAAAAGTCAGGGAGTTGAAGAACTCTGACACTCCTTTCCTTTCCCTCCCATCCCTTGGAAAAAGGCTACAATTTCCTTTCTGCAATTTTTGTTGCTGGTGTTAGAAAAAATGCTACAACACAAAAAGCAGGCCCAGGAAGCAGCGTCATAAACTGGCAGAAGGAACCACGAACAGGGAATACACTTGCATGAGGGGAGCTGGAGAGATACCAAGGGCTCTGAATTACCAAGTGCAACACTATTTTGATTATTTTAACTGGCATGGTCCACGTCCATCACAGACAATTACTTCTCCCCACACTGCCTGAAGGTCTAAGTGAGGGTTATAACTGACCTAGCAGGTGGAACAGTAGACCAGGAACCAGGATAACCTCGTTGCTGCAGCCTCAGTAAAGAGGGGCTCATCTACACACAGGGTTGATAACCCTAACTGTAACCCAGTTACCCACTGGTTCCTGAATAACTAAGTGGGTTTTGCCAAGAACTAGCCATCTTTGCTCCAAAATAAGAGCAGCCATACACAGAATTATGAAAAAAAACCTACTGCCCTTTGAATTCACCCCCTACCTTAATCTGCATTATTCTTCAGGTCTGAACAAGCTCTAATTTACTGTCTGACTTCAGGGCAGCCACTAATCTCACTGGCAATCAGCGTCTTTCTTGGTGATGTCTGCCCACCTCTTCACAGAGGTGATGCAAGTCTTAACTGATCTGCACAGCGCTTTGAGATCTCCAGGTAAAAGCAGCGGAAGTCCAACAAGCTATAGAAAAATGACGACAACATGCTAAATAAAAGCACTGACGAGCTCCAGCCCTCCTCGAGAACCTTCCATATCACCATATATTTTTGCCAGACTTATTTCTTTCTTCATTTATTTAGCCATTGTTAAGGACCACAGAAATTAGAGACAACCACAAAGTGTATATACTGCATCACACGCATACTGCAGCACAGCACACACAAATGTTATATTAGAATCAAGATTTCCAACATCCTTGAATAATAAATGACCCACACTGTACACTGAACCAGCTAGGTATATAGTGAGAGAGCAAATTAAAGCAATAATGTTTGTGACTCACTTTCTTTGGGGGGGGGGGGTATAATTTAAATTACTTCAATCTATATACTTACCTTACTGCATAAAGAAATTCACAGAAAGAAAGAAGAGTCAAAGAAAAAAAAAACAATGCCTTGCTCATACAAGTCCTCTCCCTCTCTTCTTGCCAACAAATTTCTATTGCTATTAGTTGTCAAGTGAATTAACGATTACTGTATATTCGCTCACCTTACTATTATTGTCTCAAGGCCAGTCCTATTGCAAATGGTCACCAGCATAGCCCTTGTATTTTGGCTTTAATCATGCATATCACCCATGTTATAAAAACATTTGTTTAAACATTTAAGTAATGGAAGTTTGTTCCCTTTTGTGCAGGGAGCAAATTAAATGAATTCAAGACTTGGTGGAGAAAAGGGGGTTTTAATAAAGAGCTGATTTGCTGCTGGATGGTGTTTCAGGTTATATTTAAAATACATCATGTTTTGCTGACACCTCCCTGCAAAGTTGACAGTATGAAGCCCAGCCACAGGGTGACTATGGCAACAGCGGTGGGGAAACGGAAAAGAGAGAGAATGACGCTGGGCTGCTTAAACAGATACTCAGGATTTTCTTTATTTGTTGTCATTCTTAGGGAAACAGATAAGCTTTTCCAGAGAGAGGCTGAAGTGGGGGCAGCAATTTCTACATAATGAAAACATTTAAAAAGAGAAGCCAAGAGATTCATCAATATTGTATATTGCCTACACAAATGTGCACTTACCCCAGAATGTCATTTTTTAGCCAACAAAGAAACCCACAAGCCTGTAACCAGAGACATCACAATATGGCCAGTACATTCAGCCCTTCCCCACCAGCTCGGCAGGCGTTTCATTTGCTGCATCACCTTATAATGTGGCTCACACAGGAGAGGGATGCACAGGGACGGTCCTGCCTCGGGCAAGGGGTGGTCCGGATCACCTCTGGAGATCTCTTCCAGCCCAACTCCTCAATGATTCTGGAAGAAGGACAAATCTGTGGCTCTCCCTCGTGTAGTACCGTCTCACCCAGCAATGTGAGCTCACTATTTTTAGACAGAACTAGTCCCCTTCTCTACCCTGCTCCCCCCATAGAAAAAGTGCAAAAATGCTTCCATGCTGCAAATGAAATACTACAACTGAGCTCCAGGTGTTATTCCTGGTGTTAATTTCTCTCTGCAGAGAAATGCAGAGGGGTGAGGCAGGCAATTTGAAGTGACACCAAAGGCTTCTCCGCACAGCAGCAAGGGCCACTCAGCTGGAGGGGAGTGGAGCGGGCAGAGACGGGACAACACGAAGCCCATGCACATGGCAGGACGTGTCGAGACCAGCAGCAACGCATTTAGCAGACTCAATACAGTATTAACAAGTGCTAATCCTTTTACCTCTGAGCTATTCATGGGCAATATGCAAAGCTGTTCTCAGAGCACCACATTTTCAGGGCTATCGTTATGCTAGCATCAGCATTTCCATTATGAACCACTGTTTTCAGAGATTTATCACTTCGCCAAGTTTTACTCTGGAACAATTTTAGTAGGATCCTAGGAGATCTAAGTCCAGGATTTGTTCTGAAGGCTGGTAAGGAAATACTTGGATAAAATTTGCTTGGCTGTTTCATTTATGTATTAGAGTGCAAAACCTATCCCCGTTTAATTGCCAGATTGGGAAAATATCCAACAACAAAATACTCAACTTTCAAGCTAAGGAATAAAGCAGAGGACTTGGCTCTCCCCAGCGTTTCCTTACGTTACCAAACTGGATTGAGTATTTAGATCGGAAACGTCAGGTGCAGTTGGAACAAGCCTCCTCTTGCCAGAGATTCATTCGTTCCTTCGGTAGGCTCGAACACAACCTGCAGCTTTTCACCTCCCGCAGTGGGCAAGAACCAGCCGTGTGCACGGTGAACTCATTGCGGCAGCCAACAGCTAGCCCGCACCAAGGGCCAAGCACTGCGATGGCTCTCCAGCCAGCTCTGGACCTGCTTCCAGGTCACACGCTGATTTTTAAAGAACCAGACAGGACAGAAGTCCGGTCATAGCCGAGGTACTAAGGAAAGCCTGGGAATCGGACTTGTGCTGCTTTCCCGCTGGGCCCAAGACCACTGCTGTGGACGGCTGCCCCCACTTGCCCCAGCTCTGGGGCACCAAACCCTGGCGATCAGACAGGATGGAGGGGTCGGGAGCAGCCCTCCACACCTCAGAAGGGAGCGGCATCCTTAGCCTAGGCCAACCCCCCACTGCTCTCAGGTTCTCGGTGCTGGGAACAAGGGGCTCGTTTCTTGGTAGGGAAGCAGCACACAACACAGCCTTAGAGATGCTTCCAGCTCCGCCATGCACATGGCTGCGGTCAGTAATTCAGGGGAGCTCTGGCTACCCAGCACCAGGATGGAGTCAGGGGCAGCAACACCCACCCTCTCCGCTCCGAGCTCCCCGCTGAGGAGGGAGAGCAGGTGGCACCCACCACCTCCGCGTGGGAACAACAACCGCACAACAGCCGGACTTCTCCTAGAACAACGACAAAGGAAGACGTCGTACTTTAAAAGTGATGAAATATGAAAGAAGTGGAAGCTGGGATCCTTTTGGATAACACAGACTGCACCTGGACGTGGTCTCAGAGATGCACTGGAAGTACCTCTGTTCAACTAAAAAACAGAAGGATAATTCTCTTGTGGTGTAATAAAAGGTATCACCTCTGAACCAAGGGACCTAGAGTTCTGCACTTCTACGTTCAGCCCACGGACGAATGCTGAGCGCGAACATGCGTTTCTTTCCGTGTCAAATTTATGCCGACCAAATCAGAATTTATAGCAGATTAGATTAGATTTATGGAACTCTATAACTTAACTGCCCATGCAAACTGACAAGAATCCTTTCAACAATCGCAAAAAGTCACGTAATTCTACTAAACAGCAACGTCCCGGGCACAAATGTTCAGTTATGAGGAAGTCTGGCTAAAACCTTTAAAGCTATATTTCACCAGATACACCCAAGATCTTTAATTTTAAACAAATTTTATGGTGATGGCCATTAAAAAAAATTATCAATACCTAAATGATGCTGCTATCCTGTCCCCTGTCAAAGTTAATTATTGGTTTTGATAGAACTAAAGAGAAAACAACAGGGTGAATTGATTTACATCACCAAGTTTAATTATGATTTAAGTAAGCAAGCAAGAAACCTTGATTTAAATAATCAATTTTAATCATGTTTTGCTTTTGTTCTTTTAAGTTATTTTCCTGAAGAAAGCTTGTTTCTCCTTGGCTGGCATTCATTAAGATATTTTGATTTCAACTACATCTAGCCTTTAAGTTAGACTCTCTTTTACCAACTAGGATAATATACTATACTATAAACCTTTTAAACAATTACATAACTTAACATACTATTCAGAATCTTTTTTTTTTTCTTTTTAACCATTAAATACACATTGTATTGGATAAATTTTAAATGTGAATTGGAATTCAATTAGAAAGCCATAACCATAACATTTTAGTTTTATTTTAAATATAACCAAGTTAAACATGTTAAAAATATGTCCATTATCAAAAACAAGAGTTATGCTTAAGCAAAGCAAGCATCTGTGCTTAGTTAAACTGAAATAATTTGCTTCTAGGCACTGTGTTGAAGACTTCAGAACTTGTGGATCTCATCCTTTCACATCTTTTCATTCATAATGAAAAAAGACAAAGCAAGCTTTCTGGCTTTTTCTTTTTTTGTTTAATTTCTGATCTGTTTCTAAATTATGAATGAACAAGTCGCAGAACCAAACAACTTGAATCAACTACTAAACTATTACCCTACTGAAGGTAACAGTTTATCTGCACTTGCAAAAGCAGCTCTTTCTTGTAAAAGTCAGTTCAACACTTCAAATTAATTCTAGTTACTTAGTCCATAACTTCTACTAGTTCAGTGGTTTGACATCCTTTAGAGCACTGGCAGTACAAATATAATACATGGATTTTATTTTTAAAGATGATAATTTTAACATAAAGAATGAGTTTAAATACTTAAATTTCAATTTTAGGCAAAAACTTCCAATGTTTTAAATAAAAAAAAATTTGCTATGTTTTATGTAGTCTGTAAGGAAGAAACTTCTCATAGTAGCCCTAGCAAGTACACAGTTGTACTCTACTTTTTAAATCTTTGTACTTCTGTTTACAATTTGTAGCTATTTTAGAAACTAAACCGTTTTCTGGCAACCCACATGACATTTTATTGAATAATTTTTGTTCCACTATTTGCTACTTTTCTTTTTCTACAAAGAAGGACAAGGCATTTTGTTTAACCAAACAAATTACTGACCAAGGGGCATTTTTTTAATCAACTCAAAGCTCATGTTTGTTTTCAGTATGCAAAGTCAGTGAGCCAGCCCATATGGCTATACGTTAAGACAATACTACACCTCATGCCACGTGGCTAGTATAGCTTGTGCACTAAATTTGCAACTACTAGTTAAAAGCTATGCATTAATAAAATTCCACACTAAACTGTATGCGCCAGATAACATTCAGCTTCAGACATCTGCTACAGCATCAGGAAAAAAACAAATGTTATTTCTTTTGAAATAGGTACAAACATGCAGGAGAAAAACTATTCCTGAAAACTTAATTTCATACAGGTTTGAACAGATCAACAAGCCCCATTACAAGGATTGGACAATGGCTGAAGGACTAATAAAACAGATAAGCAATGTAGCATACTGGGGAATATGCCCAGTAAATTGCCACAGGGATCAGAATTGCCTGGCCATGTTAAATAGCTTCATTAATATAAAGGGAATAAACATCACAATTACATTTTCAGATACTAAATTGGAAGACGTTGCAAACAGAAAACCACCAACCAGGGACCAAGAGATTAGATATTAAGACAGGGAATAAATGAGATTCAACCTAGAAAAATGCAAGCAAGAGAAAAATAATCCAAAACAGATATTCAATGGGA
This sequence comes from Crocodylus siamensis, assembly GCF_052110815.1. NCBI lineage: Eukaryota > Metazoa > Chordata > Crocodylia > Crocodylidae > Crocodylus > Crocodylus siamensis. The sequence goes on along the minus strand of NC_143399.1, from coordinate 538,948 downwards.
AGAAATAACTTAGAAAGCCCCAATGCCAAGAGATCTATGGAGGATAAGAACCTGCAACACAATATATTAGGAGGAAAAGCAGCCAAAATACTTTTTGACTATGAGAAATCAGAGCTACAAGAAAATGGAAAAAAAATGCCAAAGTAACCACTGACTTTTAACAAGGAAAGGTAAGGTGGGGACATTCTTTTGTTAACAGTTCAAGGAATGAACACACAGAGAAATAACCGTGGGATCTCTCACAGACCCAACAGGCTGAGGGACAAAAAGAACAAAACAGTCCTGGCCCAAATCCCAGACTACTGGGAACCACAGGACACTGTACTCATAGGGAGGTTTAATTAGCCAATTCCCCGTAGGGTAACAAACACAGCCAAAATGGCATCAGAGATCTATGGAAGACAACTTTATAGTCCCAAGGAGAGACTCTAGAGAGGGGAGAAGTCATCCTGGATCTACTTTCTATGAGTAAGAACAAATGATGTAGGAGATGAGTACCGCTAATGGTTACTGACAAAAAGCTTCTCTATTTGCATTCAGCACATTTGGGAACTGGGAGGCACAGTGTTTGCACGATGCAGTGGAATATGGGCATTTCATTTCAGGAACAAAAATTTTGTAGAATTAAAAGTCTAATAACATCAGATGGGAGGAAGTATTAAAATCTACCAGTGTAGAACAAGTTTGTGAAATCCTAAAAGACATCCTAATTAAAGTACAACAAACTGAAAAGACAGAACGCAAGGCACAAAACTGTGGTCAGCACGGATTCCAGGGAGACTACCCAAAGACCGGACACTTAATAAACCTGTACTAGAAGTGGAAAGGGGGAGAGCAACCAAACAAGAATTACACAGTCGGTTACAGCTTGCAGGGAAAGATAAGCATAACATAAAAGCCGAATGAGTGAATGCCGCGGGGCCATTACAAAAGAATGCTGGACCATTAATAAATGATGAAGGGGAGAAGTTAAAGACTCGCACAGGCTGCCATACTGACCTCCTTTTAAAATCTTACCAGAAAAATACAGAAAATGCTGGACAATTAGTGTGTAATTAAGACCTTATAAAATTATTATTTACACCTCACCACAGACATGCACGGTGCTGCACAGAATAAAACTAGCAAGGGCTATAGAAGCAGCAGTATGCCATCTCAGAGATGCCAACATTATGGCAGGAAGCTATTTTCAGGGAGCATTATCAATAATACATAGTGTTGCAGTTTCATGGTTTTCCTTTTTCATTATATGCCCTGGGCAAGTACTGATAGTTCTTATAAAATGAGTATTAAATAAATCCAGCTAAAAAATACTTAAAAATGGTAAAAATATACAAAGTATCAGGTCCAGTTCATAATTCATCCTATGGAGCTAAGCAATTAAAAACATTTGCAAACAAACATAGTTTACTACTGACAATTATTTTTGTAATGCCATGGAAAACTGTGGAAGTACCCACAGATTAAATATATATTTACACCCAAATTTCAGAGAAGGGAAGGGAGAAAAACGGTGGCAATTTCATAGATTTCACAGACATTCGGGCTGGAAGGTACCTCGGAAGATCATCAAGTCAAGCCCCTGCCCAGGGGCAGGAAGCCAGCAAGGGTCAAAGGATCCCAGCAACATAAGCATTTCCTGCATGAGTCCAGAGTAGGTGCCTGCACCACTTCTGGAGGGAGTCTATTCCAGGCCTTGGGGGCATGGACAGTAAAGAAATTTTTCCTTATGTCCAACCTGAAACAGTCATGGAGGAATTTATGACCGTTAGTCCTTGTCATCCCTTGGGGTACTCTGGTGAACAGATGTTCCCCCAGATCCTGGTGGTCACCCGTGATGAACTTATAGCTGGCCACCAGGTCACCCCTGAGCCTGCACTTCTTCAGGCTGAAGAGTCCCAGGGCTCGCAGCTTCTCTTCATAAGGCCTGTTCTCCTGCCCTCTGATCATGCATGTGGCTCCTCTGCACTCTCTCAAGCCTCTCCACATCCTTCCTGAATTGTGGAGCCCAGAATTGGATGCAGTACTCCAGCTGTGGCCTCACCAAGGCCGAGTACAGCAGGAGGACAACATCCAGAGATTTACTTGAGAAGCACCTATGGATGCAAGCCAGAGAGTTTTGTTCACTTTACCAGCTGCAACATCACATTGGTGGTGCATGTTTATCTTGTGGTCAGTCATGACCCCAAGTCCCTTTCAGCCATGGTGCTAGCCAGCATAGCACTGCCGAGCCTATAAGCATGCTGCAGGTTCCCCCCACCCTGCCCCAAGGTGGAGTACCTTGCATTTTTTGGTATTAAACACCATATGGTTTGTATCCACCCACTTACTAAGCTTATCCAAGTCAGCTTGGATCACTAGCCCCTCCGCAGGTGTGGACGCTATGCTCCAAAGTTTAGTGTCAATGGTAAACTTGGCCGGTGCACTTCAGACACCAATGTCCACATCACTGATAAAGATGTTGAAGAGAACTGGTCCAAGGACAGGGCCTTTAGGGACACCACTGGTCACGGAGCACCATAGCGATTCGCTACCATCAACCACTTACTCTCTGGGTCCGACCTCGGAGCCAATTCCCCAGCCATCGGACCATGGTGCAGCCAAGGCTGCAGTTGGCCAGTTTTTCCATGAGGAGATCATGGGATACCAGATCAAAGGCTTTTTTAAATTCCAGATATAAGATGTCAATCTCTTCTCCCTTGTCCAGGTGATATGTCACCTGGTCATAGAAGATGAAATTGGTCAGGCAAGACCTACCAGCCACAAACTTGTGCTGGCTGTCCCTCAGGATGTTGCCCTCAGCCAGCTTGTCATGAAGGTTTTCTTTGATAATTTTCTCCAGGATCTTACCAGGGATTGGAGGGCAGGCCGATTGGCCTGTAATTCCCAGGATCTACTTCCCGCCCTTTCTTGAAGATGGGTACCACACTGGCCTTCTTCTAGTCTTCAGGTACTTCACCCAAGCACCATGAGTTTTTGAAAATCTTTGCCAGTGACTGGGCTATGACACCTGCCAGCTCCTTGAGCACTCTAGGATGTAATCTGTCAGGGCTAGCTCACTTGAAGATGTCCAGCCTCAAGGTGATCCTTTACAAGGTCTGCATAGATGCTGGGTATAAATACGCCCTCACCCTGGTCATCCCGCATCATGCTAGGCAGGGTGGTCCCTTTGGAAGCAACTAAGATGTGGGGGGACATGGGCACACTAGAAGGGAGGAATAGGCTGCAATCAGACCTAGACATGTTACAGGGGTGGGTGGATGAGAACAGGATGGGATTCAACACTGACAAGTGCAAGGTGCTGCACCCGGGGAGGAAGAGCCAGCACCATACCTACAGGCTGGGGAGCTCCCTTCTCATCAGTACAGAGGCAGAAAAGGATCTTGGTGTTGTTATAGACTCCAAGATGAACATGGGCCGGCAGTGTGGGGACGCAGTCAGGAAGGCCAACCGCACCTTGTCGTGCATCCACAGATGCATCTCGAGCAGGTCCAGGGGGGTGATCCTCCCCCTCTGTGCAGCACTGGTCAGGCCGCAGCTAGAGTACTGTGTCCAGTTCTGGGCGCCGCACTTCAGGAGGGATGTGGACAACATGGAGAGGGTCCAGAGGAGGCCACTCGCATGGTCAGGGGACAACAGGGCAGGCCCTACGGGGAGAGGCGACGGGACCTGAACCTGTTCAGCCTGCACAAGAGAAGGCTGAGGGGGGATCTAGTGGCCTGTTACAAACTAGTTAGGGGGGATCAGCAGGCATTGGGGGAGTCCCTGTTCCCCCAAGCATGACCAGGAGTGACCAGGAATAACGGTCACAAGCTGGCAGAGGGGAGATTCAGACTAGACATCAGGAGGCGCGACTTCACGGTCAGGGCGGCTAGGATCTGGAACCAACTTCCAAGAGAAGTGGTGCTGGCTCCTACCCTGGGGGGCTTTAAGAGGAGGCTGGATGAACACCTTGCTGGGGTCGTTTGACCCCAGTACTCTTTCCTGCCGTGGCAGGGGGGTCGGACTTGATGATCTCCTCAGGTCCCTTCTGACGCTACTAACTATGAAACATCTACTCATACTAAAAGAACTAGTACTGTAAGAAGGAAATGAAAAAAATAGATAAAATTGACTTCTGGAAGATCATCATCTCTCTCTAACCAAAAGCAATAAGGAACATGGGTTTATAAAGATTACACTATGCCTGATGGAGCTGATTGCTTTTTTTGAGAACTGTAATTAGTGGATAACAGAAACAGTAGATGTAATATATTTGGATTTTAGTAAATCATTTGATACTGTCAAATGACATCCTATCAAAATTAATTCCAACTGGCTTGGAAATGTGCTGAATACTGGACAAAGGACAGTAAGAAAAAGAAGAGGAACAGTGAGTATAAAGGTGGAGATGTCTACTGGGTGTTGCAGGAAATTTGTTCTTACTTAACATTTTTTATTTATGATCCGGAACAAACAGGAAAATGCACGCTCCTGAAATTTGCAAGTGATGCTCCAGTGAGGACACAGAGGTGAGAAACAGGATATTGGAAATGAGCCTCTCCTTGGAAAAGTGCAGCTCAGACACCTGGGGAAAATAGTCTCAAACCATTACGGGAGGAGGAAGCCCAGGAAGCAGGGGCGCACAGAGAAAGCTACTTGCCACCTGGCAAGAAAGGTGGATGAAATCTTGGCTGCATACGCAGAGGCCAGGTCGAGCAAGAGGAAACTCAGAGCTGAACACCAGCTTGGCTAAGGGTCATGGTAGTCTGCTATCACATGATTTTCAGGATGCAAACAACAAAGAGAGGAGACAAATTATTTGAAGTGCTATACAGCGGTAAGTAAATGGATGAAATTATGTAGCAGACAATTTAAGATGAATATTTAAAAACGTCTCCTCCCTTGATCTCTCCGCCCAGAATCCTACAGCCTGACCCACATGCAGCCAGATTTCAGCAACCGCAGAGGGCCATGCCCAGAGGACGGCCAACTCGAGACTGAAGGGGGGGAAACAGTCTCTCAATGGAAAAAACGCCAGCACCACCACCAAATAGGACGTTCCTTACCCGGACTGGACGAGAGACAGAGAAATGCACAACATGATACAATCCTGTGCGAGGGCCAAGAGACTGGGTTGCTGTAATTCTGGAGTTGGCAGAAAGCAATTAACTTCTCAGCGATGAAATAAAGCTTATTTACCTTTTCCGAGGAACAAACAGCCATTTTCATAACAGAAATGCAACAAGTAGCAACAGAGGAAGCCTATTTAGGCTTTACAAATATTTAACCAGTGAACAAGGAAAGGGAAGTACTATACGTGTGCTATGTGACTACACACATGTTGCTGTGGGATTATCTTCCCCCTTGCTGGACTTTCTGTCATTTTAACTGATTTGTCTGAATGTTGCTTTAACAGCACTTGTCTTCTCTTTCCTGGTCTTTATAAAAGCAAGCAAGAAGCAGTCTCTGCATTACCCCGCATTTAGGTGGTTCCAACCCAGCTTTGAAGCCGACATCTAGCTCATTGTGAAGAGCAGACTGGAAGACAAGGAACCCCAGAACCTCCTTCATATTCGAATGTTGAGATCCCATATTCCTCAATCAAAACCTTGCCCTAAAACCTATTCTAATCTGTGAAGCCTTTATGTGGCACCTGACACGAGCAAGCACGCAAGGCAACGCTACACACAATCTGAATTAGCAGCATTGTGTGTCCAATGCACTGACCGTTTAGACTGAAGTTTCTCAAGGACACGGATTATGTTTTCCTTTGCCCCTTGAACCAAAGGCACTTAAACAAAAAATAAGTCAAGTGAATTCCAGATTGCTTCAGCTATCTGTCAGCTTCTTCCCTGCCATTCCCTTTCTGCAGCACTTGACTAGCCAGCCTATCTATAACTTGCTTCTCTCTCTTCAATGATCATTTTTACTAGCATGCATTATTCAGAGAACATGTTGTTTCAAGCACATCAAGAAAAGTACAATGTCAGAACATCACAATGATAAATATTAACACCGGCACTTTTAAATAATCAATTTGTTAAATGGTATTAGTTTTGGCATAGGCTGTACAAAATCCTAACAAGCTTTTGGTAGAAAACTTCCCAAATGCGAATTATTTCCTACTTAATTCTCTTAGCAGGCAGAGTGGGAGAGGGATTCCAGTTTCCACAGAAAAAAGCTGCAGCATATTAGTTGTAAAAGCACTGTGCTGGGTGTCACAAAGCTGTGCTCACCCCAGCACAGTACAGAGCAGGGGTAGGCAACCCCCAGCACGCATGCCAGTGTGGCATGCAAAGGCATTTTGTTTGGCAGGCACGCACACCTCAGGGTGGATGCAGGTAAGTGGCCAGGGCTGTGCTGGCACCAGGATCCGGCCCCTTGCAGCTCCACCGCCACCTGCCCCTAGCACACCGACATCTTATAATTCGAGGTTGTGGGTGTTTTTTTGGCACTCTGCCCAAAAACGTTGCTGACCCCTGGCATAGAGTAAAGACTTGTAGGGACAGAACTGCTGTTTTAATTCAGTCACAGATCCACAGACAGAAACTCAGGTGTTCAAATCCTGGCTCAGACCTAGATGCAAGCCTCGTTTGAGACAGTCACAAAATCCTGTGCCTCAGTTTCCTAGTGTGTAGGATAAGGACGCTTACTCCTCACCTGCAGTAGGCATTACAGAGATGAACAGTGAGGGTTACCTTCCAGGCTGTCCCTGTCCCCTCTCCAGTGGCACAAGCTGGCAGAGGGGAGATTCAGACTCGACATCAGGAGGTGCAACTTCACGGTCAGGGCAGCTAGGATCTGGAACCAACTTCCAAGGGAAGTGGTGCTGGCTCCTACCCTGGGGGCTTTAAGAGGAGGCTGGATGAACACCTTGCTGGGGTCGTTTGACGCCAGTACTCTTTCCTGCCGTGGCGGGGGGGTCGGACTTGATGATCTCCTCAGGTCCCTTCCAACCCGACCAACCATGAAACTATGTCAGCATGCCCTTGGCTCTAGCTAGCACTTTGAGCTCAACTTGCTATATACTTATGACTGAGCTTCAAAGTTTGAAGGCAGTTTTCTTCCTGTCTCTGGTGCACTCCAGTAACTGCCTCCAGGATTTTTAGAGGTTTAAATGAAATATTGCTGGTGGGGCAATACTTTGGGGTAGGCCGCTGGGAACATGTTAATTGGGTAATTCCTCCCAGATTAACAGAACATAACATTCTTGCTTACAAATCAATTAAAATGTTTTCCTTGAGCAGTATTTCATTGCCAAGCAAAGGGATATCAGATCTTAACATGTAGAATAAGACACAGGATACAGGAATGTGTCTTCAGGGACTTGACCCAATACTCACTGAAGTTAAATTCATCCATCGAGCCAATGGATGCTGGATCAGGGATAGAAGCAAAGTATTCCAATGTTACGATTTCTACAGAAGGTAAAACGTCTATCAAATAAACTGGAAGTAAGGATTTCTTAGGGTGATATCTTATCTCGGACAACTTCATCAGCATGTCTTGCATTCAAAAGCTTGTCTAACTCTCTCCCAGCAATGTAGTTGGTGCAGTAACAGATATCACCCTAAGAAACCCTTGCTTCTCGCATAATTCCTGGACCATCAAGGCTAGACACAGTTTGTCAGTTTGCAAAGCACCACTGCAAGTGCTAAATTGTCTTGCTACACCATTGCAAAAAAACCAAAACAAAACCCAAAACCCTAACAATGTACTGTGATACATTAAGAGTGTTGTATGCACATCACGGGAAGCAATTCCTCTTTGAATATTCTACTCAACACTGCAAAGACTTTATCCGAAGTACTGTATCCAGTTTTGGGAACTGCACTTCATGAAAGACGTTGATAAATTGGAAAGAGTCCAGAAGACAGCAAAAAAAATTATTAGAGATCTAGAAAATAAGACTTATGAGGAAAGGTTGGAAGCACTGGGATTATTGAGTCTAGCAACAAGATGACCAGGGGTAGGCATTTCATAGCAGTCTTCACATACAAAAAACATTGTTAATAAAGAATGTGGTGATCAATTGTTCGCCATGTCCACAGGGGACAGCAGAAGTAGTAATGGGCTTAAATTGCAGCAAGGGAGATTTAGCTTAGATATTGAGGAACTCTCCAGCTCTCAAAATGACAAAGCGCTGGAACAGACTACACAGAGATGGTGGAATCTCAGTTAGTGGCTTTTTTCTAATGTAAGATGGACTAGCCTTTGTCTGGAATGGTTTAGAAACAAGGGTTTTCTTGCTGATATCTTTTATTAGCTGTATAGTTGGAAGATGCTTTGTCAGATTTCAGGCACAATATAACTTGAAGAAACACTGGTGACCAAAAACTGATTTTTAAAATCTCTCCCAACTATACAGCTGGTCCAATAAAAGATATTACCAAAGAAACCCTTGCTTCTCACATACTTCCCGGACCATCAACACTCCAGCCCTACTATGGGATGGTTTAGACAAGGATGGCCCTGCCTTGGGTAGGCAATGGGACTTCTTGAGGTTTTCGTCCTATTTTTCTATTATTCCCATTTACCTGGCAGACACTGAAATGCACTCTCCTCTATGCACAGAGAGGCACAAACTGCCCAAACCTAGACAGGAAAATCTGAATAGGGAGCTGGGAGCAGGAGTGAGGCCCAGCTGCCAATGCCAAAAACACTGAGTCTCCAAATGAAGCAGCGCCAGATGTTGCCAAGTCAAACGCAAGAACTGCCCAGCTGGTATTGAAGGAATGATCTGCTCTTAGATTTCATAGACATTTGGCCTGGAAGGAACCTCGGAAGATCATCGAGTCCAGCCCCCTGCCCCAGGGGCAGGAATAGAGCTGGGGTCACCAGATCCCAGCAGATAAACGTCCAATTGATCATTCCAGCCTCTACTAGCAGAATGACTAGTCCTAAAGCACGGAGCTCTGTCGTCCAAAATGACTGTTAGTAACAACTATAGCACCTGATAACCAGAAAAATACCCACCCACTCTTTGAATCCTGCTGAGTCTCTTGGCCTCAACAACTTCCTGTGCAAATCAGGTCCACAGGCTATAACTACATATTATGTGAAGCATCCCCTTTCCACCAGTTTTGAATGCATTACTTTTGTTCGCTTGAGGTCCTTGTTCCTGATCTAACTTTTCTTGACAATTTATTATTTTAGACATTTATGTCCAATGAGTACTCACCTCTTTTTATAAAAAGAGCAATACTAATGTTCTTTATCACTCTTTAAGTATTTCTTTTTTCAGGCTCCAAATCATTTGTTGCCCTTTTCTGACCCCTCTTTTAAATTCTTTTCATTGGCTATATCACTTAATCAGCAGCATATTTTTTTTATTTTTTATAAATTGAGCTATTTCGACACAAACTGAAAACTGATTAAATGAAATGAACATATTTTGTTACTTTAAGAATTAGTCACAAATTATTCATTGAGCTACCAGTTACCTGCAAATTCTTCCATGCTGATAACATCCAAAAGTTACCCAGAGAGCAAATGTAAATAAGCAAAACTCGCTTGAATAGTTTAAATGCATAATCATAGCAGAGAAAGACTTTGCTTATACCCTTGGTTGCAATGCAGAGTCTAGAGGCATTTGAAGAAGCTATGCGCTGTTTGCATCACGCTGTGAATGTGCTTAGCCAAATGCTGTTTTTGTGGGAAAATGAAGAACTATGCAACCGGGCAAAGTTTCTCTTCTTGGAACAGTCTTTGTGACTAGCTGTTAAGAGATGCAAGCAACCTTTCGGGAGCAGCAAATAGTGACAATAATGGGGCACTGGTGCCCTGTGCTGGGAACACAGAAGCTGGAACTCCCTGGGTTTGAGCGTGACTAGCCATAGATGATAAGCAGCCATTTTGTAACATGGTCTTTATAAACCCACCTGAAGTCTAGCCCAAAACGAATGCTGCTTAGACCGCCACACTCTTCCTTCCAGTCCTCCTGCCCTCTCCTCTGCAGGATGCGCAAGGCAGATGTGGCAGCCTGGCTTCCAAAGAAGCGACCCGCTCCAGAAATAGAGCTCTGCTGAGTTCTTAAAGAGTACTTTTTTCCTTCTCACAGTTTTGCCCTAAAAAGGATGCCCCTTAATCATTATTAAACAAAGTTATGATCCGGTCCTTCCTCTCCTTGTATTAAGTGGAATGAATACAGGCAATCCTGCTTTAAGTCTGGGAGGATTTTGTGACTATCCTGATCAGCATCGTTTCAAAAAAATCCTGGGGAAAGTTCTTGCCTTCCACTACCGAACCTGGTTTTATAAACACTTCCTTCATGACCCACTTCACCTCAAATGCCAGTGGCCTAGTGCACCAATCTGTGCCCCGATTTCAGAATCCAGCCCTACAACACACGCATCAGGATCTAACCAAAACATGGTAAGGGGCAACCAGCAAGGGTTTATAGCAGACAGATCCTGCCCAACTAACCTGGTCTCTTTTTATGACCAGGTCACAAAGTGCATAGATGCAGGGGAGGAAGTAGATATTATTTACCCGGATTTTAAAAAGGCTTTTGACACAGTGTCGCACCCAGTTCTTACAAGCAAACTGAGTAGCTGTGATGTGGATTTTTTCATAGTAAGGTGGGTGAAAAAGTGGCTTATGGGACGCACCCAGAGAGTGGTGGTGGATGGGGCGGTTTCTCCCTGGAGGGATGTGGGCAGTGGTGTCCCCCAAGTCTCTGTCCATGGACCGGTACTGTTTAATACCTTCATCAGCAGTTTGGATGAAGGTGTTGAAAGCACCTTGTCCAAATTCGCAGATGACACCAAACTATGGGGCATAGAGAAGGCATTGGAGGGCAGGGAGCGAATTCAGGCAGATTTGGACAGACTGGGGAGGTGGGCAGATCAGAATAGGATGCAATTCAACAAGGATAAACGCAATCTGGGGAGAAAAACTCTCCAACACACCTATAGACTGGGGGTACCATTCCGAGTATCATGGCAGTGAAAGGGATCTCGGAGTCCTGGTAGATGCAAAAATGAACATGAGTCGCTGGTGCGACAAGGTAGTAAGCAAGGCTAACCACACTCTCTTGCAGCAGCGGGAGCATCATGAGCAGGTCCAGGGAAGTGATAATTCCCCTCTATGCAGCACTGGTCAGGCCACAGCTGGAGTACTGCATCCAGTTTTAGGTGCCGCACTTCAAGAGGGATGTGGATAACCTGCAAAAGGTTCAGAGGAGGGCTACTGACATGGTTGAGGGCCTGCAGATAAGATCCTATGAAGACAGACTGAGAGACCTGAATCTCTTCAGCCTCCGCAAGAGAAGGCTGCCTACAAACTCAAAGGGGGGGCCAACAGGGAATAGGGGACACACTGTTTACCAGGACGCCCCTCCGGGTTACCAGAAATAATGGCCACAAACTGAAGGAGAACAGACTTAGATTGGACATAAGGAAAAAATTCTTTACAGTAAGGGTTGCCAAAATACAGAATGAGCTTCCAAGGGGGGTGGTGCTTTCCCCTATCCTGGAGGTGTTCAAGAGGAGATTAGACAGGCATGTGGCTGGGGTTACCTAACCCCAGCGCTCTTTCCTGCCTGGAGCAGGGGGTCAGGCCCAATGACCTACCAGGTCCCTTCCGACTCTAGAAATCTATGAAATCAAGACATTTTAATGTAACCAAACATAGTCCTGACAAGTGTTATAGCACCTGATGTCTTCATTGCAGCTTTAAAATTCACTATTTTCCTAAAAAAAATAAATCACAAATTGTATGTGTCCTACCCATTAGTCATTTTTTTCCCTATAAATGACATAATAATGGAGTACATCCAAGGAAAAAGTCTAAAAAAAATAAGACTTGGAATTCAAATAATGTTGTTCAGTAAAGGTTAAGTAAGACTAGACTACCAGGCAGAAAACTGAAGAGAAGTTAGGTAGTTCATAGCATTGCCTAAGAATAAACATTTCTAGACTGTTCTTGTAGTCTTTTTTCTTTCCATTCAGTTTCAGTGAAATCAAGCCTTACTTCATAAACTTAGTTGAATATAAGCTGTTAAAATGTTCTGTAGCTAGTTAGACAAATTGATTTAACTACACTTTAAAGAAGAATGTCAAAGCTCTCTGAAAAATAAAAGCTAAGTTTGTAAAAGTCCAAACACTATATAACAGTTCAAAATTAGGCCATATAAATGCCCATAAAAATATAAATATCATTAACACAGCCCTGAAAAATCATGCTTCAGGGTTGGCAAATTTTCAAGATCTATTCACCTGCCCTTACTGAGGTGATGATGAAAAATCTAAATGACATTTTACTTTTTACTGGTCTGTCCAAAAAGTTACTCGTTGCAGACTAGCAGGCAAACAGTTTTGCCAGGCTCATTTGGAGTATTAAATCTTAAGGGTGAACCAAAGTGCGTTTTAAAACATATAAGGCAAGAAAACTGTCAGATCTTATTTGATTAACAAAATATTGTGACAGCCCTAATAGTCTAATACCCTTTAAGAGTAAATAGAAAAGTATTTTTTCTGCCAAGATCCAAGTGTGAGGTGTTTTTTCTACAAGAGCTGAACACTTAATAAAGACCACTCCCAGATCCTCCAGGCAGGCATCTCAGATATGCATACAGCATTTACAGCACAAGCTTCTTGGGGCTAAGAACATATCTACCCCCTCTCTCACCTTCCACAGTGGAATTTGCTAGTGCTTATCAAATAAATGGTAGGTCGCTGCCACTCAGAGCATATTAAGGTCTGCTGTCAGGAGACACAAGAGCCACAAAGTCAAGAGCCTGGAAAGTACATAAAAGAGAAAATGATTTGGTTTTGCAGCACCATTTCAAACGCAAATGTGCTTATTTGCAGATTTTGTACATATTCACACACTGTTAATGGTTCAGAATCTCAAGCAGCTCATTTTGTATATAAAAACCTTTCTTTTAACAAACTACTGACAGCTAGCCCTCACAAATACAAACAAAAGACTTCCAGATTACCCATCGCTAGCTAGGGTCACCATCCTTTCACTTACCCACCTACACAGAAACTGAAAGATAAGTTTAATTCCAGCTATAAATGTCACTCCACCTGAACTTTCCTAAAGGGCTGCCTTTTGGGATACTTTTCCCCTACTTTCTCAATCCCAAAATGCGTGCGTGCTCAGAAAATTGAGATATTGGCATCATATTTGTTTCGGAGTTGTCTCTGAACAGGAAATGGCTTTTGTGGGCCAGCGGAGGGGAAAAGAAAGTCACAAATTATAGAAGTCCGTTGCAGGCAATAACGCTGAACCAGGCAGGCATTCCTGAGAATTCACCAGGATGCAGAGAGCCCCCCAAATACACCACTTAATTGCTATTTACATACTTGGCCCCCCAATCAAGAGACCACTTCAGCCCATACTTCACTTCAAGTACATGCCAAGTACCACTGCAGTTAGCAACACTGCTTCCATGCTTTAGGTAGCAATGCAAGGAGCCACAGCTTGTGGAAAGGAGCTCTGTGCTCACGGACAAGACATGCTACCCCACAATCCACCCCTGAAGTGTAACAAGGCAGACAAGTCATAGCCGTGAAAAAAAGCTGTAGTTTCTGAGAAGCTAGACCCTAGTTCACCGAGTACCTTGAAACTCAAGATACAGCCCTGAAATTCGAAGGACACCATACTGCAAATTACACCATCGACAGCTCCTTCACAGCATGCATTTTCACAGCAGGCACAGCCCACCAGAGTAGAGTCACAGACTCAGTGAGCCAGGAGGGACCGGGACAGATCGAATCCGACCCCTTGCCATGGGCAGGAAGGAGCACTGGGGGTGGCAGGGGTCATAAGACCCCAGCCACGTGCCTGTCCAGTCTCCTCTTGAAGATTTCCAGGGAAGGTGAGAGCACCACCTCTCTGGGAAGCCTATTCCAGGCTCTGGCCACCCTCACAGTGAAATAGTTCTTCCTAATATCTAACCTAAACCTATCCTCCCTCAGCTTGTGGTCATTGTTCCTGGTGACTCCAAGGGGGGCCCTGGGGAACAGACTTTCCCCGAGTCCCTGCTGCTGGCCCCTGATAAGGTTGTAGGCAGCCACAAGATCCCCCCTCAGTCTCCTCTTGCAGAGACTGAAGAGATTCAGGTCCCTCAGCCTCTCCTCATAGGGTTGGCAACAGAGGCCCCCAACCATGCGAGTGGCCTCCTCTGGACCCTCTCCAGGTTCCCCACGTCCCTCTTGAAGTGCAGCGTGCAGGACTGGACACAGGACTCCAGCTGCGGCTGGACCGGTGCCGCATAGAGGGGGAGCAAGACCTCTCTGGACCTGTTAGCAATGCCCGTTGATACAGGACAGGGTGCAGTTGGCTCTGCCTATTGCTTAGTCGCACTAGCAGCTCATATTCATCCTCGAGTCAGCCCTGACTCCAAGATCCCTCTCTGCCTCTATGCTGCCAAGAGGGGCAGCCCCTAACCTATAGCCATCATGCTGGTTCCCTCTCCCCAGGTGCAGCACCCTGCACTTGTCCTTGTTGAACCGCACCCTGTTCTCATCCGCCCACTTCTCCAACCTACCCAGGTCTGCCTGGATGCGGTCCCTGCCTGGCGGTGTATTCGCTTTACTCCACAGCTTGGTGTCATCAGCCAGCTTGAACAGGGCGCTCTCCACACCCTCGTCCAGGTCACTAATGAAGATGTTGAACAGCACTGGCCCAAGGACCGAGCCCTGGGGGACTTCGCTGCCCACACCGCACCCCCAAGGGTAGTTAAGCCTTGACATAGTTAAACCTTGACGTAGCGAACACTGAAATAACTAGCTCCTACCTACATTCAACAGGGAGGGGAATCTTCAGCCAGCCAAGGGGGCATTGCTCGTAACTAAAGCCATCTTCGTGTCCAGGAGCACCAAAGAACTCAGAAAACCTTGCAAGTCATTGGGAAGCAGATGCCCTCACACAACTGTAACAACATACACTTGGTCACAACCTTTCCTCTGCCCACCATTATTGCACTTCTCACCTGCATTCAGAGTCCATAAGCTGCTGCCTGCATGTAGAAAGCAGCTCTCCAGCTGAGGATTCACCACCACGGAGGTCCTGCCCTGCTCCAACCTGACCTCCTTGAGGACACTCCAAAGCTGTCAGAAATCAATTGCAGCTGCTTGTGACAAGACAGTGAAACAGTCACTTCTGTACCACAGCCCTACCCCGGTACCTTTTTATGCAGCATCAAGTATTCAGAAGGTATTTTGCAATCGCAAATTATTTCATTTTTTAAAAATGTTTATGATATGAGAACCTGCAAGTTATGTCGGTCACAAAAGGCAATAATGAATAAAACTGAACCAAACATAAAAGATGGAATAAGTCTTTCTAATAGGAGAGTGCATGTAATAAGAAGCAGTTCTGGTCTCTTATCTCTCAAAGATTTGAAACCACACACACACAAAAAAAAAAAAAAATGAATAAGAAAGAGACAAGATCCCAGAGGAATCAGATTCCCTGCCTCTTTCAGTGAATTTCTAAAATTCTCTCTTTATGACCCAAAAATATAAATCACTTCTAAGCGAAAAATGTAAACTGAAGCTTTTCCACTCAATTCCTTTCATGTCTTTCCACTGCCTTGCCTGAGATCATGTGATCAGTTCTGACCTTTACAAATTCTCCTCTCTGCCTTGCTACAGCGTGTTATTCAGACTATCAAATTCATTTAGTGAAACTATCCTATTCTTTCACACTTGACTCTTTTTACAGACAAGCAGTTCATTTTCATGCAGACCCACTTTCAACTTCAAAAGGTTCCTCTGTATCTGAGCCTCTGATGTCCCTTGTTTAAAACACTTTCAAATAAAGAATCTGAAAAACATGGTAGCTGGAACTCAGAACCGGTGCCCATCCCCTCCCCCTGCAAAACCCCCGCCATCACTCGCAGCAGGGCTGCAAGCATCCATGCACAGGAATGTCCCCTGCGCGTGCATCCCCTGGTCTCACACCTGGCTCTCCTGGGCACAGCCAGCCAAGGTCACATGAGCAGCTCTGAAACCAGAGCCCGCAGCCACCAGGCTGGGCTGGCTTCCTGCAGTTACTTCCATGGGGACACCCGCTTTTACAATACCCCTTCCATGAATTTCTTCCTTTCTGGTTAGCTGCAGGTTGGCTGAAGTGAGACAATCCTTTTGCAAAAGCCTGGGAACAACAGAATCTGCAAGAAATGAGACAGGTGGCCAAAGAGTCGAGAGGGTCTTGCCTGTGGCAATTACGTATTCTGACCCAAGCAAAACCAATCTAAGCTCCTCGGCTAACGAGAACAGCAGTTTACTCGTTCAAACCCAACCACCACACTAGACACAAACATCAGGTCAGTGCTGTGTCAAAAACTATGCATTTCAATCCAGAAAAAACTCACTCTCTCTCATGTACTAATACATTAGACAAAGCAACAAAAATGTTGCCTATTTCAACAAGTCAAAACTATTTTTATTTCCTTTTCTAATTCCCAAGATAATCCCTTCTCTCCAAATCAGTGCACAGCAACACATGGCTATCCTCCTCTCACTGAATCAACATTTACAGACACCATGGCATGCATATTGTGCTCAAATGCTTCATCTGTAATTGTCAGCTTCTCCATTTTAGAGGCTTGTATTTCAGGCAGTGAATCACCTAAATCTCCTGGCCCATAAAAAACATTTATTACCCATTCAGAGATGCCTTAGCAATCATGCAGAACCAGTTTAATTTAATTAACAAGATTATACAGAATTATGCAAAGTGGCTAGGTGAAAAGACAAGGCAAAGAAAACTGCAAATTTTTCTTAAATTTTAAACACAGACAGAAAACAAGTTTTGCAGCAAACACCATTACAAGCATTACAGCATGGATACTATGGTTCAAAGGTCTTTTAATTCGAGATGGCCATCCTGTAGATGCAAGGCTCCCACTGCACTACCAACTTCCAAATTCTAAAGTTAGAAGACTTCAGAAACACTTGTACCTGATATTATGCCGATTCAAGTCTCATTCAGAAGTGTGGTATATGTGCTGTTATAATATATTTCTCATTACTTGTAATTTATGTCAACCTCTTGAGTTACCAGGAAATGGATTTTTTTAAGATTATTTCAATAGTTTTTCAGATTTTTGTATCATAAATTAAAAGCACCATTTCTTCAGTGAAGTCAAAATTAAGCATACTACAAATAAAATGTTCAAAGAAATCATTAGCTGAAAATAGTTTTATAGTAAAAATAAATGCTTGCCAAAGCATATTTATACATGTTCGTACAAATGAATATTATACATTTACTCCTATGTTTGATCATTTCCCAGCTATTAAAGAAAGCTAAATGAAAGTGACATTAATGTAAGTGAAACCTAACGCAAGTCCCTACTCATCTATATTTAAGTCCCTTTTAAAACCAACTTTTGAAGTGCTGTCTACTGTAAATCAAGGTGACATGCACAGAAAATCCCTCAAAGTTTCTTTTCTGGACTGTGCAGTTGTTTGCAAGAGGACAGTTGTTCCTTCAGGCACTGACTCCCTCCTCCAGTGGACACAACAGTCACATATTGTACTTCCTGCAACTGTGACTAAGTCCCACTGCACACATCACATGATTTTTCTACCCTCAAGTGCGATATAAAACATGCATTGCTCTCTCTAGGTACTCATATGGCCCTCATCATCAAGTCATGATTGCTGTGAGAATAACTGCTTTGAATTTCCTGATTTTATTGGCATAAAAGCTCAACTATATCACACAAGCTTGCAACCAAATAGCATGGTTTTTAACTTACTTTCTGGCTCATTCCTTGAAGCAAGCAATAATTTGCTTATGTTAATGCCGAGAACATGCTTATGCTATCACTACTCTATAATCCAACCAACCCAGTGGAATTACTCAGGAGAGTAATTGGTGTTAACCACGAGTAAGAAACTGCAAAATCCAGTTTGAGCAAGCTTCTCCAAATCTGGCCCACAGCTGTCTACTCCGCACCCGTCCCAAACACGCATGCACACCATTTCACCTCAGTGAGATGAGCAGAGCATGTCACACCAAGTGCCACTTGTGCTCAGTCGACTTTCAGAATATATGCTGGGCGGGCAAGGATGTGTGGCCGGCACATGACTCCCAGGGCAAAGGCAGCAGGGCTGAAAGCCTCGAGCCCACAGCAGGCAGTCCGCCACTACCCTTGCCCTGCTCAGTTTCGCTCCTAAAGTGTCCCCACGCTTAAAAATGGTGATGGCAACACTTGAAATAAAGCTCATTTGAAGAGTTTTAGTTCAAGCACTCTGGCTGCCATTCTTAAGTGCCAAGACACTGATCCCCTGGATAAGCTGCCCACGCTCCATCCCACTCCCTGCCCCAGACCCAGAGACCCATTCACTGACCCGGCTGGGAAGTGCCCCTAACCCTTGCCCTCACCATGGGTACCTCAATCTGGACCAACCCCTCTCCCCTCCCATGCCCCTTCCCCTGCACAGACCTACCTGTAGGGCACTGCTCTCCATATTGCCCAGCTGCATTCCTGAAAACGTGCATGTGTGCAGCTGTGCACATGTATGCGGAGTCCAGAGGCCCTGGCCAGAAGCCACATTATATTCACTGGCGACATTATTGGCTACACTGGCCAAAAAACTCCAATAGCCAATAATGCATATTTTCCTTTTATCAGTGCCAATCCAATATGCAACCAACATATAGGTGCACCTCTACCCAAATCAGTTCAGTCTGATACTACATCCATTCAGGTTTATCTTAAACTAGTTTCGGTCATTTCAAAAGTGGTTTATGTGCACTAAACTTCTGTTGCCTTATAAATTTGAACTGGTTTCCAGCTGCTTATACCGGTTTTGTGTAATTTCTGTCCCTAGCTCTTGTCTACAAACGTATTTTCAAATGGTGGCAGCAACCACATGAAATTTCAGGGAGGAGACAGGATGGAAAAAAAAAAAATCTAGCACAGACAGCTGGAAACAAACATCAGCTAAAATGTAGTTCTGTAACTTAGTTATAAAATTATCACCTTCTGTACCGCCTCCCCCCGAGCTCAGAAGTTTGTAAACCGACTCAACTTTAGCAGTATTTCACAGCCACACTTAAACATCTTTGGGCGCGTCTACATGAGACATTTACTGTACAATTGACTAATTAACATCTCGGTGTCTACACATGCCCTGTTAGGGTGCAGGAAACTAATAAACTTTGCAGAGGATAGTACTTGTAAATGCACGTATTACCCTGTTGAGGTGGGTCTGTGTGTGCGCGGAGCAGTGCACATGTAAACACCGACCCGCTAGCTGGGGCACAAGGGTGCTTCAGTGCGGGGGCTGCCCGCTGGCTAGCCCTGCCTGGAAGCACCCTCATACCGCAGGCAGCCCCTCTGCAGCTCACCGAGTCTAGGCGGAACAGCCTCAGGCTGGCAGGCTAACCCTTTGGGCCTCCTGCCAGCCAGGGCTGTTCGGACCCAGCACAACATGCTGTGGTTGGGGCGCACAGGTAAACAGTGTGCCCAGGAGCTTCCCAGGAGGAATAAATTGTGGAGCAATAAGCAATTACACTCCACAGTTTATTACTGCGCATTAATGGGATGTGTAGGCATGCCCCTTGAGTCTCCGAATCATAGGGTTGGAAAGGGCCATAAGGATCACCTGACCACTGTTTATCTAACCTGTTCTTGAAAACCTTCAATAAAGTTGATTCACCACATCCCTAGGCACTCTGTGCCACCGCCTCACTGATCAAACAGTAAAGAAGATCTTCCTGAGACCTAAATCAATTTTGCCTCTTCCTGAAGCCATGTCTTCTTGCCTTGCCCTCCTCTGCAGCTAGGGAGAAAAGTTGTTCTTTTTTCTTAATGGCAGCCCTTCAGATATTTGAAAACTGCTACACGCCCTCCTTTAAACTGTGTCATTAACAGAGTGCAGCGTCTTTATGTAGGCATGATATGATAAATTATTGCAATAATTCAAAAGAAGGGGTAAGAGAATAATTGATGCTTGAAAACCTTAATGCTGCACAAACATCCCTTTTAACTCACTGTACAGTTTCCTGTTGGTAGTTGACAAATAATGAATGCCACGAGAGACCACAGTAACAATATTTGGCAGGTACATAGCACTGCCCTGCCAACAACAGAGACATAGGCAAACTCTGGGTTTGACTGTGCTTAGGAACACGCAACAATGAGATTTCAGGATGTTTCAGGTTTATGGCTTGTGAGGGGAGAAAACATGAATTTGTCATGGTACAGCCACACAATTTCTTTTACTGAAACACACATTATCAACATTTGTATCAAAATACTGATGGTTTCTGAAGAGTGATCTATCAGAACTAAAATGGGATCATATGAAGCATGGATTTCTGCCTTCTTACAGCTGATATTGCAATTGGGCCACAAGTTGAGTGCTAAAGGTGGCCAACAACTTCCCAGCTCATTCCACCGCCCGTTACAAAACAGAGCTTAAAGAAAGAGGGCAGGTCTTCCAGAGATTTCATCAGTCTGGTGGCCAGTAAAACCAAACAGACATTTTAAAACATTAACGTGCTGGCAACAAGAATGGCCATTCAATAAAAAATTTTGGCCATGGGATTACGTAGCTTCAGAATAGTCATTCAGTTTGATTAAATGAAAAATACTTCTTTGAAATTGCTAAACATGACAAGTTAGAACCTCACTTAATTGATATCAGTGGTTCTCAACAATTTTAGACTCAAGGCACCTTTCAGAAAAATGCCATAAACTCTTAGTTTTTACTAGTTTTTTTGACTGCAGAAAAACAATTGGGCAATTCTTCCATTGCAAAAAACTCAGAAAGACCAAAACAGGTCAGAAAACTTTTAAAACTAGTTTTCTAATTTGAAATCTCTGGGTTCATCCTGTGAATCATATTTGTATGCCTAACAGTATTAACATTTGTGTGGCACTCTGCAGCACCCCTGAAAAGCTCTCAGGGCACCCCAAGGTGCCACAGCACTTTGATTGAGAATCACTGGTTTGTACCATTGTGGTTGTATAATCTGTTTGCCTGCGCTGGCTTTTCAAAATATTTCAGCCCAGTTTTGCAAATGTAAGACAATTTGCCAACCTAGGCACAAAGTCTAATGGCTCAGCTTTTACTTTGCTGACTATAACACCTAAAAAAGCAATGGTAATAACCCAAGGCAGACAAGGTTCTTTGGGTGAATCTGATAACTTTTATTAGACCAACTTAAATAGTTGGGGAAAAATTTTTAGCAAGCTTTCAGGTTTAAAAACCGTTCGTCAGACTGAGGAAATCTCTGCAGCTGGTGTGTACTCTTCCTGGATGGAATGAATAGTAATACTCCCTCGGTCATCTTCCAGCAATATCTGTGACTTTGCTCAGATAGTCAGCGCAACATGCAGTGTGCAGTTCCAGTCTGGGTGTTCAAAACAAGACAAGAGCTCATGATCACAGTAGCATTTGGCAAAAAACAGTTCAAAACTAAGCCCTCCTGCCAAATCAAGCATGGCTCACTGAGTTGCAAGGGTGATCATCCAAATACTGCATTAACCCACCTGAACTGCAGCACTTGTGAACAATCAGGTTAACTGCCACATCTCCAAGGGACTGCTCCTTATTTACCCTTTTTCCGTGGATCAGTATTTGAATTGATTTAAGTAGTGAGGAAATGTGATTATTCACACACAAACCAACAAAAATGGAGCATGCATCACATCCAGACTTTTAACCATCAGTAATAGAAAAAAAAAATCATCATTTTGCTTTATACTGATATGAATGAACCATTTCCAACATGAAATAAAATACTACACACTGAGATACTATCGAGTATCAACAATATTTACACCAGCCCTGGGAAATTTAACTGAAGTCGTGGAACCTTCCATAGAATCCTTGCTGTGGGATGTAAATGAGCATGATAAAGGAAACGCAAATGGACAATAGCTGTTTTTTGCACTTAACAAAGCTAATCATTTAAAATTACTTGAATAAAAACATATCAGTCCACACTACAACTAAGTGGCTGTAGAAATTGGTTTTTAAAAAGTGTGTGAAAAGAAATGAAAATAAATCTAGGATTAAAACATAGCTTAATTTAACCCATTTCTAATATTGTTTGTGTCTATTACCCAAGAACGTATGTGCTGAGTTTCAGCCTGATAAGAACTTAAGTCTGGTAATAAAGCCTTCAAAAATTGATTTTTAAAAATAATAAATATCCCCATTATTCCCCATACCTGCGACTACAGACCTTACTGAAGGGGTATGCAGAAGCACTATGATAACGGCAGAACTGACAAGTGACCCTTAGTTAGAGTGGTGCTTATGAGCTGCTATCATAAATCAATATTGATTCTGCACAATTTTGTTATAAAAATAAAACTATGAAATTCCCTCATGCCCAAATGCCAAACAGACAAAACTCAGACCAAGGTTGTTGGGTTTTTTTTAAATTTCTTTCTAAAGGCATGTAATGGATTCCAAGAATGAAGTTGCACTAAGTGTTCACTGAACCAGGTAATTTTTAATAGATTCCTGAAGAGAGCTTATTTTACCTTTTTATATCACTTGGAGACCTTAGAATGACAATCTGATTCAACAGAAAAGGGAGTCCTTTATGTAAGAACCACAAAAAAGAACAGTTAAGTTCACAAAACTTTTTGGGGGACAGAAAATCAGGTGAAATGTGAACTCCAATAAACACAAAGATTTTCTCAATTGCTTTAAAATGTCACAGAAAACATATAGATGTTCAGGCTCCTACTCCAACTCATGGTGCTTTACGTAAAGCGCCATGAGTTCTAGAGCATTTCCCCCAAGCCAAGAGATGTTTGCCTGTTCGGGGGTGGGGGGGGCGGAAAAAATCAAGCTGCCTCATGAGCCAAGGAGCTGCCCCTGTCCCCAGCCCTGCACCCCCCTCCATCTCTGGGGCTGTCACAGCAGGGAGGGAGTAGGAAGGGATGGCCAAGCCAGAAGCAGCTAGCTGCTCCTTTCATGAGCTGCCGGCTTAAACTGAGGGTGGATCGGAGCCCCTCCACCTCACAGGCTTGACTACCCCAGTACTCCAGCTGGGGGGCTGTGGAGCTCCAATCCACCACCCCCTTTCAGGCCAGACAAGCCAGCAGCTCATGAAAGAAGCAGCTCACTGCTGTTGTCTTGCCCCTCCCTCTTCCCCCTTCCCTGCCTGATGACAACAGTCCCACGAAGAATTAACACAAGTTCCCTAAGGCACTCCAAAACAAAGCACCTTCATCTAATACCTCAGGTAAGGAGGGTTAAATTTTTGCACAATCAGCCATTTTAAAAGTGCTCTGCAGCCATGCACATGTGTCATGGCATGGCTGTAGGGCACTTTCAGGGGCCCAATCACACAAAAAATGTAACTTCTGTCCGCATCCACAAGAACAAAGAGCCTTGAGCTAATGCGAGACACGGACAAATCACCTGTATGTCAAAACTAGTCAGCCCAGCTACTCCCATTCTAGCTGCAGAAGGGTAGATGGTGGAGTGGGCTAACATATTTAGCTCTTCACACCTGAATTCAAAACCTGATTGTGGTATAAATTAGATTTGTTTTGAGGTGTCAGACTAGTTTGTTCATGTTATAGTGACTGCCAGTAACACTCAGCCTTAGACCTTGAAACATGGCAGGCTACCAACATCTAAGCCCTATAGCATTTTTCCTGGAAAATGGACTCTTCCAACTGTGCTATTAAAAAAATGCTTACCTGCACCTTTCAGGAACGATGTGCTAGGATGCTTGAACACTGCTGCATTTAAGCCAGAGCAGCCAGGGTTTTATCTCAGGACAAGGCTAAGATGGACAGCAAGTCTCCAACTGGTCAGAAACAGAGCAAAGCTTCAGCAGCTCTAGCTGTTCAGGCACTTCCATGAGTTCCTACTCTGACATCAATATCGCCCAACAGTTTATGACAAACCGTACGCAGTTCAATCACATGAAATAAATATATCACTTAGCAGCAGCTCTCCGGCTCTGAGCCATGAACCCTCTGCAGTCAAGGGAGCCCTCCCCAGCAGCCCACAGAGCCAGGCACTTTCAGAAGCAGCAGGGAACTGGCAGAGGAGTCAGTCCACAGAACTCTCTCCTGAAGCGGTCACAGAAGAGAAGAGTTAGAGAAGTGCTGCCCTAACAAGCAAGAGAAACTACAAAGACAGGAGCTGAACTCCATTCAAGCCCTCCTCCACACAGAAAAAGACCTTGAACTGCAGTCATTAGGAAAAACATCTGGTAGGCTGCTTTGATTTTCAACATTAGTCATTGGACAGAAACAAAACATCATTATTTTTCTCCCGAAGAAGCAAATAATTGCAAATTCACTTCTATGTATAACCTGTCATTTATCACCTCATCAATGACTGCTTGAGTCTGATGGAATTAAACACTCAAGTCAGGCAGTTTTTGTTAAAAGCAATAATTACATTATTACCGGAATATACAATTAGGTAATGAAAAACAAAAACGAGACTGTCTAGCAATATTTTATCCACTCTTACAGAAATATTACCGGACTGGAAACATGCATTATAATAATAATACAAAACACTTCCACCAAAAGTATAGCTGCTTCTAATTTAAAACTTCAGCCAAAGGCAAAATACATCAGTGATTAGCATTATAGTGTTTATTTTAATTACACTGTGCAATTAGAATCCAACGGGCCATCTCACAGAAAACCAATAATTTCACAACAACAAGCTCCAATCAGAAAGTTCGCCCCTCCTCTGTTGACCAGCTCTAGCATCACGGGGGCATGACAAACAGCCCAACTGAAAGGTATGCATTTTTTATCACAACTAAATACAACACAAGATTCTTCAGTGATGCAAATAAATATAAAGAAGAAAAAAGCAGGGAAGAGCGGTATAGCTCTGACCTGATCACTACAGGAAGTATACATATATCAGTGACAAGAACCCATTAGTCTCTGAAGTTTGATGAGAAAACCCACCTACAATTCAGATCAATATTTACAAACATTTTCCCTAATTTGACTGCTGGCACAAATGATCTATTGCTTTACAGCACCTTGGCACGTGCTCAGTCCCACGTACAGCACCGATGACCAGTACTTCCACCTGCCCTGAACAGCTCGTGACATGAGCAAGCAGGAAAGAACAGAGTCTTTGCCAGGTATCTGAAAGCTCTCACATTTATCCTCCCTGTTAGCAAAGCACTGGTCTCCAAGCCCAGGACCAGGCTATTTTTAAACAGTCCATCTAGGTTCTTCATAGCAGCTGTGAAAAACAATAAACAGTGTTTGGGGGTGGGGGGGGGAACTATGGCTTTAGAAAGGCACCAAACATCAGAACTTCAATAGGCACTCAGGCAGACTGCTGCTTATTACCACATTACACTGGAACTTGCTTTTATTCCACCCAGCCAAACTTAACCTTACTCCCTAATGGCTGCAACAGTATTAGGCAAGGTTATAAACACTATGGAAGCAAAATGTTATATACTTCAGTAACAAACTAAAAGCTTTAACTGCACAGGGTAGCAACAGCCCAACCTAACAACAACACTTTGTACCGATAACGATTTAATAACGTTATCACCAAAGCATGTGTCATGCCCTTATGTATATGGGTTGGACAAAGGTGAAAAAACGTTCCACAAGTGTGGCCTAGCAGTAGCCCTTGGCGACAAAGATGAGTGAGCCAGAGACAACAGAAGCAGAAACAACTAGGATATCAAACAGGCAGGATGTCTACACCTCCATGCAGAGCATGACTCCAGCTCTCGGCCACATGAAGGAAATCGGAACCAAGGCTTGCTTCAGCGTGGTCCAAAATACCTGCTGCAACAGAAAATTTAAGTTGGCTTCAGCCGGAGGTCAGGACAGGAAGATGATGCTTTTCACTCCTGGCTTCTGCCACCCCTGCTCCGATACCTGATCCATACACCACAGCCCCCCCCATACACACCACGATAGCTTCATGTTTACCTGGACTGCCTGCTTTTGGCTCCAGCTGTAAGCAGGAAGCAACTACCTCCACTCTGTAATACTGTATCTTAAATCTGTTAGATTGGTTTAAATTAATAGCCTGGACTGATCCTTGCGTTTGGGTTATCAGCCTTCACACCAGGAAGACTTTGCTTCAAAGGTAATAGCAAGCATCACAGCCAATGAATAAAACCAGTCAGAAGAGCAACCATTTTAGAAGCAGAATTCAGTCTACTGAATAGGTCTATGGAAGGGACAGTCAGCTTTTTTCCAAAAGTTTACAGCTTTTATCTTAACAGCAAGAGATATAGGAAATCTAAATCCATACCCTTACAAATCTCCAGAAATACTTGTTTCCTTGGGTTTAATTCTTTGTATCTAACCTGCAGTAATTGAAAGCTATCCATGAAGGAGATTAGAGCAAGGGAACCAAAGCTCAGCAATCAAATTCTCCACGGAGGGAGAAAAATGAACATGCTTTACAGGAAGATACATGTCTCAAGTCAACCACCAATATTTAACAAACTCACCTTCTGAGTCTAAACAGGTGTTCAAAAAATGCATGCCTCAATCTTGGCTTAAAAAGAATTAAACAATGGATCATCTTATACTGGCAATATATTTTTTAAAAATGTAATTTAATTTACTGACCTGGAAGCATTTGGACATCTTGAGTAGCCCCAATACACTCAAGGGGACCATCTATATGCATTAAATTATTTCTCTCTCTACATGCTTGCAGTTTTAAGGAGCTAATTTTTGCTTTTCATTCTTTTTTTACCTTTTCCATTAAACTCAGCTTAGATAACACAAATAGCCTCCCCCATTTCAGGTTTGTTCCCTACCAGCCTCTGGTCAATGCCACTCTGAACATCTGTTCCTGCCCTTATCCATTACAAACACTACAATGTAAATGTATTTAGATTTTTAAAACTTTCCCTTTGCTTTTTTTAAAATAAAAAATACTTATGTTGTTCTTGGATTCTGCAAAACATACCCTTTGTGCCACATTTAACCTACTGGGAAAAAAAAATTGAGAAACTGCAACTATTTCACAATTGAAATTATAGGCATCACGCCAAGGAAAGAAATTCTCTCAGTAGACCAAAATCTAGTTCCCCCTATGGCAATAACCCAGGACTTAATGAGAGCAAAACACAAAACAAACAAATAAACCCCAACAACTTGACAAACACATCTTTGCATCACATTTCACCCGAAAGGTTTAACACCGGGTTGTACAACCACCACCATTCTTTGTCTGTCTTCAGCACAAAAGACCCCAAAGCTCTCTACCCACTATGTATTAAACCATACATCATAAGAGACAGGCACTAGGTTATCCTTTCACTTCATACCTCCCAGGTCTACTTACTGTCAGATTACAATAAATCTACAAACTTTCTCCAGGCTCATCCAAAACTTTAAAAAATAATACATCTGACAAAACTGACATAAATCCCAGAGTCAACCCCCCCCCACACACACCCCTTCAAACTTCCTCACATAGCAAGACACTTCTCACCTTAACCCCACAAACGCCTGTGTTAATTAACAAAATGCCTTACCAGCATGCTTCTAAATATAACATTGGCTTACACAGGCCAAATGGGAGGAAAGCGCATTCAAAAATCAAGTGTCCTCCATTGATAACTTCCTGCCACAGAGGTGCAAGCTCAGTGATCCCAGCTGAGGCACTACTGAGGGAGTAGTGAGACAAAACACAAAACAGCTAACAGTAGGGACACAAGCAGCTGCACTAGCTACAAAGCAGACATGGAGCTCAAGTTTATCACTTGGACATGCATGTAAGGAAACCCAAGCAGCTCAGCGCTGAACCCTCCACTTACAAAGCAGGGGGGCAGGGGATGGAAAAAGGCCTGCTGCATGAGGACAAGATTCTTCCTTTCAGTGAGTACTTCTGTGTTTTGATTAAATTAGCCATAAACAAGTGATGGAAAAATGCTGCCACATCTCCAACCTTATGCTTTTTCCTCTGCTCAGTTTAATCCAACAACTCCAAATTATGGCCCCTATACCAGACAAAAGAATTCCTCTCCTCCTTAGTAAGTCTTGAAGAAAGTACTTGCTGACTTACCAGCTGCAAGTTTTTAGCCAACAAATCTTTGACAGATCATACTCAAGAGGTTTATATAACTGTTGAAGACCAAGAGCCAGAACAAGACCACCCTGTTCCCTTCCCGGAGGATTGCTCCATCCATTCTTCTGCTGCATGAAGAGTTGCATTGAACAAAAATATCAGAAGGCTGCTCCTGCTAGCAGGAATCAGAACTCGTGGTAGAGGTGATCTCTTTTGTTAAACCAACTAGGTATTTGCAAAAAAAAGTTCTTTATTTGCAAGATTTCAGGCACACACACCCTTCTTCAGGGACAGGGGAATGCAAAGATTGTAAAAGTTCTCCTAAGTGGAGAAATTAGGTAGTACTAGTTCCTGCTAGTACTAACTTCACCAGTTCTGCCCTCAACCAGGGTTTCAATGCTTATGTTCATTGCTTTTGAGTGGATAATGACAGCAAAGCTGACAGCTTCAGAGCCCATAACCCACCATCTCAACAATTTAACTCTCTCTACCGAAGACCTCCACAGAAAAGAAAGTCCCTAGGCTGTAAGTCGTTTCAGTGGGCACAGACTGCCTTCATTCCCTCCGTAAAGCAGCATGCGCATCCAGAGGTGTATACAAACATTAAGCAGAGGCAAACATTCCTCCACTCCTGAGGCTTCAAGAAGTCATAGGAAAACAATCTCCAGTCGCTCCAAGAACGCAGCAGAATTTGCTGGAATTGGCCATGATGCAGTGGGAGGCAGGGAGTGGTTCCAATGCCTTCTACACGTCCCAGAACGGGGCTGAGAAGATGGAAGTGGAGAGAAGAAAGGATGGGAAAAAGGACAGGATGTCCAGGGACAGTGTGGAAGACAAGGGGGAGCTCAGAGCTTGCTAATGTCCCCCCACTGGGACAGACCTCCTGATGGCTCTAACTGACGTGCTGATGAGAAGCGCAGGCACATGTAGCCTGCCTGGGATTCTCAGAGGGACGCTACTGCTTGCCATCAGTCTTTCCTTCTGGCCTCCAGGCCAGTAATCGGGTTTCTGGCTAGAACCTATTGCACACTTATAAGATTTGCACGTTTACGTGTGATCTCAGCAGAGCAATGGGGGAGGGCCACCACCTTACAAATGCAACACTCGCTGCTGCTCCACCCGTAGCCTGAAGTCAGTCTTCCATACTGCACAGCAACCTCACATCCAAGCTGCTCGCCAAGTATCACTGCTAGGTCTTTTTTCTGAGCATCTTTTTAGAAAAAAAAAAATATATATATATACACACAACCGATTCCTCTTCTCACCATTTTGGGGTTAATTCCACTATATGTCGGCAGCACTGCCATTAAAACAGGACGAACACTAGAAATAAATCAACAAGGACTAGAAGAATAAAACCTCCTCCAATGGAGAAGAGTTCTCTCTCCTTTAATCCACAATTATTATACCCTTCTCCTGTTGCACAGCATCAGACATTCATTTTGGTGATGACTCGAGTCACAAAGATTGTAGATGCCTGAGCTTATTATCTTGGTTAGTATGCCAAATAAAAAAGAAAAATATTTACAGAGATGCATTTTGATGCCACAGAAAACATGTCTACTGACAAAGAAAATATGCAATTTAAAGCATGTGTATAGATCACTTTTGATGTAATGGTTGATCCTTAAGTTTTAGGCCTTGCGGTGTGTGCTTCCTGACACTTTTCTTACAAAAATGCTGCAGTTCTTTCCAAGAGAGGAAATTCTAGTTAGCTACCTTCCCACAAAATTACAAGTTTCTACTGGAAAGTAAGTGTATAGTCTGGAATTGAACACACAAGTTTGTGGATGTGAAATTTGCTTCCATAGGCAAAACGGGCTAATCTGAAAAAAATTCAGTGCATTTAAGAAGTCCCCACAGACCACATTAAAGGTGTACATAAAATAATGGACTGAACAGTATCACAACTAAGGTCTCACAGAGAAATGTCCCCAGATCATCAAGAATGACCTAACTATAAGGTACCTTCTGAAGCTGCATGTAAAGCAAATTGTAATGTATAAACTACCACACAAATTACCGAATGCAGAGGGATGTAATGACCATGTTTTAGGCAAAGTAGATGAGTAATTTTAGTCTGCTATATGCTACACATCAGCATTTCCCTTACCATCTTTGAACCAGCCTTTTTAAGTTGCATAATGGAAATAAGTAGTTTAACTCTTAGCCCTGGATTCTAAAAGGCACTTAAAAAAAAAAAACAAACCGTGAAATTGTAATGCAGAGGTTTGTCCTTAATAACGTACTAACAAGGCCAGATAAAAACTGCTGCCTGGTGGCGTTTAGCTGATCCAAAAGAAAAAAAAAAAAAAAAAAAAGGAAACCTTCATGGGTTTGTAAGTTTACAATCCCATAAGACACAAGTCAAAACTTTTTTTTGTTATCATGCATGCCAGGCCAGGTTTTGCAATTTGATAAACAATAATGCTTTTGTTTAAACTCGTTACTATGCTTCTTCCTATCAGCTGCCTGTAGCCTCTAAACATCAAATAACATTTCTATTGAACAGAGGTCTTCTGAACCACCTGAACACTAGTCTGAGGGGCTCTACAGTCCCCCCTGGTCTGAGTGGGGAAACCCACCCTTAATTAGAACATTCCTTATTTAGGATTCAAGAACATAAGGAACAAACAGGCAGCAACATTTTTTTTAGACTATTTATACAGTGACTTCTATAAGAAACGTTTTGTGGTAGAAGTAATACTTAAATTGAGATCTATGGCTGAACGTTATCACAAGGATTGCACTTACTTGACAGTCTGCTATTAGCCAACTCCATTATCGCTATTTGCAGTTTTTAAATGTACAGATTCAGAAGCAACTGTACAAAGCCTCCATTACAAGTGGATTTATAGAAAGCCACAGCCACAGCAATAATCATCCTCATTAAGCATCTCTTCCCACAGCCCTGCATTATGTGGACTCAAAGAGGAAAACATTTCTTCTCCGTTACCCACAAGCTTAGATCCTTCTCCTTCCTAATCACCAGCTCAGATAACTGTTGTTGGCAGCAGCACAGGAGCTGCTCACATTTTCCCAAAAGCAGTATGATAAGCAAGAAAGAAATTAAAAATACCTGTATGCCTCTCAATCCGGTTGCATAAAGAGACCAGCACAGGAAGATTTCTCCTTTGATTCCCTAACAACTGACATTTTCACTCGCAGCAAGCATGAGAATAAGACAACACAGCCATGGTTTCTACTACTTTGCTCAGAGCCACGTCTTTCCAAGACATATTTATGGCCAGGCGCGTATAAAGAGAAGGGCAGATGGCAATATTGGTAACTAAGCTGAATTATAAAAGCCTGCCAAGCATAACTGGTGCACAAACTCTTCAGACATACATGGTTTTAACCCCTTTGCATGTATGTTCATGGTGCATCATACTCCAGCCACTAGCTGCACGCCGAAACACAGATCCCTGGAGGCGAGGAGTGAAAGGCACCCGACTAGAAACGCAGTGTGAGATGACCACCTCCCTCCCACACTTCAGATGACGGGGTTCAGCTGTTCGGCCGTCGTGACACAGCTCATACTTCTTGCTTACGAAGTTCAGTTTGCCGAGCGCACCGGGATAAATCACAGCAAGGTCTCAGACCCGCAGCCAAGCACCATGGCAGAAGTAATAAAACCAGGATTAAACTACACGGCCTCCCACCATAAAACCGCTCTCGTAAGCCAGGCATTTTCCATACGACCATAGGGAGGGCCGCACACTTTACTTAAAAAGCTGCTCAAACCCACAGCGGCAGCCTTTGAACGCTTGCCCTAGCGAGCAGCCGCGGAGACAAATCGCCCACAGGGCAGGTGCTGGGTAATCTGAAATTAAATTTGTCATCTCTCTAACATTTACTTTGAGAAATGAACAAAGGTGATTATGCGTTTGTTCGCCTTCCCTGCTCACGGTAACCGCCTTCGGAGATTTCCAAAACAGCAAATATTCAGCAGAACTCACACTGGAGGCTCGGCTTATCCAGTTACCTCCACAATACATCGCTCCTTACCGCTCATTTCCGTACTTGACAGGAGCATTTTATTTGATATCGACGGTGCCACTCCATGTGGTGACATCCGTCCTGTCGCTAAAGCGCACGGGACCGCGGAGACGGCGGTGCCCGAGGGCGGCCTCCCCCGCGCCGGCCCCGAGAGCCAAGCGCTTCCCGCCGGCCCCGCACGAGGCTGCCCGCGCCCGCGTCTCGGGCCCTTCGCGCGGGCATCAAGTCCCGGGAACTTACCCCCGGGAGCGCGGCGCGAGCGCGCTGCAAACTCCGCCGGGGCTCGGCCCCGCCGCTCCGGGGACTCCCCTGCCCGCCCCGGCGGCGCCGCCCAGCCACCAACAGGTCGAGAGCGGCGCCCCGACTGCCCGTCACGGGCCTCGCCCGCCCGCCCGCCCGGCCCCGCGGGCTGCTGCGCCGGGCCGGGGAGCGGCGCCCCCGGCCCGCGGCCATGGCGCCTCCCGCGCCGCGCCCAGGTGAGGCCGCCCCGACACCGACATCGCCCGCCCGCCCGCCCGGGGAGCTGGGGCTCGGCGAGCCCGCCACACGCCCCGCACGGCCCCGCGAGGAGGCGAGGGGAGAGCACCTGCCGCCCCGGCTCAACAGGCGGCGGCGTTGGAGCGCTCCCGGGCGGGCGGGCACTCACCGCGGCGGGGCGGGCGGGGGGCCGCATGCTGCCTCCGGGCGCCGAGCCGCGCCGCGCCGCTTTTCTTCACTCCGCTCCGGTGCGAGCCGCGCCGCGCCGCGCCGCGCCGCTCCTCCTGCCGCCGCCGCGGGGCCGCGCACTGCGCGCGCCCGCCGGACCGCCCCCGCCGGGGCCGCGCGCGCGCGCCCGCCCCCGCCGGCCCCGGCACGCCCGCCCCGCTCCGCCGCCTCGCCCCCCCGGGCTCGCCCCCGCCCGCGCCGCTCCAGCCCTCACGGCTGCCCCGCAGGCCCAGGCCGGGAGCGCGCCCGCCTCCCCCCGCGCGGGGCCCGGGCCGGCCGCACGTGCCGGGGCCGGGGCCGGCAGGGCGAGGCCCCTCTGCCAGCCCAGGCCCTGGCCTGCGCGGTGCCGGGCTCCTTCCGGCCCCACTCGCGGGCTCGTGCCCTGCCCCGACCCAGACCCTCGCCCCCCTCGCCGCCGCGTGCGGGCCCCGGGATCCCGAGCCGGGGAGGAGGCAGGGGTCCCCAGGGCGGCCCTGCCGTGCCATGGCGGTGCCGGGCCGCACGCGGGCCCTGGAGGTCAGGGCCCGGCCCAGGCGGAGGGGCCTGCCCGGCGGGACCCCACGCCCAGAGACAAGAGCTGTTCCTGGGCGCGATGGCGCCAGACGCGGCCGCGATGCCTCGTCCCCACGCGCGACAGCGGAAGTGCCGAGAGCGCTTTACCTTCGCTCCGCAACAGCTAGAGTTCGGCCTTTGCCGAGCGGCGTAATTTATCTATGTGTTATCAAACATGTAAATCCCATCCAGTTTGTCATGGATGCGTAACCTGGGACCATAGCAACATTCGTGTGAATAAGCAAACGCTGGAAGAGCTCGGGACTCGACTGGCACACGTTGCTGTTTGGTTACGGTGACACCGATCAAGAAGAAGGGATGGCTCTGAGGAGCGGGCTTGAACCTGGCCGGGGCGCAGCAACCCGCAGTTGCCATTCACCCACGGGCCAGGGTTGCCGATTCTGCATCTGGGGAAGGAGGCTTCCTGAAAACCAACGCACACGTGCCAGCGTGCTCTCGTACATCAGTTGCACATTGCAAAGTTCAGACGTTACGTCAGGAAGGCAAATGCACATGACTGTTACCTGTTAAAAACCCACCAGATTACTGTATAAATCAGATTCAACACTTCGTGTTTATTTCAATGAATGCCCTATCATTTATCTCCTGGGTGACTCGGCATCTCCCGGAGATGGACGCGCGTGTAATTCCTGGAGACCCCGGGGCGATCCTGGAGGGCAGGCAGCCCTACGATGGACAGGCGACGAGAAATGAGTTGGCAGGCTTTGTCAAGTGCGTCGTGGGGAAATGTCCATCTTGTGACTGGACCTGACCATCGTAATGGAGCTGACTACGAGGACTGCTCCTGTCCGTAGCTCCTGTGGACTGAGGTCAAGGCACGTGGCCATAGCATGTTTACATCCTGTAAAAGTACAGTAGTGATCAGATTTCTGTCCCTAGGTCTCCCCGCTCTCCACGGACGTAGGCCAGAGTGCCCCTGGTGCTCTGTAAGTTTGGGGCCTTTGAGGCACTCTCGGATGAGCAGATCAGCTGCTGTTTCAGGCCCATTTTGACTGTGATCGACTAAGGGCCTGTGTCTGTCGAGGCTTATTTAAGCCTTCAGATCTGTGCCCTTTCCATATTCTCTTATCTCTTTGTTCTGGTTCCCCTCTGGTCCCTGGACCAAGAAACAGTTTCTTGCATCACTGGTAGCTCTTTTGATGCTTTAATCTGCATAGCTGAAGTTGCCTAAGTTATCTGCCTGCCTTTGAGATGAGTAGAATTTTTTGGCTGCTGTAGATTAAGTGCATTAATTATTTTTGTGCTCTGTGGGTTATTGCTTCATGTTCCTCAGGTGTGGAGGCATGAGTAGAGCTGGCCTTTGGTGCACAAGGCATGAGTAGAGCTGGCATTCTGTCCACAGCCTGGCTATCTCTGCCCCACGTCTAGGTTGCCACAGCCCCTCCAGCGACGTGTCAAGTTTCCCATCAAAGTTATGGGTTCCAGTACATCTGTCTCATGCATAGAGATGCTTTTTTTTCTCATTGTTCTTTTCTGGATTTAACCAAAGTGATATTAAAAGGTGAAGAGTCTTTAGGGGAGGCATAACATTTTCTCCATCCCAGAGTCATTGCCCCAAGTTTTTGAAGGAATAATGTCTCAGATTTCCAGCTGAGAATAATTTGATCCATGTTCAGCCTGGCCTCTACCTTGCAATAGACACCTGACCTAGTCTTGTATTTCTGCCTCCTGGAGAGAGAGACTTTGATTCAGAAAGGCCTTGAGGTTTGAGATCTTTTTTCCCCAAACTGGCAGTCCGCATATTGCTGCAAAACGGGAAGGCAGGAGGCAGCTTATCAGGACTTCCCTGTGTCCCAGAAATTCATAGTAATACATGATCCACATGTTGGACTCAACCTCAGTGAAGATGGTGTCAATACTGCTGAGTTAAAGACAATGACATCAGTCCACTTCCAACTGTTCCTCTGTTTTGGAAGCTTGCTGGTTGAGATGCTGAAATTTTGCTGTGGGCCAGATATTTGAAGAGACTTGTAGGTGTTTAAATAACTTAAAATTCTGGCCTTCAGTGACTGTGGTTCATCATACCTGGCTCATAAACTTTTGGTGCCCTAAGCCTCTACTAAGTCATACTACAGATGCTGTGCATCAGTTCCAGGCATAAAGCTGTCCCAGGGAAGGAACCCATCAAGGTTTTGCCTTCTGAAGCAAGAAGCCTCAATATACAGTACAGCTGCTTCCAGATGTGGTGTTTTGGTGCATCTGGCTGCGTAAAGCAGAGCTGTTGGTACTTGGAGGATTTGAACAACGTAAGTTCAACCAGGAATTGTTCTTTGGTGCTCCATGACTAGATCATTATCCATTGGTATAGGACATGCCAGCTTGTCAGCCCTTCAAATCCTTGAGGTATATGTAAACTCAGTACAGAGCTCCCTTGGATGCGAGGCAGACCAACCTAGTTAGTCAGGGTCAGTACAAGGATCAGTACGGACACAGCGTCCTGAGGCATGTTTCTGTCCTAGGGTGGAGGTGCAGCACGCTAGGTGTTGTACATGCAGAGACATAAGACAGTCTCCGGTGGAGTTCTGTTGGTTTGGGTCTTTCTTCACTTGGCCTCCTACGTTTAGTGCCCAGTCATTTGCCTTTCTGCATCCTTGTTTCCCATGCATTCTTAGTCTGGTCTATCTGTTAAGATTGCAAGTTTTCTGAGACAGTCTGTCTGACTGTGCGGATGTACAAAACCTGGCATAGTTGGGGCCAGATCGCTGCTGAGCTGCTTGACGCTATTAAACATTATTACTATAAAGCCATCCTTTATTCCTGTCTTATTTTGTCTGAAGGGTGAGGAGTGGCTGGTGAATATGTATTTGTGAATGAGTCTTGTTTACATTTAATAGGTTTGAATACTGTAATGTCAAGGGATCAGGTCACTAGCTTTTTAATACCACTTAGGTCACTAAGTTGTTTCTATGGGATTGACCTACTGAAGTCTGGGAGATTGCACCTATGTGTTTAATGGACGTTATCCATCCGGGGCTCTTCCTTTCCAGAACTGATTTTTCATGAGGAGGGTCTTTCTGCAAACTATTATTTCCTGCCACTTCTTATGATGTCTGGTAATATCTGGTCTGATGCTTGACTGTGAGTAACTGCAAAGAAATATTTTCCATCTGTAGATCTCCCTTGCAGCACACCTTGAAGATGTGATCTTGACTCTGACTGCTCACCATCTTTTTAATATTTCCCCCAACACTCACTTCCTGTTGTAGACAGTATTATGGGAAGTTTCTGTAATACTCCTGCATATAAAAATAAACTTCCAAAGGGTTTTTTTGTGACTGGAGGAGCTATGGATTTGGAGAGACATCCCTGAAGCATTTTAGTCTCCAAGAGTAGGAGTCCAGCCTGTGTTATCTGTGACAAGAGATAATTACTCACACATGAGTCTGCTTCTCTGAAGATATTGCTTGACTGGAGAAAGGAAAATTGATGATCACAGTACTAGTGTGAAACTTGGGACACCTCGCTCAGCCACAGACTCTCTTTGTGACCTTAGCCAACTCGGTTAATCTCTCAAACCCTCAGCTCCCTCTGTAAAATAGGCACAAGAAATCCTCCTTTTCCCCACCACCTTTGTCTGTCTCATCTGCTTAGATAGTACATTTTATGGAACAGGGACTCTCTTTTACTATGTTTTTGGGCAGCACCAAGCACAATGGGTCTATGATCTTGATTTATGCCTGAAGACACAATCAGAAAAATAATTAATAAGCCTAGCTATTAATTCCTACTCACCTGGCATGAAGATAGGATGGGGTTTGGTTGGAAACATTTTTCCCTGGTAGTCTCTTCCTGGCATGTAAATATCCCTTGGGCATCTGTTAATGGGTACGAGTGCTCTGCTTCCTGCTGAAACAGGATGTGGTAAGAGGGGCACTGGAGCACTGACAGCTGGTATTGGCAGCAGGTGGAGCTGGCACGTCTTCAAAGGTCCAAAATCTGAGAGCTATGGGAGTGCTGGCCTGCCTCATGCTAGACAGCTGCCACCCCAAAGTGGGAATGCTGTCAGGTGCTCTCTTCAGAAAAGGAGAAATACAGGTGAGTAATTATTTCTTGTCATTGCCTGTGCTGCAGCTGTTCTGTGGACAAATGATGCCACCAGGCCACAGTACAGTGAATCCATTGCCTTTCACCCACCAAAAATAAACTCAAAGAGCAATTTAAATCAGAAAAGGGTTTGACCCCCATGGTGATTTAAGAAAAACCTCTTATAAAACCCAGCAAGCTTGCCTTCTACAAATCATATTAGTTACGGGGTCTCTACTTGCTCCACGTGGCCTGCAAACATTCAGTTACTTCCCAGTGTACCTTCACATTTTCTGTTGGCTCTTTGAAGATATCTGCATTGTTCCTGCTTTCATCATCATACCCTCTATTTGCAGCCAAAAAGAACTATCTGGTATTTCTTTTGGAGTCATAGATTGTAAGGGGCCAGAAAGGACCTTGGAAGATCATCAGGTCCAGCGCCCTGCACCAAGCAGGAAAAATAACGGGGTCAGATGGCCCCAGCGAGGTGACTTCCTCGTCTCCTCTTGAAGATTTCCAGGTTAGGTGATTCCACCACCTCTGCAGGGAGCTTATTCCACAGTCTGGACACCCTGAATTGGTCTCTCAGGAGTTTGTGACCATTACTTCTGGTTTTCCCCTTGGGTACCCTGGTGAACAGTTACTCACCGAGCCCTTGATGTACTCCCCTAGTAAGACTCTGATCATATGGGTGGCTCTTTGGACTCTCTCAAGCTTATCCACATCCTTGTTGAAGTGCAGTGCCCAGAACTGGACGCGGTACTCCAGCTGTGATCTCATTCAGTACTACTCTCTGGGTCCTGTCCTGCAGCCAGTTTTCTCACCTACATGATTGTCTCAGAGCTAAGCCCACAATCCTCCAATTTTCTTGTGAGGACATCATGGGATACTAGATCAAAGGCCTTTTGGAAGTCAAGGGGTACAATGTCAACCTGCTCTCTCGTGTCCAGGTGGTGAGTGACCTGGTCATAGAAGGAGATGTGGTTGGTAAGGCAAGACATGCCTGTGACGAAGCCGTGCTGGCTGTCATTCAGAATCTGACCTTCCGCAAGCTTTATTGCAGATAGACTCCTTGATGAACTTTTCTAGGATTTTCACTAGGATGGAAATAAGGCTGATTGGCCTATCGTTACCTGGGTCCTCCCTCCTGCTATTCTTGTGAATAGGCACAATGTTGGCCCATCTACAAGTCCTTCAGTACTGGCTCTTTATGATCCAGTGGGCACTAGGCTTCCAGTCAGTGAGATGCTATCTCAGAAATGTATAAAGATCCCATTGCTTGAGCATCTGCACACTTCACAACACTTGTGTGAAGTAGGCATGTTTTTAAGCTATGAAGCTGAGATGCAGAAAGGCTAATTGGAGCATGAGGTCAAGGGAGGCTGTGCAGAATAGAGAACTGAACCCAGGGGCCAAGCTGCTTCTCTTGTGACTGAACTGTATGACTGGACACTTCTCTAAATATTTTCTGAGGGGTGCTGAACCTTCTTAATCCCCAGTGACCTCCCTAGCACTTTGCAGGGGAAAACTGCACACTTACAGGTCATAACAACCCAGGGAGGAGGAATTGGCATCATTAACCTGAGCCAGACAGGAGAAGATGGGAAGGCAATGGGGCTTTTGATACCTCCCTCTGAAGACAAGGTATCTTTTCCACCGGTGAATATATCTCAGTATGAAGAAGTTTTTCTCCATTATTCCACCAACACTCATATTTTCAACTCATTTAAACTTTGTCAAAGACATTGTCTTTTGGGCTCAAAGATCTTTCTGCTTGGACTCACATGAATGCAAGCAATATTTTCTGGAAACTCATATTAGTCTGACTTGGCTTTTTCTAAGTTACCAGAACATATTTAAAAACATTTAAAAAATAGTCCTGAACAGTCATAGAAAGGATGGAGACTTTTCTGTTTTCAAATACTTTAGAAACATTGTGCTTCAAAACTTCAGACTTGGACTATTTGTATCATCTGTTCTACAGTATTAGGTACAGGTGTGGCTTTTTTATTAAGTGTTCCTCCTGATGAGCATTTAGATGGGGGGAGGGAGTGGCACACTTTACCCTTGCAGCAGATTTGTAGACCCAGCTACAGAGGTTGAAACTTTTAGTCTCTCAGCACCCTCTTCCTGCATTAAAAATCCTCAGATTTTCAGCTTGTGTCCAATATAGCAGAAGCAATAATAAAAAAAAATAATAATTCAAGAAAAGTATCTTGAAGTGTACTTCTGCTATGAAAAATGATTCTGTGAAAATAGCAGCTACTCATTCTCCACTTCCATCACATTTTATGTGCTGTAGCCCTTTTAGCATTGCAGAGCTAATTCCATTCTTTTTGTGTTCATCATCCAAGTCCTGATTGTACAGCCAAGTCTTGTCCTCACTCACACATATGCAGACCTATTGAGAGCAGTGGTAGAACTCAAAAGATAATTTGAAGGCTGGGGATTGCACAGAGGTGACTGAGAAAGGCAAGTGCTCCACAGCCTCTTTCTTCTGCGAATGCCTGGGGCGGACCATTGCACCCCCCTCTCAGCAGCACTCGGGGACTTTTTTTTAAGTCCCCAAAGCAGGTAAGAATCTGCTCCCTGGCTCTCAGCCCCACCTCCCTTCCCTGCCCATCTCTCCTTCCTCACGTGCCGCTGTCCCCCGCTGATGTGAAGATGCGGACCCCAGAGCTGCTCCCGCCCTGCTCAGGTTGGGCTGTGTAGGGTGCTGGGATCAGCTGGGAACAGTGGTAGCAGGCAGATTCCTGCTCCCTGGCCAGTGCCCCCAAAGTGTTCCCCACCAGCCCAGGAGCAGACTCGGGGAGTGGGAACCTGCCCACCACTGCTGTCACTGCCCCATACTGGCCTCAACTCAAGCAGCCCCAGCTGGAGCAGGGCAAGAGCAAGTGGGACAGTGGCAATGGGGGGCAGGTCTCCTCTTCCTGCACCTACAGGTGTAAGTGGAGATGACGAGAGAGGAATTGGGGAGAGGTGCTGCTGAACATGGAGGGGGAGGCAGGGGTGCCAAGAGCAGGGCATGGGGAAGTTTCTTACCTGATCGAGGGTCTAAAAAGTCCCTGGCTGCTGCTCCTGCAGTGTGGTCTGCCTGCCCCAGTGAGGGGGATCCTGGGAGAGGGTGTGTAGCCGCCCCCACAGCACAAGTTGCTGCTCCCAAACCCCCTTTAAGAAATCCTGGTTGTGCCCATGGGAATGACACGCAAACAGGAAAGACCCCAGAAGGAGTTTTCAAGGCTGCTACTTACCAACCACTTTTCTTTAATTTTTAAACAGAGTAAATTTGATCCTGACATTTCTAAGGCACAATAAGTATCTTCATTGTAATGCTGAGTTCAGGATGTTTTGTTCTGAGAAGGTGAGGAAAGCAATGTATTGTTCGCACAGCAGCCAGCTGCAGACCTCGTCTACAGGCAACTCCGCTGAACGCTGTTTTGCTTAGCGCTGTTTTGCTAGAACGCTTGTTTTAAACTGATACCTGATTTCACTTAGCGCTCAGTAAATTTCCTTATAACGCTCATGGTTGCCATCTCGGGTCATTAAAAACAGCTGCGGTTGCCATCTTGGGTTGTCAAATACTTTCGGTTTCACTTAAGGCTGGTTTTTTCAGGAACCAATTAAGAGCACTAAGCGGGGGATTGTCTGTATAAGTGTATTCCATTTTTCTCTACAGAGAATAGTTGTTGGAGCTCTGTCTGGGCCTGGGAGGTGCGGGAACCCCCCAACACACCACAGGCAGATCTAGAGAGAGGCAGAATCTGCCACGAGTCCCCCGAGGAAGGAGGTGGGAGACATGTAGGTGTGGTTCCACTGGTCAAAACCCACTTTATAGGCGCCACAGTTGGCCGTGAATGCTGCTGTAGCCTCGAGACTGCAGCTCTTCTGCATGCCCTGCTCCAAGCATGGGAGTAGCAGAACTGCACCCCGCTGCAATCAACTGTGTTTTCCTGAGGCACAGCTCATTTACCCAGGTCGTCTGCAAAGACTTGGGTTTGGTGGCTAATACAGGTGCACAGCATGGCTAGGTCACTGTTCAGTGGAAATCCGTTACAGTATGTAACCTAAGCTTGGTATCTCTGCCTTAATATTATTCCAACACAGGGTAATTTTCCCCTTCTGGTCTGGCACATAACTCATGCTAGGCTCAGTGGATGAGATTCCCACCTGGCAGAGGACGGGACCAGAACTAGGGATGACTGAATTGCTATGCATCTGAGTGGGACAGATGAGGGGGATAGGGCTTTTACTGCCCTTTGGCATGGGGGTACATTTCACTCCATGGGACTACATGCTTGGGAATAGGGTGAAACAATGCCCCGCTGAAGTGTGTGCATTTAATTCACCCCTCTTGAGCAAGAGGAGACAGCTGTCTTGACAGGTCTTTAAAAATGCTTTTGTAATAGCAGATATATATTTCATGGCTTAATATTTTAGAGGCTGATGACTGGTTAGAGCCCTTTCAGCACCCACACCTCTTGCTTTGGGCTCCAGCCTTCAAATAAGTCACCGGGTGTCATGATTTACTGTATTTGCTATAGGATGAGTGCATGGTTTTGACAAGGAAAGATATTTGGGTATTATTTGAGGTGACACTGGGAAAGTTACTTCACTCGGTGTTTACACAGAATAGTGTTCTTGTTTCTGAGGTCACCTCTGTTGGAATAACAGGTGCAGCCTTCAGAGCACTTCAGACATCAGGTGCAAGGGCACAAATGCTTCTATATAAGTGTCAGGACTGTGAGTGGGAGGTTATAAGTTTGCTATGAAAGCTATCAAGTGAAACAAAATTTCATAAAATCCATTTTGTCTAAGCAAACCTCCCATCTCAATTCAAGTGGGGTGGTACAGTCCTGTGAATGTAATAACAGCTGCTAATGGTGACAATAATCTTGTTATTTATAAATATCGCCACTGCCAAGACACTCAGGGTGCTATACATCATCATGGAAACCACTTAAAATATATTTCAGAGCCTTAGAAGGCTACCCACCATGAAATGAAAGACATAAGACCCAGAAAGGCGGCAGGGGATAGGCAATAACTGAGAGGCAAACTTTAGTCAGAGTAAGAGGCTTGAAGGTATGATTGAAGTGGGGAGAGATGGCTCCCACATGCCACAGCAATGAGTGCTCTGCAACCAGTGCAGGGAGAGTGATGTTTGGCTCTGCTCACATAAGCAACTTGTGGTGGCATCTCTCCAACACTGAAAGGCTAGGCATGTTCAACAAATGAAATCATCCGACTGGCTGAGCACTCCTTAGTTCTTTATCTCCCCCGGCCACTTCCCCCATGGAGAGCTGCAAAGGCTCCAACATCAGCCGTGCTCGGACTGGAGAGTCTTATTCAGCCGCAGCTGCCTCTTCCAGGCAGATACCGGGCCCCAGCTCACCCCCACTCCCCCACCCACGAGTGCTTGAAGGACTGAAGTCACCCGCCTGCGAGTCAGTTGTTCTTTCAGTTCATCATATCTATCACAGACTGCCCAAAACCAGAAATCTTGGAGTCACCTCAACCTTCCCACACTTCGTGGCCTTCAGGTCTCCTCTTGCTGCTTCTTCAGCAGTGCCAGATCTGATCTTTATAGGTTCTTATGCAGGCCTCATGCCCAGGATATCTGAGCGCCCTCCAGTCGTGCGTTGACAGCGGCGACTAACAGCTGTCCGGGGGAAGGTGCAGGGGTCGTTCTCCCCCAGACCACGATTGTGCTGGCACTAGAAAGTTCAGATCTGTCTTGATAAGATTTTGGCTGTGGAATTTTTAAAAAACATGTTCAATGTTTATGAGAAGGAAAGTCGGAGAAATGCAGCTTGTACTTCGAGCTGGAGACAGTGGCTTGTGATGGTCTCTAGTTCCTGGGGGAGTTTGTTCAAGTCCTGGGCTGACTCCTGAGAAAGCCAGGTTCCCTACACAGATGAGCTTTACCCATCTGTTAGAAGGTTTTCCTGTGCCCGAGTGCTGTTGTCAGCCAGTCTTCTTCCCTGAAGGTGTGCTGGGCCCAGGCCACAGGGTGTCGTGGAGTTTAGTCAGTCCTTACGTTGCCCGCACGCTACATCTAGACGGTCCTTGAGAACATGGCATGTTACGCTAATTAATGACAACAAACATTCTGGAAGGGAAATGGAGCTTCCAGGGTATATCCGAATCAGTCTCACTGGTAGCAGCCAAGGTTAGACTAACGTGGGGCAATTCTCTCACATTTGCTAATGTCTCCCACTGCAGCATCTGATGATGGTGACCGCTGTCAGGGACAGGACACTGGACCAGATAGACACCGCCCTGATCCAGTCTGTCTCTTCCTGTAGCCTCACAAAAGCAGAAAAATACTTTCCTACACTTTCTCTTTATTTTTCTTTCCACAGTTTATTATACTAGCTATTTTCAGAGAGACAGCTTCTTGGGGCTCTTCTCATTTATGCTTTGTGCTTTTAATTACATTAAGAATGCTACTATATAAAAGATACTGAAATAAAATAAGGCAACTATCAGACACAACATTGGTTTTGAAACTTTAAACAGTGGATTCCCCCTTTCCCCTCCCCATTAGTCCTCAGTTGAAAAGAAAAGGCACAATAAAGTTTCTTAAAGGAGGTATGAGGAAATAGGCACACAAAAAAGAATGGGGGGAGGGGATTCCGAAAACAAAGAAAAGAAGCCTGAATTAATCAGGTTGTCTTGGATGGTGAGAAACAAGCCTTCACTCAAAATTTCACTCTAATGAAATACTAAGTAATCTTTTAAAAATAATACATATATGCTCTTCTGTGTGCAAGGCATTTCTACAGCTCATCACATGTCCTCACATAGTCTTGAGAGTCAATTTAAAACAATCTGAACCAATACAAGCTGAAACTGCAGAGAGCGAGACACAAAGCTGGGGCCAGGCTGCCTCGGTCTGCTGTGGCAGGAAGGGGGAAGAGAGGATTCCTCATCCCCACGCAACCTGGGGCGAGACAGGGCACTGCAGCCCACCTGCTGTGAAGGGGAGGGACGTGCGTGCGCGTGCAGGGGCACAGTTTGGAATCCAAAGGTTTCTAGAGTAAAAAGCATATTTGCCCCTTTCAACCCAGATACGTTAGCAGTACAGGCCGGATGAGCTGGTACATATACACGCCCTGTTCTACGCTGCTTGGAGGATGCAAAGCAGCTGTAAATCCAGTTTATCTCAGCTGGATTTAGCACTGCTTTTACATTGTGGCACAAAGCTGCCAAAGTGCATGAGTGAATCTGGAGGGTCTATTTTTAACTAGTCCATTCTTTTCTTTTTGTATGTCACACTGGAGGAAGGGAGCAGAGGAAGATCAGCTCCAAGGAATGGCACTTTCCCCCACACATACCCTCCTGTCTCCACCAAATGCCTACCAGGTTCACAGCGTGACCATGCCCTGTTTATGGACAACTGTATTTGAAGTAAATTGTGCCTTGAATGTCCTGCAAACCTTTGTGTATTTTAATAGCAAGACTCAACAGTTTGATTTTCAGCTAATTTAATAGATTTATGGCTTCTCAACCCAAAAATGAGCACTATGATCAGCTAGTGTGACCTCTCGCATAATACAGATCAGAGAATTTCACCCAGTAATGCCATTCCATACCTTGTGGTTGAGCTAGGACATAACCCTTAGAAAGACCACTAATAGCGATTTAAGGGCTACACGTGATGGAGAATCCCCCACCCCATGCCGTTGGAATTAATTCCTAATGGCTACCCCCCTT
This sequence comes from Crocodylus siamensis, assembly GCF_052110815.1. NCBI lineage: Eukaryota > Metazoa > Chordata > Crocodylia > Crocodylidae > Crocodylus > Crocodylus siamensis. The sequence goes on along the minus strand of NC_143399.1, from coordinate 493,967 downwards.
CCCATTTGAATTTGTCCGGTTTTGATTTTCATCCGCTGGGGGTTGTTATTCCTTCGTCTGCTAGTTCAAAGACCCATTTAGTATTAGACACAGGCATAAGATGTCTTGAGTTACGACAAGAGCTAGATTCCCTTGAACCTGGAGGGCTCTAAAATTCCAGCCCTTTGCACCTTTTCCCAGATTTCCAGTATTTCCTTGGCAAAGAGCCCAAATAAAACCTTCTGGTCTGGAATCCAGACTTTTACCATGAGCGAGTCCAAGAGGCTGGAGTCAAAGATCCTCACCCAAACAGTCTCCAAGTTCAGGGTGGTTAGGTGCCATGTTCAGCTGGAGCCCATTTCTGGAAGATGTCTCTGAATCCAACCTGTAAGGGCTCTCGGCTGGCCTGAGAGGTAAGGAGAGAAGCCTGCTTCAATGGATAGATAGTTTAACCGGTATTACAGACTCCAGGGATAGCTCCACTCTGCCCATCTCTCGGATTTCATGCCCAGTTGGTTCCTTTCTGTCCTCTGCTTGGGACTTTTCTCAGGTGAAGCAGGTCTTTCCTCTCTACCTTCATCCCATGCTCCCCAGCTAAGTCTCACCAAGTTGGTCCCTCTCTCCAAGTGCCATCCTAAACCTTTTCTCTTTCTTTCTTCCATGATAAATTCTTTCTGAAGCCTTCCAAATCACTTCATATGGAGGACACTGTATAATAAAAAATAGGCTGAATAGCACTGGTTTAAAAAGTCTACTGCACTGGTCTTTAAAAATGGTGTTTAGTACTGCTATTTGCAACACTGCAGAGGAAGCTTTGTCATTGCTACCATTATAAATTTCAAATTCCGGCATTTATCTCAAGATGAAATCTGGCAAACAGCATCCCAGGAGCAAGCAATTATTTTAAAATCAAGAGATTCAGCCCCCCATATTCATATGTAAAACAAACAAACAAACATTAATAGGATTTGTTGCTTGTATAACCCAGGAACACTTTTAATTAAACAATAAATCTAAGAAGCAATTAGGCAAAGAGGTGGAAGCAGAGTTGGTACTCTGAGAGGCAGCTAAGATATTTCAGTTTAAAAATCAGCCACACTGCATATGCAGCAAGTATCTGCCACTGCACCTGTGGAAGAGCACATGCACACTGCACAGTATGGTGTTGCATAAATAGATACCTATCAGGGAAGAGGCTTCATGGGTAGGGATATAATTATGCAACTTTTTAAAAAGCATAATATTTATACTGCAGTCTGGATTGACTTCAATCATGTGCGTAATATATTTATTTGGAAACATCCTAATTATGTGTTTACCTGACAGAAGGAGCCATTACAGTCACCTTGGCACACAAACACATTTTACAAATCTGCCTGCTATTGCATTTTCCAAAAGACCTAAACGAGTGCACATTTTATGACCATTTAAACAAATCCGGTAAGAATATCACATAGTGATATTCTAAGGGACATTATCAAAGGATTTTTAATTGCTTTCACCTTGTTATGACAATTTGTAGAAAACTTTGTTTAGTTCAAGCTCCTCAGGGTAGAGACCTTGCTTTTTATGCAGCTGGTGAGATGTTTGATATGCTTGTTTCACCTTAAAAATAAAAAGGCAGGCCTTGATCATGTTATATTAAACAGCATTGACCAGCTGTCTTCCCCACCTCCCACCCTGCATGTGCGTCTTGGTTTGTTGCTTTAGAAAGGTTTGTAAATCCCCACAATGATGAGGCTATTCCTGGGTGGTAGGGTACCCAGGTGCCATAGCTTGGCGCTGTTGCGTGTGTCTTTAGATGCGCGTACCAGATCACTGCTGAAGGGTAGGTAGCGTCTGAGGACCAGGGTGCTGCAGCAGGGTTACCGACGACTGCCAGAGCCAGAGGAGAAACACAGTTTTCTTGTTTATTTAAGAACTAAAAGCACTGAAAAATTTGTGAGGAAAAAAAGCAAATATTAAGAAATCTAAAAACTTCACAAACAGCCAGCAGCGAAGTGCGGCAAATCTGGGGCTTTGTGACCTTGACAACAATTCTTGAAATAATGTCTGTTCCCTAATATATTCCCTGGCAGAAATAAAGCAGATTAAAATTTAAGACTGACTCCATCCTTAACTCACAAGATTCTGTCTCCTTTTAGGAAAAAGACAAGGAACGGTCTGGGAAGATTTATAGATGGTAGTGGCAGCCTTAGCTGTATTTCCCCCGTTTTGCTTTAATTTAAGCTCTATAGATTTAATAAACTAATATTATGACTATAAAGATAAACCCCTAAGCTTGCCATTTTCTTTAATAAGTTCTGGATGTCATCATTAATAATTTAGATATTTATAAATAGTATTTATTCATTGAAATGTGCTTCCCTTACCGTAAAAACATCCTATTTTAAATTTAAAAAGTGAAAGGCAGAATGCTTGCCTTTCTGTTTTGCATGTCCTGCCAGTGCGGCTCCACAACCCGCTGCACTAATGCTTGGCTCTGCAGAGCTCTGGGGAACTGTCCTACCATAAAATTAGCCTGCTAATTGCTGTGGCTAACACCTCTGGCCTTTTGGAGGTAATGGCATGGTTTCCATGGAGTTTAATGAAGCCACGATTTCATCAATTTTCTGGAGAAGTGAGAAGATCAATGTTATTTAACATACTAACTTCATGCAAAAGAAAATTAATGCTTCCATTAATGCAACCTTAAGACTGATTATCTCTGACTCCTATGTACTTGATATAACTGTTATCCTCAATTATCCTGCCCTTCCCAACAAAGGCTCAGAATGACTTATAATAAGAGAACAACATAACTCATAAAAATAGGAGAACAAAACAACTTAAAAAAGCAAGTAGAGCAAAAACAGAAAGCCCTCTGAATGCTTGGCTTTGTCTGCTAAATGCCTGCCCAAAGAAAGTCTCCCAGTGCTTCTGAAAAATATCCAGGCTCAGGCTCTGGTGGGCTTCAGTGCATAAATATTGACTGTTTTTGACTTGCCCAACTACTGAATTTCCTTCAAACGTACCTTGTTCTATAGATCACATTGAGATGTAAAACCAAGTCCAGTTTTGAACAAAGCTGTTTCCAATGCTAAATGTATGATTCGAAGTCCTCTGACATGCTTGTCACATATTATATAGAGAAAAGTAGAATTCAAAATGGCAGAATGGATTTGTTGAAATGTTTAAAAATAACATCTGGGTTAAGATGGGCTAAGAAATCTGTCTGATAATGTTATGGGCAAGGGGAAGTGGAAGAGTGTGATGAAAATTACGCTTCAGCTGTAACAATGCCTCTATTATAATAATGTCTCCAAGAGCTAAAGTTGTAAGGAAAAACACCCACTAATGGGAGAGCTGGCAACATGCCACTAGTGACTTCCTCGGGCACCTGCCTGCCCCTGCTCACCAAGGCCCTGGGCCACAGCCTTTTGTTCCAACCGCATCCCTCATCCCAGCTAATCCCACGCCCTCCAGCTGTTTCCCAGTCCTGTAGATAACTTGCAGGTCCCTGCATATTTCTTCTGTCTGCATTCACTGCCACTAGAGTATTTGCCAATGTCCTCCCCCTGGGCTGGCTTCTGATTCTCCGCAAAGGAAGACTCACCTGCCTCAAGCCATAATAGACCTTTGGTCTACTGCCTTCCTGGGCAAAGCGTCCATGTATAGTCCATCCCTTCCACGAGGCCTGTTTGAGTCTAACTTCCTCCTTCAAACTAATTCCCTTAGCTAACGATATTACCAAATCACAGGCTGTTATTTTTAACAGGATAGATGAAGGAGATCAGAGGAAAACGGAGCAAAGCAAGCTCAGTGCCAGTCCTCAGAACTGGACAGAGGAGTGATGCTGGTAATGACTGATTGGTATCTCCAACTTTCCCCCTAGTGAAAAAAACCTCTGTGCGGCTAGGACAGTGTTTCACAGACTCAGTGTCACAACTGAAGTGACAAGACTTGTTCAGCGGAGCAGAAGTATTCACCAGCTTTGTATTTATTTCAGATAATCAAATGTCATTGTGATCATGAAGTAATGTTTCTTACTGGAAGGAAGTTCCCATCTGTATAAGTCTGAGGACTGCTGATACAGAAAATGACAAAGCTGTGAGCACTAAACATCAGGGGTGTTTTACAGATAACAAACCATGCGCTGAATCAGAACACAAGGCAAAATCTGTGGGACAACACAGCTAAGGAGAGGAAGAAGCAAGGTTTTTTCTAAGCATATTAGGAACCAAAGGAATTCTAACAGGCTAATGATATGAGTTTGTTACTAGATGGAAATGGTAAAATTGTCAGTAACGATACATAAAAAACCAGACGTAGTCCGTTTATGTTTTTTATTTAGGAAAAGGCTAGATGTTGTATTAATAATACCAAATGATGATGGCCTTATGATTTCCCTTTCAGCAGTAATTAAAGTCATTTTAAAGTCAAGAGGTCTGGATACGTTGCATCAGAGAATTTTAAAAGAGCTGGCTAAGATGTCTTCTGAACTGTTAATGTTGATTTTCATTAAGGTTTGGACTACTGGAGAAGTTCCAGGGGGCTGGAGGAAAACAAATGTATGCAAATATTGAAAAAAGATATAAAGAACAATCTGAGTAATTATAGGCCTATCACCCGGACACCAAATCTAGGCAAAATGATGAAATGACTGATATGGGACTCAATACAGAATTGAAGGAGAACAACGTAATTAATGCGAGTCAACCTCCTTTTATGTAAAACAGATCCTGTCAAATTAACATGGTATCTTCTTTTTTCCATTAGATAACAAATTTGGTTGATGTAATTAATGGTATTGATGTAATCTACTTAGATATCTGTAAGGCATTTGACATGGTGTCTCACAACATTTTGACTCAGAAACGTGAACAATACAAATTAACATGGGACCTATTAGATAGATTCAAACCTGACAGGTCTCAAAATGCAGTTGCAAATAGGAGAGAGCCATGAGAATGATCAGAGGACGGGAATCATGCCTTACCATGATAAAATCAGGGAGCTCAATCTGTGTAGCTAGAAAGAAAAGCTTAAGGACTAACTCGATCATAGTCTGCAAAGGAAGCAAAATTGATGAGAGAGGGCTCTTCCTCCTGCATTCAGAGGGCGACGCTGTCCCATGGCTGGACAAATTCAGACCAGGGATAGGGTATGCGTTTTTAACTGTGAAGGCATTTAACCTTTGGAACAACATGAAAACCGTCATGGTGAATTCTTCATGCTGGGCAGTTTTTAAACAAGGATCAGATGGTTTTCTAAAATACATGCTCTATGTCAGCAAGAAATTAATTCATGGAAGTCATATTGCCTGTGTTACGTGGGAGGTCAGAACTGGTAATCACAGTGGTCCCTTTCCTTATAGTCTATACATCTATGAATATATTTTATCACTTTTCTTTAATCAAATTTCGTAGTTGGTGGATACAAGGAATATAATAAACGTCACCTGAAAGCTTGCCTTAAATTGACTTGGATGAGAAGCAAATGGGCTGCAAGCTGGCTGAGCTATGGGTAGCGGTAAACTTCAGCATACCAAAGCAGGGCACTACAGGGATAACACTTAGGCATAGTATTAACTAACATCTTTATTAAACACCTGCCACGGAGTATTATCAGCCCAGTCAGAGGGCTCCATACAGCGGGAGTCTCATCAGGAAATAAGACACTGAGCTGAGCCACAGCCTGGCAAAGTGCAGTCCACATACCAGGGGGAGGTCACGCAAGCCACAACGAGGTGCTTGCTATGGCGACCTTCCCAACACGTCCCCACGGCACTCCTGGGAGGAGGTTTTGCCCAGCCATCTGAGAGCATTTAGACTCACAGAGTCGTACAAATGAGGGCTGGAAGGGACCTCAGGAGTCACATCAAGTCCAACCCCCTGCTCCAAGCAGGACCAGCCCCAGCTACATCATCCCAGACAAGTTTTTGTTGAACAGGGCCTTAAAACCTTCCAAGGACAGAAGCTACCCAACCCCTCTGAGTAACCTGATCCCAAGTTTTACAACCCTCCTAGTGAGGAAATTCTTCCTAATATCCAAGCTAAACCTCCCCTGCTGCAGCTTGAGCCCGCTGCTCCTTGGTCTGTCATCTGTCCCCACTGAGAACAGTCCAGCTCTGTTCTTTTTTGAACTCCCCTTCAGGTAGTTCAAGGCTGCTATTCAATCCCCCTCGGTCTTCTCTTCTCTAGACTAAATCAGCCCAGTTCCCTCAGTCTTTCCTCACCAGTCCTGTCCCTCAGCCTCCTCACCATTTTCGTTGCCCTCCGCTGGACTCTCTCCAATGTGTTCACATCCTTTCTGCAGTGGGGGGCCCACAGCTAGACACTGGACTCCAGATGTGGCCTCCCCAGTGCTGAACAGAGGGAAGCATCACTGCCCTCGAGCTGCTGGCACCGCTCCTGCCCATGCAGCCCAGGATGCCGGTCACCTTCTTGGCACCAAGGGCACACTGCTGGCTCCTGTTCAGCTTCTTGTCCCCTGCCCCCACCAGGTCCTTGTCTGCAGAGCTGCTGCACAGCCCGTCCTCCCCGCCTGCACCGGTGCAGGGGATCACTCCCTCCTCAGTGCAGGACTTTGCGCTTGTCTTTTTGAACCTCATGAGATTTCTCTTGGTCCAATCCTCCAATTCATTGAGGTCGCTCTGAATCCTAGCCCTACTCTCCAGCATATCTACTACTCCCCGCAGCTTGGTGTCAGACTTGCTGAGGGTGCACTGCATCCCATCTTTCAGGTTGATGATGAAGATATTGAACAAAACTAATCCCTGGACTGACCTCTGGGGCGCTGCACTTGACACCAGCTGCCACCTAGACATTAAGCCATTGATTACTACCCTCCAAGCCCCATGACCTAGCTAGTTTTCTATCCATCTTAGGGCCCATTCATCCAGCCCGGACTTCCTCAGCTTGCCTGTGAGACTGCTGTGGGAGACTGTATAAAAAGCCTTGCTAAAATCAAGGTCCACAACATCCACCGGTCTCCCCGCATCCACAGATCCAGTCACCTCATCGTAGAAGGCATCAGGTTGGTCAGGCAGGACCTGTCCTTGGTGAACCTATGTGGACTGTTCCTCATCTCTCTTTTCTCCTCCAAATGCTTAGAATCAGGCAGTTGCACCCGAATCGAGTTAGGGTCCGAGCCATCCAAAGGGTCTGTGGGACTCTCCAGGGAGGAGCAGTAGTTGTAAAGACACAAAAGCACATGCAGTGGATGTGTATTTGAATTGTGCAGATGCCTAAGGGTGTTAGGCATATAGGGGCTTTTAAAATCCCCCAAGGCACCTTTACATGTTTAAGTCCCTTCAAAAATCTAGCCCTATGGTTCTGAGACTGCAGCCAGATGCATATAGGTGAAATCCTGCACAGGTGTAGCACCATTTTGTGAGATTATGGGCCCACAGCAGGATACACTATTTGCCTGCAAGTGTCAGAGGGGTGTGAATCCTCAGATGGGAGTCAATTTGGGATGATCCAAGGAGATGCAATCAGCAGTAGTAGCGTGAAATGAAGTGGAGGGCAATTCCAACTATTAGTAGGGACGGTTTCCCATTAGTGGAAGTTGTTCAACTCTGCACTGTTCTCCCAAAGGGATCGGTGGGAGCTCAGCTGGGGACAGCATTGTGGAGCACACTGCAGAGATAACCATGCGCTGGCTGGGAGTCAGCATGCTCATCCCAAAGGTTTTCTTTGTCCATGCTCAGCGGGCAGTCCTGCCTCCTTATTCCTACCAGCGCTGTGGCCAGCCACCCCATGGGGTCCATGCAGGTTTCAGCACTCCTCTGCTGCCTTGGGCTCCCCCCAAAGTTGTCAAAATAGGAGGCTTTCGAGATCCTGCCTTCTGCAATAGCACTTCTCCACTGCGTGGCAGCACTGGATACTGGAATTGTCCTCGCTGACAGGCTAGGAGCCAGAACGCACTTTCAGGGCACCATATGGCTCAAGGGATAGGTGGTGGGATCCAGGGCCTCCAGGGTGCCGTTGTAATCCAGCCGTGTTTGGCAATGAATGAAAGTATTTACCTCGTGATGGCTGTTTGGTAGATTTAGTCTTGTTCCCAGAGCACAGCTGTCCCCAGAGATGACACCACCACTGCTGCTGGAACAGATTAACAGCTATCCTGGCAGTTTCTGTGAAGAGGCTACAGTGCAGATGTCCCCAGAGACTGAATTTTCTCATCCTTAGCGGCAGCACGGGAACATCTGTGTTACTGATGCTTCCCATGGTGGGCTGCTTCTGGAGGGATGCTAAGTTGGTGCCTCTACAGCAGTCAGCAAACACATCCTTCAGCTGACAACAGTGCCTCTGAGCCAGGGATCACAGCTCTTCACGCTTGGCTTGTGAGCAGGGCAGAACTTCAGATGCTCGTCCCGGCCTCCTGCAGCTGCCCACCGCATGTGGTGTGAGCTGCAGGCACCCCCCTGGTCAGTGATCTGCAGCACTGCTCTTTGCAGGAGTCTTGGCAATGCCTCCTGTGACCCAGGTCTCGGTGCCTGCGGGGCTCTCCCCGCCTGCAGGAAAACTCAGTTCAGTGCCCAGCTCCTATAGCTGCTAAGGACTCATTCTCATCCCTAGCCTAATCTTTTCCTCCTTAACTTCAGGCTGCGGTTCCTTGTCCTACTATCTTCTGAGACTGTGAATTAATTCCCTTCCTTCATTTATATTGTTACCTTGAAGGTATTTATAGATAGAGATCCTGTTCCCCCTGACTCTTCCCTTTGCTAAATTATAAAACTTTAGCTCCTTCAGTCTCTCAACCATATGTTTTAAGCCTTGTATTATTTTGTTGTCTTCGTTGTTTATAACTTTCCAAAACTTTTGGACCTTTCCTAACATAAACACAGAGCGGCATGTACATTACAAAAAAGAAAGGTAAAACCCTGCCAAAGCGGAACTGTCCGCTGTATATGCGATTCCCCCCTGCAGAGAGGATAAGAACAGGAACAAGCCTCACATGACAGAGGTTAGTCACGGTGCTTAATGCACAATGGGAAGGTGCTCAGTTGCTAGGATGAGGCCAGGGCAAGTCCCCAAATAGAATAAACCAGAAGCACACCTGGCCTTCAAAGGAGGTCACACAAGGGCATGTATTTCTCCATTACTTTACCATGCAATTCCCCACCAGGTATACAATGAGACTCGACTTGCCTTTGTTCATAAGTGTATCATACCGCAGGATTGTACAGTATTAACTTTGCTATCTTTATTAGCCTCAGTCCCAGACTCACTGTTTTCCAAGTATCCAACCTATTTATTTCTTCTCCCTTGGGTTATGGATTTATATTTATTAGCACTGAATCTTATCTAGTTGCACATAGCCTACTGCCCTAATGTCGTCAGGTCACTTTGGATGCATCCTGCTGTGTATTTGCTGCCCCTCTGGGTAAAATTGATCATGGGTGATATTACTTCTTTCTCTCCTTAATAAAACTTTAAAACATGTGCCAATACTTACTCCTGTGGTAACCTATTTGAAGCTCTTTCCAATTTGGAGGTCTTGCCATTAATGGCTACTCTCTGATTTTGACACTTCAAACAATTTCTTGCCCACACTAAAACATTTGTACCTAGGGAGGGCTTATCCATTTAAAAAAAAAATTATGTGACACAGTGACAAAAAAACAACTGAGTGACTAGCTGCACAGGGGACTAATAAGTCAGTTGCTTAGTGAATAGTCTTTTAAAAAACAGGGAGAAGAGTTGTTGCCATCGAGAAGGGAAGGGGCAGGTCAAGGTTAGTGGTTTTTTACAACTACATGGCCTCCTGGATGTTTCTCTATGTAGGAAGGGTCCACATTTAGGTGTCCTGGTCACAGTGACCTGGAGGAGGATGCTGTTTCCCTGTGCACTTGGGCCAGTACTCGATTTGTACTGAGGTCCCCTTTCCCCTTTCTCACCACCACCCCTTGCAACTCCCTCTATTTTAGGAAATGCGTCCTGATGCAAGGACAAAGGCTTCATTCCTGATGCACTGCAAGGATTAAATCAAAGGCATGGGTGAATGCATATGGGCAGAGGTGGGGAATTAGTTCAGCAAGTGCGCTAGCTTACCTCTGTGTATGTTTATTGCTGCAGTTTAGTGAGTCCCTGGGCAGGTGCCTGCAGGATCAATAATCAAGTAACAAGGAGGGAAGGGAGAGAGGAGACAAGAGAGAGAGAGGAGTGGCTGAACAGTGTGCTTGCCAAAGAGGTGTGCAGAGGGACTGCTAGACTCCTGTGGTGCCCTGGAGCCATATCTGGCCTTTCCCAGGTCCTGGGTGCCTCTCCTGAGGCCCATGATAAATGGAAGATTATTTTTCACAGCTTCTCTTCAGTGATTTCTTTTAAAATTCATAAGCACGCTACATCTAGACCTGCAGATTTACAATATATAGGCTTAGTTTTGTCAGATACTCTTTTACCATTTCTGTGTTTATCCTATGCTCTTGGCCTCTCCAGCTGCTCTCCAATAAATTCTGTGCTTCCTGTACAGGGTTCCCTGATTTTCTCATCATCATTACTGAAAAGTGAGCAAAAATAATTCTCTGAACCTCCATCATTGCAGAGCTCTCCCCAACTCAGCCCTCTTCTGTGCAGCATGCTGATCCTTTCCCCAGCTCTTTTCCTCCTGCTTTTAACTCAAAATCTTAATTTGTTAAACAAATAAACATTACAGCAGGAGCAAAGCTGCCCAAGTGAAGAAAGTTTAAGGACCACAATCGGAGCATGTAATGGGCACGACTATGTATTACAAGAGGGCATCGTTATATTGTCACCTGCTGATCTCTGTGTGAATCCTGTGCCCTTTTGTTCTTGGCACGTTAATGAATCGGTCATGGCTCTACTTGTCTTTATGGACAATTTCCTGATGTCCTGTGATTCACCTCACTCTGGTAATTTCATTTGGGGTTCTTCATGTTTTTGGCTTCCTACGCTGCATTGCTCGTCTTCCTTCCTACACGGTGGGGCAGCGAAGAACTCTGAACAGGTAAACCATGCCGGCTAACAACCCTGCCGCCCCATACAGCACAGTGGGACCCATCATCCATCTCTGTAGTCCAGTAGCACAACAAGGGGCGAGCAACCAGGACACCAGCCCCAGGCACCAGCGTAAAGGGAGCGCAAGAATGGCAGCTGCTGTCACCGCTGCCCAGGGTGCAGAGCCAGCCCGTTATGCATTTGCTTTAGTCACTCATCAGTTAGAGACATGCGACAAAGTGGCCCGCAGCTGGTCATCCCTACAGGGACACTTGACAGACGTCCTTGCACCCACTCGCTGTCACTGGCGCGGCGCGGCGAAGGAGGTGGCACCGTTCCAGCGGACGGGCACACCTGTCCGGGGAAGGCTCTGGCTGAGCACTCACGTGGCAGTGCCCTCGGGAAACGTCTGCTGGTGGTCTTCCCGTTCACAGACAAAACGATGGCACAAGCTGCCAACAGCCAGCCCCTCCTGAGAGCCATGCTGGCCTGACCGCTGTACGGTATGAAAGGTGGTTCCCTACCAGAGATACCACATGGCTGGCGTGCGAGCGCAGAGCAGCACCTCACATGGGAGCTCTGCCTTGTGGCAATTACCAGTACAAGAAAAATGTCTTGAATAGCCAAAGGGCTTGCATGCTGGCCTTGATCAAAGCCTGCTGATACTGTAAATTCCCCTCGGTTACGGACACTGCTTGCAAGCTCCAGACACCTGCCAGGGAATGCACCACTTATATGACGACGTGCAGGCAGAGAGTGTATTCCTGGGACCATGCGTGTAACGCCACATCTCATGGTGGGAGAAGTCTGCCAAGAGAGCTCGGAGAGGGCAGACTGGCTTCCCAGCTCTGTTCCAGTAGCACTACTGGTGCCTGCAATGGCTAAGTCTTGGATAAGTTTCCAAGAGGGCCCTCCAAATACTACCTGATGGCAGTGCTGCCTTCCTGATTCTGCAGGGAAAGTCAGCCTAAAATGAAGGCCAAACAGAGGCCAGAAATCCTTGCCTTAATTCACTCCAACTGGTGTTGATTGTAGAGTCTAAGGGTGCTGTGGACGTTTACCATTATTAGCTATTTACTACTGACCGTTGTGGGGTTGGGTCTGCCAGTGCCAAGCAGCCAGCTCTGACGGAGCAAAGCTCTTACGTGTAGCGCTGAGAACGCGGAGCGCTGGGCCGGCGCGCTGAGCTGCGGCATGGCGGGCGCTGGGACTCGGCCGCTCGCAGGGCTCAGCCTGTTACGAGCCATGCAGATTACACGCTTGTCCAGCATGCTTTGGTAGCACAAAAGCGAGACACAGAAAATCGAAGCTCGAGGCTACCCCAGCACTTTTCATCACTAGACCTCGGAGCGCTCTATGAAAGAGATGGGAGCAGCCTGGTTCCCTCATCTTATGCTTCTGTGGGATGTTATCAAGTACTTTGACCTGCCTGAGTGATCTTAAACAATTCAGGGGATTCTCTTCAGTAAGTAATCCATAGCTTATTATTATTATTTATCTGGTGATGTTAATATGCAGAGCCCCTTAAATTGGGTAAGCCCTGTACAAACATTGTCCCTTGATACTCAGACTTAATAATCTGTTCTCAGCTGTACCCCACTGTTCCTAGCTAAAGCACCACGGGTGAAATGCTGGCTCCATTGATTGCAGTGGGGCCAGGGTAAGGGCAAAAGATTTCTCATTGAGAAAGCACGATGCGTCCTGAAGCTAGCCAATAGGTTTTGCGGCGTATCTCAAAGGCTCAAATTACTCAGGTGTAATCTATTTCAGTGCTCTGTGCCTGATGGGTTTTCTCAGGACAAAGCTGCTAACAGCTCACTCCAGGCTTGTTAGAAAGTGCTTTCATCCCAGTCCTGCAGGGATTTGTCAGCCTTTGGTCCAATGATCCTGCTGGCATGGATACAGGGTCTCTAGTGATTAGGGCTTTAACCCTTCCAGTGGGTTTCTATCTGCTTATGGCTAGGCAATTTCGGTTTCCTGAAATGCTCTCCTGTGGGAATACTGACCATTTGGAGTGGATTTTGCCAAACAGTTTATCAGCCCCATACATCTCTGGAGGTCTGCCTCATCCAATAGCCCAGGCGCTCCAACCCTTGCTGCTGCTTTTTTTTTTAAATCTGAATTGGTATTGAAGCCATCTTAGCTCAATTTAGAGACAATACAGATAATTTCAGCTAGAACAAATTTTGATCTTTTCAAGTTTATTCTGAAGTGTCTTTCTTGCTATCTGCAAAACTTACCTAAGTTGTCAATTGCTTTTTTAAAAGCCTTTGCCCAATTTAAAATAACAGCTATCAAAACTTCAATACCTTGACCATCAAAGATCTGCTCAATTACTATTTGAAATACCTAGGGAGGAAGACTAATACCACAGGGCATTCGCTTACACTTATAAGAACCAAATGACATATTACAGATATTGTAGGAGCTAGCGCTGAGCATGTTTCATTGCAGCTTACTTGCCCAATAGATATTTTTCATTTAACACTGAATTTGGGGTTTTTTCCCCTGAAAGCTAAGCTGACACTTCAGAAGTTTTCATAAGATACTGTTCATATTTTATAGCTTTATTTAAATAATGTAAATCCAACTATTTTCCTACCTAATAAATATAGAGTTTACTCCATTTTAAAGTTCCTATCCTGTTTCAGTAACTCCCAGATTTTCTATATAATGTTACCTTTTTACTGTATACATTCGGGCTAATGGAAGTTGCCTTTGTGGATGCATCCCTGGAGTAACAGATCTGTGCATCTTAATGTGGTATTCTCTTTCCAGACAACCTCGGCTTTATCAGACATCTGAGAATTCTCCTAGGCTGAGCCTATGAGAGCAAATGCTGCGCCTGCTTTTCAGCTCCATGAGTGCTGAAAAAATAGGCATTAAGGTTGCTAATGTAGATAAAGCTTTTGCCACAGCAGCTGGGCTGGAGTGAGACTTCGCTGTTTCATAGAACTTGAGCAGGGCTTTTAATTCCACGGCCAGGAGAGTTTTATAGTCCTCATTCGGGTGGTGCATCTGGATTTATTATTTGAACTGTTGTTACATGACTCTGGGTTTACACAGATCTGGATAGTTGTTTGTTATCGCACTGGGATTTTTAGGTCCTAAATATGAAATAGTCTTGCTTTGGGTTTCTGAATAGTGTATTCGCTTACAGTATTCGTCTACCTTATCCTTTGAGTATGGTAATATTGCATTGTGCTATGGCTTCCACTTTAGAATATGTAGTTTAAACCTATGTTGTCAAAAGCATCTATTAATTTTGATTTTACTTTTGGAAGAATAGGGCATTTTTTAATCCTCATAATTTCAGAGAACAGCTTCAAAACATGATCCACTCTCCACCCCCAATGCAAAGCTAGAAAGCAAAAAAACCCCCATCTTACTGATAAAATCACATGACTGGAGTGGAGGAGGGGGCTCATAGCTTTTTGGTGCTCTGGGCTGGCAGCGCTGTTGACATCCATGAATACCACATCTTTGCACCTTTGAAATCTCCCAGCTAGCAGTATTTAGTGATGGCACGCTTGCCTCTCTGAAGCTGGGTCACTCACTCCATGTACAAAGATGCCTCTGTTACTGCTCTCCCTGCCAGGGGCCGGCTATAGAGCGCACCATCGAAAACAATCCTGTTGCATTTATCCCAGAATTGACTAAATACAGAGGAATTTCTTGGCTAGCATTCCCAGTGAGACCTAGCAACCATGGAAAATGTCTTATTCTACTTTTATTTCCTTGACTTCTTACTTTGCTCTTTGAGAGATTGCAATACACACTAACTGCTTTCGGCACATGGTGACTGGGTAGTGCCCCCACACTGCATGTGCATTGGCAGATCTATCCCCCCCCCTTCCTAGGGACTGGAGGGGTGCCTGCCCCTTCTGCTGACCCGGATTACAGGCTGCATTTCACCGCAGATGTCTCTGGCTCAGGTTCAGGTTATGCCACTTTCTCACAGCATTCTGTGCCTCATTTGCTTAATTATCTTCAACATAGGAGCCTGTCTGTTATTAATGAATCTCTTCATTTCCAGAAATCCTATGTTTGAGCTTAAGACTTAAGTCAGTCACACGTGCATCAACTGATTTGCATAGCTATTAATTATGAATAAAAATGAGCCCCTCTTCTAAATAACACTTCTTTTTCTGGAGTTGGAGAATCTCTCATATATCCCCATGATCTGCATCAAGTACCAAATGCTGCAGTGCTCATTATTCCTGTAGCAGGGTTTGAACCCCAGCCTTGGACACCACACCGCAGACGTGGCATGGTGTCCCTGCTTTTGTCACAGACCCTGGAGCAATGAAAAAGTTTCACAGTTACGCTTAATCTTCAGCTATGGTTCAGCATTGCTCCTGGTCCCATCTGAAATGTAGAGACTGCTCAGGAGTCATGCCAGGAAGGAAAGAAAGCCTAGCACTTCTTGCCGGCACTGGCCCTGGGCGTACACATTTGCAGTCCCTCCCATGCTAGCACTACAGCTTCTCCTTTGCAGGGTCTCTCCCTCACTGGCAACTCAAAGGGAGTGAATGCCCTGCGCCGTGGTCTCGGCTTCCTTTATTGTCGTCTGCGGGATTCCTGTTTCCACCTCCCCTGCACGTCCGTGCCTCCGGGCGGCTGTGCACGTCTGTGATACCTGGCGCTCCATCCTCTATCCCCCCGCTGAGGTACTTCCCCGTTGCCATTCCAGGCACGTGTCACCCTGCCCGGTCCCTGCATTGCCAGCTAAATCACAAATGTCTTCATGCATGAGAACCTCTCCTTCTTCCTGCTCGTTCTCCTCGTTTTCAGCGCCGGTGCAGAGGTTTGCTCGCTCCCTCTTTACTTCTGCCTCCGTGTTTCCTGTGCTAGTCGCGTGCAGTCACCCCCAGGCCCTGGGCAGACCCTCTGGTTTGCTGCTGTGTGGTGCTGAAGCGCGCCCCTGCCCGGCACGTCTGCCCTTGTGGCGCTCGGGCCCTGGTCAGAAGCCGCCCTGCGCTGGCGCTGCCCATGGGACTTTTCCAGCAAAGCGAGATGCCTCTTCCCATGCCGCCTGGACCCAGGATGCTCTTGCAAGACAAGTCTGTTGGCGTTCCTCACTTCTACCCTTCTGACGAGAGCCAATTGAAAAAAATGGAAAAGCGGTTTCATGAAAAGCTTCACACCAGATTTCATTTAGCAAAGGTCAAAATAGGACCAGGTTTCCCATTATTTTTAAATTTTTCATTTTCCCAATGTCAGGTTTTCCTTTTCCTCTCCCCCTTTTTCATTTAGTCCCTGACTGAGGTGAAGATCGTGATTGCCCGGTAGCCTTTCCTTTGGTTCTCATTTTACTTTTTCCTGTGACTTTCCAGAGCGCCAGTGTTTGAGGCTCCTTTCCTCCTCCTGCCAGGTCTCCAGAGTCGAGGAAGTCGGACAAGGACGAGTGGGGAAGAGAAGAACCAGGGAAATTGTCCTGAACCTTACTGTGCCCTTCCTTCTGCTCCGCTCTGAGACTGGGGGGAGCAATGGGGAAAGAGTGGGGGAAAGGGCAGGGGAGGCATCCAGCATTTCAAAATGTTTTGGTTTCCTCCCAAAAAGACTGCTCGTGTTCTGCAAAAGAGGATGAGGCTGATGTTTCAGCTTTTGATAAACAGCCTTTCTCGTGGAAGAGTAGTCCCGAGGGAGACACTTCAGGCTGTTTTGCTAGTGCTGGCTGTCGCACAGTGCAGCGGAGGGCTGTTATTGAACTGCTTATCCACTGCGGTTTGATCGCCCTTCCCGGGCAGCACGAGCCGCGTCGGTGGGGCTGGAGCGTGGGGGGGCGGCGGAGCCCGGTCTTGCCTTCGGCACACGTGCTCTGCCCAGGGAGCATTGCCCCAGGCTGCGGGGCTGGCAGGGGCCTGCGTCGGCTGCCGTTCTGGCCCGTGCTGTCTCACCGGTCCCCACCGTCATGGCAGAGCTCTTGGCTCTCTGGCAACTCCGGCCAGTCCAGCGGGATCCGGCACAACGCTGTGGCTCACCGTGCCAGATGCCGTGGACAGGTGTGGCCCCGGGAGTGCAGGGGCCGCGCTTGGGCCACGGGCAGGCAAGGCTCCTCTGCCACGGCACTCTCTGTGCATGCCACGGCCCGCGGTCCTGTGTGGTGCAGTAGGGGGATGCCCAGCCGGGGCACGAGCAGCAACCCTCCGTGGCTGACTGCATAGCGTGATGGATTTGCAAGGCGGGCCAAATCGTGCCATGCCTTGCCCTCCAAGCAGAGTGTTGATCTCAGGTGGTGAGGATGCCACAGCTGCTCCTCTTTGCCCACGGACCAGGGCCACTGCAGCTCGGTGTCACCCAGCTGCCAGCCCTCCCAGGATCAAAGGGAGACTGCCTTGCCTTGCCTTGAACCTCGACGCCTGTGAGCCAGACAGCTGCCTCCTGTGCTCCGGCCTGGGCTTCTCGCGAGGCCGTGCTGGAGAGCATCCGGACCCGCTTGCTGGCTGAGCACGAGCTGCTTTGCCCTTGCACTTGCATCCTTGGATGCTGCCGGAAGCCCAGGAGAGGATGAGCCTGAGCTCCTCGTCTCCCCGCCGCGGGAGGATGGGCTGGCACGCCCCGCCACCAGCAGATCCCTGGCTGCATGTCAAGGACCCCTGGGCGTGTGCGTGAGCTGGTGCTGGAGAGGGAAGTGGGGTTTGTCTTGCCCTGGTCAGCTGCTAGTACCTCCCTGGGGGGCTGGGGATTTGCTCCCAGCGGCAGGCTGATGCCCTTGGCCGCGACGCGCTGGAGCTGAGTGCAGACACCAGGTGATCGAGGCAATACACAGGCCGGGGTCACCGGTGGGAGGTGATTTCTCAGCTGCAGTGTTGGAGCAGAGCTGCGGTTTCTGTGCCTTTTTGGTGCCTGACGGCAGGGAGTACACAACAGGGGTGAGCACTAGGGAGGAGAAAGGCTGGCACGCGAGCGAGTGACAGAGCGGCCACGAGCGGGTTCAAGCAAGGAGCTTTGTGCAGGGCGGTGAGGCTCCGGCACTGCCTCCCCCGTGGGATGGGCGGGAAGAAGCACGAATTGGCTTTAAGATGGAGCGTGACAGCCGTGAACGAGGCGGTCGGGTGGTGCACAACTGTAGAGGTCCCTTCCAGACACGGGTCCTGTGACTGCTTGCTCGTAACACCCGTCTACATCTGCCGTGAGCACAAGTGCTCTTGCCTCCCCTGCCTGTGCCCTGGGTGGAGCAGCCGGGTGGAGGACGATGGCTGCTAGAGGTCCCGGCGGCTCCTGTTCCTTGCTCGTGGCACCACGCGGAGTCGCTGGCGTTGGACTCGGGCAGGCTCGGAAACACGAAGAACGGCCATGGACTGGCTCAGACCACCGGGCAGTCTCCAGGCTCGCAGTGGCAGAGATGGAGGGCCTTGATCTCCTGGGAGGGTTGTTCAGAGACAAGTTGGGTGGCCACAGAGGACTCTTCCCTTGCGGCCTCCCTGGCATCCCTCTCCGTCCTCTCGCTATAGAGGCCTGTGGAGGGGAGTAGCTACAGGGCATGAGGTGAACTACCGCTGCCCCTGCCCTCGGGTCCAGCTCTGCCCAGGCCAGATCTTTTCCGAGATGGATGACTGAGGCTTCCTGGCCTCAGACCTCGCTCCCAGAGCCATGGGTATCCTGCTAGGCTGCTTGCAAACTGGTGCAAAGTGGCTGCTTCATTTTGCACTCGATTGACCATGGGTGCCTTGGGGCGCGAAGGGCGGGTTAACCTCTTCACAGCCCTCGGCAGCTCCTGCCAGGCCAGTTCATGGGCCTTGAGGCCGGAGGGGAACTTGGCCCATCCAGCCTGCCCTCCTGCTCATCTCTGGCCATAACCTCTCACTGTGGGATCCCCTGTTGAGCCGGTGGGTTTCAGTTAGGCTCGGCTAGAGCATTTTGTCCTCATCGGGGCCCCTGCCGTGGATGAGGGGAGAGGTCCCCTGAGGAGCGCAGCAGGTGATCCGTGCCCCGCAACCTCCGTCTCACAGGAACGGCCGTGCTTCCCTGGAGGAAATCCCTCCCCACCCCAGCTCTGGCGGTCCCTGACCCAGAGCCTGAGCAAAACGTAGCTACGGGACACGCAGGGAAGGGGCTCGAGAGCCGCGGCCCGGCTGCAACCCGGCAGCAGGAGACTCGGTCAATCCCGCTGGGCTGCGACCGGGCCAAGGGGGTCCCGACGGCATGGCGAGAGCCACCCGCCCACCCCTGCACACAGGCTGCACGGCTTCTCCGTCGGGCTGGACTAGCACGCATCTCTTAGGAAGATATCCAGGCTCATTTTAAGGACTCCAAACGATGGCCAGTCCACTGCCTCCCCTGCCAAGCTGTTGCAGTGCCTAAGGCACTGTTTCAATTTTGCATTTTATTTCAAGGCTGAATTGGCCTAACCTCAGTTTGCGGACACTGGGTCTTACTGTGCTTTTGTCTGCAGAGCTGCAGGCCCTCTCCCATCCCACTGCAAGATCTCTTTCCCATCTAAAAGTATTTATAAACAGTGATCGAGTCACCTCTCTCCCCTGCCATCAATATGCTGGACGAATTGACCTCTGCACGCCTTGCACAGTAAGGCTTGTTTTCCAGCACCTGGATCCTTTTGGCAGCTTTCCTTTGAGCCCTGTTCAGTATTTCCAGATCCTTCTGGAAAGATGGGCACCAGAACATTTCCTTCCATCTAGCTGATATTCTCCTTTTATACATCCACAGACTCTATTTCTTTTTTGTCAACGTCTTGCTTTGAGAGCTCATGCTGAGACAGTTATCTAGAATGACCATTAAGTCCTTTTCTGAGTCACTGCTTTCCAAGACAGAGTCACCCACCCTGTAGATGTAACCGCAGCCTTTGTTCCCGGATGTCTAACTCTGCATTTGGCTGTATTAAGAGTGACCATTTAACTGAGCGAGTTGGACCTGTCCTCCTCGTTTATTTACTGCCTCCACCCTTCTTTGCGCAGCCCTCAGGCCACTGCAGTGCGCTCTACATGGAGCTGCTTTTGACGACTGTCCTGGAGCTGCAGACGGTGCAAAACGTGGCTTTTTGACAGGTGTGGGTAACCGGGAGCACGTGACTGCAGTGCCTGGAGTCTGCGCCGGGTCCTGGTAACTTCAGGCACAGCTCCAGGCACTGGTTTTGACCTAAGCAGTCTGGGCCCGGTGTAGCTGAGGGTCTGCCTTCTCCCCTGTGCCCCATCGCAATCCCTAAAATCAGCCAAGAACAGCCTTCTGCAAGTACCTTCAGCACCAGGTTTGCCTGGAAAAACCCCTGGACGTCAGTCTCAGCAGTCGCCCCCCAGCTCTGCATCTCCCTCCCCTAAGGCCTGACAGAGCCCAAGCCTGGGCATCGTCCTGACGTGCCACGGGGCCTGCCCGTTTGCACAGGTGTTTAGCAGGCAGGACTATTGTTCTTGTTTAATTTCTTCTCAATTGCCCATCTGCTCTTATAGGTTATTTTGTCTCAATGTAAGCTGCCACGAGCTTTTGTCGGGAAGGGCATCACAGAAATGTAATCAATAAATAAATAGCCCTCAGACTTTACCAGCAGAGGTTGTATTCAATCATCCCGGTCCTTGGATAAAATATTAAATAGTGCCGGACCAAGCGAGACGGCCCCACTTGAGTCAGCCCCACTTGTCGATGCCTCCCTGCTAACAAATAGTTGTAGGGTGCTGCCAAGGAGCCGGGTTTGTTATCATGGACAAATTAGAAAGTGTCCAGCAGAGAGTGACAAAAATGATTAGCGGCCTGGGAAGGGAGACTTATGAGGAGAGGCTGAAAGAACTGGGAATATTTAATCTGGAGAAGAGAAGGGAGGGTGTTGATACCAGTCTTCAAGTATCTGAAGGGCGATTATAAAGAGGATGATGATAGACTATTTTCTGTGGCTGCAGGGGACAGGACCAGGAATAACAGCCTTGAATTGAAATAAGGGAAATGTAGATTGGAGACTAGGAAGAGCTTTCTCATGCGGGAGGGCTCCAGCCTGGGAGCTGGGTCCATGGAAAGGTTGTGGAGTCTCCTTCCTTGGAAGTTTTTAAGCACAAGGTAGACGCACACTTTTTTGGGTTGGTTTAGTCCAGGGGCTGGACTACACGTGACCACCACAGGGTCCTGCCAACCCGGCAGGCTGACCCTCGGGCCCCTGCCAGCCCGGGCTGCTCTGCCCCAGCTCAGCATGCTGTGGTCCTGGGTGCATGTTCAAATGCTGCACCTGGGAGCAAAAAACTGCCACGCAAACTGCGCCACGGTTTATTGCTATGTGCTAATTGCCCATGTAGATGCACCCACTGAATCACAGATTTCATCCGACTAGTCTGAGATGTAGGTAGCCTGTCAGGTGCAAATCTGCCTGACTTCAGCCCGAGATGGGCAGTACCTCTCTCTGCTCAGAGCAGCGACAGTCCGGTGCAGCTGCGAGGCTGCAGACCACAGCCCGTGGCCTCACGCAGCGGGCACCGTCGTTACAGGAGGGCTCTGCGCTCTTCCTGCTGGGGTGGGGAGAGCCGGGGGTGGTGCAGGCAGCGCGCCGAGCCCCTGCGCCCTGCCGTCCTGCCCCGTGGGACGTGTGGGTTCAATGCACAGAGCTCACCTGATCTGTCCGCAGACACAGGTCAAGTCACCCCTGCCCCAGTCCTGGCCTTGCTGCAGCTTCCTCAGAAAACCCAAACCCTGTCACCATGTAGCTTTGTAACAGAGGCAGGTGGTGTAGGGGGGAAGCTGGGAACAGGCGTTTTATTTCAACTGAGAAAGGGAAAAACACCTTCAGACAGTAGAAGGATAGACTGAGGACAACTGAGGTCTGTGCGAGACCCATTGGGGAAAACATTGTCAAGCACCTGCCAGTGCCTTGATCTGCGTGGAATCGCCTGCCGCCGTGGCCTGCGGTGGCATGAGGCTCGGCTCGTTAGCCCCATCCCCGTGGTTGGGACTCCGTCCCGGCTGCAGCAACAAGGAGCTGGCGCGGGGGGCGTGCCCTGGGCAAGGCCACACTGGAGGGATCAGCCTGTCTGCAGGCTGGGGGAGCTCCCAGGGAAAAGAGACCGTCCCCTGCCCTTCTTTTGGCCCTGTTCTTCTTGGAAAAAAGGCCAAACGTCCTCAGTTTTTCACTGAAGCACAGAAGAGTGAAGGAGAGCCAGGAATAAAGCCTGCAGGGAGCGGAGGGAGGAGTTAATGGGTAATCTGGCATGGCCAGGCTGCAGGGCTCTCTTCTGCCCTGCGTGCAGCGCCTTGCTGGCCTCTCGGAGCGCCGCGCAGTGTTGTCTGGCCAGGACGCGATGCTGGGCACGGCTTTCTTCCAGTGTTGGTTCACCCCAGCACGCTCGTTAGGAGCTGGTTATCCCCGTCAGCACCAATGTGGAGCAGGCCTGCAACAATAACCTGTGAATAATTAACCATGTGCGGGGCCAGGCGTGACATCTGCAGTCACACTTGATACCTGAATGGCATCCTTGCTCCTGTCCCTGGCTGCCTCTCTCCACATGGCTGCCAGCTGATGCAGACCAGGGATGCCACAGCTCGGAGAGGTGATTTCTGTGGCCCTGTTACTAATGTCGGCTTGCTCTGGATTTTGTCGTGCTTGCTGCACTAGCTGCCAGGGCACCAGCTGCTCCTGGTCTCCGATTCGGAGAGCATATGTCTCTGTGCCAGCCGGTGGCTGCCTCAGCAGCCTGTGCAAGGGGCCCTGGAAACCTAGCCTGTCTTCGTCACTTGCTGGTGAGTGACAACTTCGCTTTCTGACGACAGGACTAAAGCACTGTGACATCCTTCCCCAGCACCGCGCCCAGACCCGAGTCCAGCCCTTGTTCTGTGGGCAGGGGTGGCAGGGAGGGCAGGTTGCAACAGGATGGCCACCCAAGCACAGGATGTGAGTGGTCATCACCGATGCCCGTGGCTTGCGTGTTGCTTTCCACGCACACGCCAGCCTGGTTGCCATCTTAGAGCGAACTCTTCTGGCTTGCACTCGGCCTTGCTTTGGGCTTGTGTGGGACCTAAATGGTGGAGGGATGGCTCCACGAAAGAGAGGCCATGCCTTTAAGATGAAAACGCTCCTATTCTGCCACGTGAATGAAATTCTCCACCCGCCGGGTGCCTATTCCTGCTGACCGGGCCATGAATCGCAGAGGTGTCTGCTGCATGTGCGCGGCTGCCCTTGATTTGCAGTGCCTGGATCGATCGCAGAGCTCTCTTCACAGGCCCCACGTCCCTGTAATGCGCTTGGGGAATATGTTCAAACCACTCCTCTCCGCCGGGTGACATGGACTGCTCCGCAGCCGAGCTGCAAAAATAACACGAGAGGGGAAAGGAGCAGAGGCAGGCGCGCCAGGTCACAGCGAGGTGGGAAACATCACACAGCAAACATCCCTTGATCCGTGGGGAAACGGAAGGCTTCTGCAACACATTCAGCTCCCAGACCCTATTAAAGCAGCAGCCGTGGCACCATGCTGCAAAGATTAAACCTTTCAGTGCAAAGCAGGTGTGTGAAGATGCCTCTCACCCCTTAGCCCATGTCTTCCGGGGGGGGTAGCTCGGTGCACCCCCCTGAGCACGTCAGGATAGGATCTTTGGAACATAATTTAGCAGCCCTTGCAGGACACTGACTGCTGGGGTCCCTCTGTTTACCTGTGGCAGGTTTGGGCGCGGCGCCTTGCGACGGCGTGATGGGGCTGACTGCATATTTTTAGTAACAGGCTAGACAAGGATTTGCATGGGATTGTTTGCGTAGGGATGATTTTGCCGTAGGCAGAGGGTTGGACTAGATGTGACCCCTAGGCATCCCTTCCAGCCCTGCCGTCCTGTGCTTCTGCAGTTTGACAGTTGCAGAAATCCAGGACTGGAACTGGCCTTTCAAGGTCATCGCATCCCCCCTTGGTACTGAGCCCATGGTGGGGGCGGCTAGAGCACCCTGACGCAGGTTTGTCTAACCTGTTCTTACAAAATAAGGGCAATTCTGCCGCCCTCCAGGCAGCCTGCCCCAGCACCTGTGCCCTTAGAAAGGCTTCTCCTCATGTCCAGGACCACGGAGAAAGTGGGCAGTGCTCAGATCCAGCCCCAGGCAAAAGCTGCGCGTGCTTTTGCAGCGTGAGCAAGCCCGAGGCATAGTCCTGCTGTGAAAAACAGAAAGATCCTGCATCTGCTGTCTCCCCTCACCAAACTCCTGGCGCTTGCCTCTGCACAGGCCACGTCACTAGCCCGAAAGGCCTGCAGGCATCCCCCCTAACTCCTCATGAAACCCGGCAGTTTGCATCCACCCCCGGCTTCCCTGGGGAGCCCCGGGTCTGGGCCAGCAGCCCCCCGCTTCCCAGCACGTGCTCCCACGGGGGAGAGCCAAGCGAGCTCTCTGCAGCAAACGTTCCCGTCACCGCGTGCAAGCCGCCATTGCTGTTTGCCAAGGCCAAGCATGACAGGCGTGCCCAGCCAGTCTGTCCCGCACGGCACCAGCCAGGAGCTTCCCCAGGCACTCCTGGCCTGGCCCACGCTGCGGCCAGAGCTTGGCGTACTCCTTATTTAGTGCCTAATGAATATTTCATGCAAATGCATTCTGCAGGAGGGCTCCCTGCAGATCCGGCTGCCTGCTGCCTGGCTCCGAGGTTAACCCTTGTGCTGACTCCCCTTGGTGAGCAGGGCCCGGACCTGGAGGTGCTCCTCTCATCAGAGGGCACACGCTGCATCCCGGGGTTTATTCACGGCTTCTTACAACTAAGGCATCTTCGGTTGCTGTAGCCAGCTGGTAGCGTTTGGGCTGTGCTTAGGCTAAATATCACTCTGATGATGAGGAAGGAAGGGTGCCCTGGGCTGCTGGCTGTCTCGCAGCGGGGGAGGTCTGGTTTGTGCAGCACGAAGGCAGGGGCCCCCCTGGAGCCCTTCAAGGGCTACACCTGATGGGCTTTGCCCCAGGCAGAGCAGCGCTGCCTGGATCTTCCCAGTGGGTTGTGGAGCTCCCTGGACTCCAGCTCCTGCCGCCCCCTTGTTCGCCGGGCGTGGGCACGTGGCACAGGCCTGTGGCTCTGGGTGGGAAGGGCACAGCTGGGTTCCCCGTGTAAGAGACCCTGTGGCCACATCCTGGCTCCTGAGGAGGGGGACTATTTGACGTCCTCAATCTCGCAGTATCACCGCTACTTTCTTTGGGCCGCCTGCGGAGGGTGGCCGATGGTGAGCGTTGCGTCTGCTCCCCCGATGGGGTGTGGACAGGGACCAAAAGTCACAACACCCTCGAGGGGGTGGGCTCTGCCGGCCATCGACGGTGATTTTTCCGCAGCAGACGACCAGAGCTGGGAGACATCAATTAGAAAAATTGGGAAGGGTCAATCGTTGGCGTCCAGCACACGATGGTGTTGATGGCAGTTAAAAAGGCTAAAAGCTTAAAATCATAAAAGCAATAAAACCAGCTAAAAGCCTAAAGCTGCCACGGGGCCGCCACTGGGAAGGGCGACCAGCACCTTAAAAACACCAATAATTTACGGGGGACAACTCAAGAAAAAACAGGGTGTGCTCGTGCGGGTGACAGGGTCAAAACGAGTGCTCCCCCGGGGGACACCGAGCAGAGCGCCCCGGACAGCGCCCACCGGCTCGCGAACTGAGGGAGCTCGCCGGCGGCTCTCCCAGCGGTGCTCCCCCGGAGACGCGCGCGAAGGACACCGAGGAAAAAAGCCCCAAGGGCGCCGGGAGCCTTCCCGGCCAGAGCCTCCTGCCTGGACCGCCAGATGACAAGCTTGGCCAGCGCCAGGAGGAGGTTGACCAGGATGTCCCGGGCCTTGGTGGGGCGCCGGATGGGGTGTGCACAAACCAAAAGGTGCGGGGAGACGTGCAGCCAGAACTTGAGGAGCGAGTTGTGGAGGAGGAGGTGCAGGGGCTGCAGCCTGGCGCACTCGACGAGGAAGAAACTGACAGCCATTTTCTTTCCCTGCAGGGTTGTACGACCCAGGAGGACGCACCTCAAGACGAGCCCTCCACTGCTCAGCGGCAGGCGGTCACCTCCCGTGCCAGGGCTGCTCGAGACGCGGCACCACCAGCTCCTCCAGTCCGGCTGGAGAGCAGGTACGGGGCCCTGGCAGCCCTGGAGGAGGAGGACAGAGAGGACGAAACCGGGGAGGAGGCAACTCCACGCACCCCGCATCCCGTGCAAGCCGAAGGAGGCAAGAAGGCCAGGAGGAAGAAGCGTCGCGTGATCGTCAGTGGCGACTCCATCCTGAGAGGTACGGAGGGCCCATCTGTCGCCGGGACCCCTCGGCACGCGAGGTCTACTGCCTGCCTGGAGCGAGGATTCAGGACGTGCAAGGGATGCTCCAGACCATAATCCAGCCCACCGATTATTACCCCATGGCCCTAGTCCATGTGGGCACTAACGATGCGGCCAGGAGGAGCCCTGATCGCCTGATGGAGGACTACCGCGCTCTGGGGCGCGTGCTGAGGGAGATGGGCGCACAGGTGGTTTTCTCTTCTATCCTGCCAGTGAGCGGACGAGGCAGACGGCATGAGACGTGCATCGCGGAGACCAACTGGCGGCTGCAGGAATGGTGCTTTGAGGAGGGCTTTGGCTTCCTCAGCCATGACCGGCACATCGTGATGAGAGACATGCTGGGATGGGACGGGCTCCACCTTTCCCCTAAAGGTAAGCGTGTTCTCGTCTAGGTTGGCCGACCTCCTCCGGCGGGCTTTAAACTGGGCTCGTTGGGGGCAGGGGAAGATGGGGGGGGGAGGAAACGTCAGACTGCCAGACCAAACAGCACCCACAACTACAGCCCAGCCCAGACCAACGAGCGAAGCGAACAAACAGGTAAGAGAGAGGGGCCAGGGTAACGCTGGGACGAGGGGGTCAGCACACACACCCACAGGAGGCCTCAAATGCCTCTACACAAACGCTCGTAGTGTGGGCAACAAGCAGGAGGAACTCGCCCTCCTGCCGGCTGACACCAGCCCGGACATAGTGGGGATCACGGAAACGTGGTGGGACGTAATGCATGACCGGGCGGTGAATGTCAAGGGCTAGAGGCTGTACAGGAGGGACAGGACAGGGAGGAGAGGTGGGGGCGTGGCGCTCTATATTAAGGAGGAATACACATCCTCGTTAATTAGCAAGGAGTCAGGGGAGGGGCACTCTGAAGTGCTTTGGGTTAGAGTACAGGGCAGTCGAGGGGAAAGGGACTTAACGGCGGGAGTCTACTACAGACCTCCCGACCAGGGAGAGGAGCCTGACCAGGAATTCCTGGGTCAGCTCACGGAGGTAGTGAAGGCTAAGGATGTGGCAGTCATGGGGGACCTGAACTTCCCGGACATCTGCTGGGAAGAGCAGTCAGCCAGGTCTGACCGCTCACGTAGGTCCCCAGCCCAAATGCAGGACCTCCATCTAACCCAGGAGATGCACAGCCCCATCAGGGGGGACGCCTTGTTGGACCTGGTGCTGGCCACGGGAGATGACCTGGTGCGGGGGCTGCGGGTGTCGACCACCTGGGTGACAGCTATCATCGCCTGCTGGGATTCACCATCCAGCGCAAGGTGGCAAAGGCACGCAGTAAGGCAGCAGCCCTAGATTTTAGGAGGGCAGACTTCAACGAGCTAAGGAGGATAGTTGGAGAAGCACTGAGGTCCCAGAGGGGAGGGGAGCCAGGTGTCCAAGGAGAGTGGTCAATCCTTAAGGAGACGATCCTCCAAGCCCAAAGGAAGGTAATCCCGACGAGGATCAAAGGGAGCAGGAGAGCACACAAGCCTCCGTGGCTCACCAAAAGCATCTGGGAATGTCTCCTTGCTAAAAAGGAGGCTTACACCCAGTGGAAAGAAGGGGTCATCACCAGGGAGGACTATTCTGTAGTTGCTCAGGGATGTAGGGGGGTAGTTAGGAAAGCCAAGGCAGAGATGGAACTGGGGCTAGCTTCCCAGATGAAGGACAATAAGAAGTCCTTTTTTAAATGCTGACCTCGTGAAGGAACACCTTGAGAAGCTGGATACCTTCAAGTCAGCAGGCCCTGACAACCTGCACCCCAGGGCACTCAAGGAGCTGGCGAGCATCATAGCCCAGCCCCTGGCACGGGTCTTCGAGAGCTCCTGGCGCTCTGGTGTCGTGCCCGAAGACTGGAAGAAGGCCAATGTGGTGCCGATCTTCAAGAAAGGGAGGAGAGTGGATCCGGCTAACTACAGGCCCATTAGCCTGACTTCTATCCTGGGGAAGATCTTACAAAAGTTTATTAAGGAGGCCATCCTTGAGGGACTGGCCCAGGCTAACATCCTAAGGGATAGCCAGCATGGGTTTGTTGCGGGTAGGTCTTGTTTGACCAATCTCATTTCCTTCTATGACCAGGTGACCTATCACCTGGACGAGGGAGAAGAGATTGATGTCATATATCTTGACTTCAAAAAAGCTTTTGATCTGGTATCCCATGATCACCTCTTGGCCAAACTGACCAGTTGTGGCCTTGGCTCCACCACGATCCGCTGGCTGGGAAACTGGCTCCGTGGTTGGACCCAGAGGGTTGTAATTGATGGCAGTCACTCATTGTGGTGCCCTGTGACCAGTGGGGTCCCTCAAGGCTCTGTCCTGGGACCCATCCTGTTCAACATCTTCATTAGTGATGTGGACATTGGAGTCAGGAGTGGACTGGCCAAGTTCGCCGATGACATCAAACTTTGGGGCAAAGCATCCACGCCAGAAGATAGGCGGGTGATACAGGCTGACCTGGACAAGCTCAGCAAATGGGCGGACGAGAACCTGATGGTGTTTAACACCGAAAAATGCAAGGTTCTCCACCTTGGGAGGAAAAACCTGCAGCTTCCTTATAGGCTCGGCAGTGCTACATTGGATAGCACTACAGAAGAAAGAGACTTGGGGGTCATCATTGACCACAAGATGAACATGAGCCTGCAATGCGATGCTGTGGCTAGTAAAGCAACCAAAATGCTGGCTTGCATCCATAGATGCTTTTCGAGCAAATCCCAGGACGTCATTCTCCCCTTGTACTCGGCCTTGGTGAGGCCGCAGCTGGAGTACTGCATCCAGTTTTGGGCTCCACAATTCAAAAAGGATGTGGAGAAGCTTGAGAGAGTCCAGAGGAGAGCCACGCACATGATCAGAGGTCAGGAAAACAGAGCTTACGATGATAGGCTGAGAGCCATGGGACTCTTTAGCCTGGAAAAGCGTAGGCTCAGGGGTGATCTGCTGGCCACCTATAAGTTTATCGAAGGTGACCACCAGGATCTGGGGGAACGTCTGTTCACCAGAGCGCCCCAAGGGATGACTAGGTCGAACGGTCACAAACTCCTGCAAGACCGTTTCAGGCTGGACATAAGGAAGAATTTCTTTACTGTCCGAGCCCCCAAGGTCTGGAACAGTCTGCCAGCGGGGGTGGTTCAAGCACCTACATTGAACGCCTTCAAGAGTAAATTGGATGCTTATCTTGCTGGAATCCTATGACCCCAGCTGACTTCCTGCCCCTGGGGCAGGGGGCTGGACTCGATGATCTTCCGAGGTCCCTTCCAGCCCTGATGTCTATGAAATCTATGAAATCTATGAAATACGTAGGGGGTAAAAAGAAGATCCTGGGTAATGTGGGGCCCTTGCAGGACGCGATGGGAAACTTGGTCGTCACACCAGATGGCAAAGCTAACATGTTTAACGATTTTTTTGCCTCCGTCTTCCTAAGTAGGGACCAGATCAGCCACTTCTCTGCTAGGCCCCCCTTTGGCCCCGGGGGAGGCATACCAGGGGCAAGGGTTAGTGAGGATTTAGTTAGGGAGCTTCTGGAGGGGTTGGACGTATTCAGGTCAGCTGGTCCGGATGATCTCCACCCTAGAGTTGTAAAGGAACTGGCCCAGGTCATTGCAAGTCCCCTGGCACAACTTTACGAGGACTCGTGGTGCTCTGGTGAGGTACCAGAGGACTGGAAGAGGGCCAACGTGGTCCCCATCTTCAAAAAAGGCAGGAAGGCTGCTGTTCCCCCAAGCACGACCAGGAGTGACCAGGAATAATGGTCACAAGCTGGCAGAGGGCAGATTTAAGCTAGACCTCAAGAGGCGCAACTTCATGGTCAGGGCAGCCAGGATCTGGAACCAATTTCCAAGAGAAGTGGTGCTGGCTCCTACCCTGGAGGTCTTTAAGAGGAGGCTAGATGTACACCTTGCTGGGGTCGTTTGACCCCAGTACTCTTTCCTGCCACGGCAGGGGGTTGGACTCGATGATCTGCTCAGGTCCCTTCCGACCCTAGAAACTATGAAAGTATGAGGTACGCCAGCGTCTCCCTCTCGGGGCAGAAGGGGCACTGGTCGGAGACCAGCAGGAAGTGCGGCCTCCACATGCTCGTCACGACGGCCCCGTGAAGGAGCCGCCAGCCCAGGTCCCCGGTGGCTCTCAAAACCGGGTCCGAGCACAGGCTCTGCCACCAGGGCCCGTCGGCCTCGCCCTCGCCAAAGTAGTCCCGCCAGACGGTGGGCCGCGAGGGCGGTGTGGCGGATCATGTGGCGGATGAGCGTGTAGAGCTGGCGCCGATGGACCGTGGAGAAGCGGACCGGTCTGGTGTCCCCCAGTTTAGACAGGTGGTGTGCCGGGGAGCGCCCCGGGGCCCGCCGGGAGCCGGGTCCGATCAGCAACTCCAGCAGCCGGGGGGGCTCGGAGAGGCGGGGCCCACCCTCTCGCAGGACCCGGTCGACGTAGGCAAGGGCGGCTGCGGGCAGCACAGCTTTCACCTCCCAGACCAGGCGCGAGCAAGTTGCACGGCCTATGGCCAAGCCCGTGCGCCGGGCCAGCGCCGCGGGGCTCAGCCATCCTCGCTCGGCGTAGTCCAGGAGGTCTCCGATCCGGGTGATGCCCACCCGGGCCATCCTCAGGGAGGCCTCGAGCGAACCCCCCACCGAGACCACCAGCAGCGGGTTGAAAAAGAGCGGCTCGGCAAGCAGGTTGCCGTCCTCGGCCAGCCTCGATGGAGACCTGGAGGCGGAGACCAGCCCCCAGGCCTTGAGGAGGTCACGGTAAAAGACTGGCAGCTCCCCGGACAGCCGCGCAAGCGCCGGGCCGCGCAGACAGAAGAGCTGCCGGTGGTATCGGAGCCCTCGGAGGCGGCGGAGGAAGGCTCGCCCCAAATGGCACCACGCCGCGTGGCTATCATCACTGTACAGCAGTCTCTGCAGGCTGCGGAGGCACACCAGGCCCTGCCCCCCCCGCAAGCGGAGGGTCAGCACCCGTGCAGAGACCTGGTGCCGTCCAGGCCAGAAAAACTCCAGTGCCCGTCTCTGGAGCCTGGCCAGATCCTCGCGGGGCACGGGGAGGGCATTGAAGCGGTACCAGAGCATGGACAGCACCAGCTGGCTCAACACCAGCGCCCACCCCGGAGGGACAGGCACCGCAGCAGCCCTGTCCGTGCCCCGAGCCGCCTCGCCACCCTCAGTTCTAGCTGTGCCCAATTCTCTGGGGGGGGTCTGTGGGGGACAGGTAGACCCCCAAATGGAGCAGCAGGCCTGCACTCCACCGGATGCCTCGGAGCGCGGGTGGGATCCTGAGGAGGGGGACGGTGCCTGCCGTGTGGAGCTGGGATGGGGAATCCATGCCCTGTCCCCCTCCATCCCTCCCAGCCCGCGGAAGTGGCGGCTTCCCAAGGCTCTCGCAGCTGAAGCTGGGACGGGGCAGTCAGGCTGCCACCAAAAGTGGGCTCGGAGGAGATCCAGCGCTTGCAGCTGCTGTCGCGGGAAAGCCAGGCCGGAAGGGATCTCGAGGTTATCTGGTCCCATGGCAGGAGCATCCCTGATTAAACCACCCCTTCCAAGTGCTATTGAACCCAAGGACAGGCAAAGGGCTCACCGCTGCGGCACGCGTCTTTGTGGGCTCTGCAGCGCGGTCCCGGCTCCGTTGCTAGTCAGAGGGTCGGTGCTTCTCGTAGCAGCGCAAGGGACAGCGCCGGTACCAGGGCTGGAGCACGGGCAGGCCTGACTCGGTTCAGGGGGCCTAGGACATCCAAGGGCTCGGCACTGTCCCGGCCTGGGGAGAGAGACGCTCCCCTGCGGAAAGCCGGCAGCCGTGGGACGGCGACCCGAGACGGGCTCTGGGAGGGGGCAGGTCTCCACGTGTGCAGGCTGGTACACGTATTACAACGTTTCCTCGGTAAGGCTTTCCGTCCGGATGAACAGGACTTGCTTTCTGAGCGTGCGGTCACCAGGGAATCCTTCCAGTTCCTGGCGAGAGCCGGCGTCGACCTCGGCTCCAGGCCCCTGGACTCGGCAGCGCCGGGGCCTGGTCGGGGGAGAGGATGGCAGGAGCCCAGCCAAGACGGGGGGTGGCCGGAGGCCGAGGGCCCGTGTTGGGTGTCCTGGAGCGGGCTGTGACAGTGGCGCAGGGGACCTGGGGAGGAGGAGCTGGGATCGCCTGACGTCTCCCCCGGGGAATGGCTGTGCAGCCTTTCTGAGCCGCCTTGCACAACAAGGACTCGCGCCTCGTCTCGTTTAATTACTTTGCGGCAGGTCGCTGGCTGTGTAACAGCTCCCCGTGCTCTGCAACCGGTTGCTGTCACTTGTCCTCTGCCCCCGCAGCCTCCCACGCTCGGCCCCTGTGATGTCACGGTGCGTCCCCCTGAAGACGGTTGTGAGGTCACTGCCCGTGCGCGGCCAAGGGCCGCGTCAGAGGGGAGGAGGCGGTGGGGAGAAATGTTCATTTTGAAACACAGAGAAATGTAATTCATCAATCAAAATTCTTTCATCAGCTGAGAATTAATTTTAAGCACCATTTGATTTTAAAGAGCTGGAGTCTGCAGCCACCAGAGACTCCGAATTGAGTGTAAAGGCGGCTTTTTAAAAGCAGATGATTGAGAGCTAAGAGTCTGTTATCAAGCTGCCTTTCGCACTCCCTGCTGCCCTCCCTTTGCCGTCTGCCACTGCCGGGCTGCGAGCTGCCTGGGCGCTGTCTTGCGGCAGCTCTGCAAGGGACGCAGGCCTTTTCTCGCTGTAGGGGAGACTCTTCATGCGGCTGGTGCCAGAGGTGGGAGCTTCATGCCACGCCACGCCACGGCCACGCAGTTCCAGCGGACATGCCAGGGACACGCAGCTGCAGCTGCCACTCCAGGCCAGGGCACCCTCA
The DNA here is from genome assembly GCF_052110815.1 of Crocodylus siamensis. Taxonomy (NCBI): domain Eukaryota; kingdom Metazoa; phylum Chordata; order Crocodylia; family Crocodylidae; genus Crocodylus; species Crocodylus siamensis. The sequence continues at coordinate 461,036 of NC_143399.1, read as the reverse complement.
AGGCGTGCGGCACAGTGTTGGGTGACGCCAGGCAGCTTGTCTCTAACAAGTAGCAAATGTTCCCAAACAGCCGTGCCGCATCCCTGCGCGCTGGCTCCCGGAGCGTTATGCAAACTGCTGACAGACATTTCGGGACGGAGGCTCCGTGTCTGCTCTCCAAACCCCCGAGCATCTGCGGCGCAGACATATGGCGGAGCATCGCACCAGGGACGGCGCTGCCAGGAGTCCTGAGCGCACTGACTCACCGCAGCTGCGGGGAGCTTCGCACCGACAGCTTCACACTTGGCGGAAGTCGAAAACAAGCAGAACCGAGGGGCTGGTACCTGCAGGACAGACCGACCTGCCCCTACGGGCAGGGGCCCAGGCCCTGCTCCCTTCCTGCGGGCTGTTTGCACAGCTGCGCCCTGCGCCGGAGCGGGTGTGCGACCCGAGGCTGGCGCAGGCATGGGGAAGTCGACGAGCGAGGAGCCGGTGCTCCCTGCGAGCAGGGTTGCCATATCAACAGGTTTCTGGAGCGCAGAGCCAGGCTGGGGGAGGGTTGTTTTCAGGCCCGTGCAAAGGAGCAATTCTGGGCCGTGGCAGCACCGACGCTGCCCCTGCCGCCCACGCTGGACACGTCCCCACCGGCAGCCCCCGGCGTCTTCGGCACATCTCTGCCCGTCTCCCCCCACCCCGTCTGCCGCTCCCGGGCTTTCCACCTCCGGCGCTGCGGCTGGGTCTGGGGAGATGCCTGGCGGGTTCTCCGCAAGCTTGAAGCTGCCGGCACCCGGCACGCAAGCTCCGACACCCGGGCTGCAGCCCAGCGAGCCCCAGGGCCACCGCTGGCGACCTGCTCTCGGCGCGGGAGCTGGGGCAGGTGGCGGGGGTGGCTGGGCACCACCGTGTGCGGTGCTCACGCTCGCGCTCGCCTCCGGCCGTGCAGGCCCCAGTCCCTCGCCCTGTTGCAGGCGCAGCGTGAGCAGAGCACTGGCATGACCTGGGGCTCGTGCCATCCTTGAGGCACCACGGCAGACCAGGAGGAGGTGTGTCCTGGCCCTTCACGTGTCGTGGGTCAGGTGAGGAAGGGTCAGCTCCCCGGGGTCTGCGAGCCCTGGCTGTGGGGGCTGCGGGGACAGCCCCAGGGCTCACGGTCGGCAGCCAGGGAGCTGGCATGCGCCCCAGGAGCCCTCCCTGGGGGCCCTTTCTGTCTGGTGCTGTGCTGCACCTCTGCCTGCCTCCTCGACACACTCCTGCATCGCTGCGCTCTTGGTCCCGAAATCGGTAGGTCCCAAGTGCTCGTCGGCAGACGCTCGCTGTCTTCCCAGACCCACCAGCGCGGGAGGGTGCTGCTTTTCACCAGAGAACTGGCTCCAGCTTCGCTCCACGCGTGGCAGAAACTGCACCCGCGTCCTCCGCAGGAGGGGACGGAGCCGAGAAAGGGCCGCGGTGGGCTCCGGAGGGCTTCAGGGCAGGCTCTGCTGCCTGGGCCGCACGGGGTGATTTTCCCCGGGCAGTCGGGGCCGAGCGGGCCCAGGCCTGGCCCAGGGGCTCAGGAGGAGGCTCCTCTCTGTGCTCAGAAGCTGCTCATGTTTTTCTCTGCCTCTCCCGTGCCACGTGACGGGTCTGGGCCTGCTCCCCGCTGCACGCAGCTCTCCCGGAGCCGCCGGCAGCGCTGCCCTGGCGCGGGCGCGAGGGGCTGGCGGGGGCTGCCAAGCAGGAGAGCGGTGCCAGGCGGCCCCGGCGCTGGCAGGACTCTCCCCGCTCGTGGCTGGCACCAAGCCGCCTCGGGGCCTGCCCGCGACGTCCCAGGAGGGGCCCGTGCCCCGGGGGTTGCTGGGCCTTGCGGCCTGCCGCCGATGCAGCCGTCCTGCGCGCGGAGCGAGGCCAGAAGGGAGCGGCGGTGCGGGGCTGTGTGAGCAGGGCCCTTGCAGGGGCTTTCACAGGCAAACCAGACCTGCTGCAGCTGCCGGGCATGGGAGGACTCGTTGCCCCAGGGGTGCGCACAGGAGCAAAGTCTCTTTGGGAGAGGCTGGTGCTGCTTGTAGCTTGGTGACCCTGGGAAACACAGTAGGACACGGCCCTGCCCCTGCCTCGGTGCCCAAATCCCTCTCCTTCACCTCCGCCCCGGCCAGCCGACTGGGGGGTGCTGGCTGCGCTCGCCACGCCTGCCTCCCGCCTGGGACCATCGCTGACCCGGGCAGCCCAGAGCTGCCTCCGCCGGGAAGCAGATCCCAGCCGCTTGCGGGCGTGCGATGCAGGAGGCACCGCTGCAGCTGCCCAGTCGCTTGCGACGGCGCCGTGTTGGAACACGGTTTACCATGTGCTCGGCGTGATAAAGCATCGGTACTTGTACCAGGTGCTTGTTATGTTCCCAGCAGCCGACCAGCAGGCATCTGCTCTGGGCAGCGAAGCGTGGGTACCGCGCTCCTGCTGCACAGAGCATCTCGCTGGCCCGGCGCGCCTGTGCCCGGCTGCGGTGCGGCACAACGTGCGGCCGGGCCCAGCGCTTGCACCTGGTGTGACCGGGTCACCCCGCCTCGTACGCGGCCACTCGAGCTGTCCTGCAAGCCGCCGTCCAGCAAAGCAGCCTGACGGCCCGTGCCGGGGCAGCGGGGCAGGACCGTGGTGGAGGCCAGGGCCCTAGGAGATGCATCCAGAAAGACTGAAGGGTGCCTCGCCCCGCACCGTTGAGCCACTTCCACTAAAATGGGGCAGCCCAGGGCACTCAGCCCTCCAAATCACCACCCTCCTCGCCCTGCCCCGTCGAGTATGAGGCAGGGGCACCCATGGGATAACCAGGAGGCTGGTGGGCACGTGAGGCTGGGCAGTCACGCTCTCCTGAGCCCCTGGTCAGGACAGGAGCATGCCCGAGGGGACAGACCGTGCCTGGCCCAATGCCCAGCACAAATGCCCCAAGTCGCAGCAAGTGGGTGTGAGCTGCCAGATGGGGCTGCAGGAGGGGGGAGCGCTGGGGTGCAATGGGGCAGGGGTGTCAGCCCAGTCCACACCTGGCTGCCCTGCCCTGAGCCCCTGCATCCTTGGTGGGCTCTAGCGACAGGCTCTGCAGGAAAGCCGGTGAGTCCGTGCTGCCTGGCTCCATCGTCTGGCCCCAAGGGCACCAGCCGCGCCAGTGGGCAGGGCTCTCAGCCGTGCTCCTGCTCCGTGGCTGCCATGTCTGTGGACTGGTTGCAGGGGCCACCGTGGCTTCCCAGCACCAGCCAGGCCTGAGCCGGGTCTGTGTGCCAGGCTCCCCGGGGGATGCCCCGTGCTGCCCCTGCCCGCCGGCCGCCCCTGGGGGCTCCTGCTCTGATGCCGCTGTCCCATCTCCAGCCCCTTGGCTCGTCCCGAACCCTGTCCCAGTCGCGGACGGGATGAGCAGTGGCCCCGCGAGCCTGGCGATCAGCGAGGCCGCCGGGGTCCCCGGCGCTCCGAGGCGGGAGACGCATCAGGCCTGGGGCGGATGCAGGTCACCGAGACCCCCGCGCAGCGCGGGAGCGAGTCGAACTCCTCTCCAGCGCGTGGTGCTTCGTGCCTGCCCACCACGGGTCCCATCGGCCATTGTGTGGCCTGCTCGTCCTGTGTGTTCAAGTGTCTGAAATTCCTCGGCCCTCGCCAGCACCAGCTGACCTGAATAACCGTGTGTCATCTGCAGAGTTTGCCACCTGACTGCTCAGCCCCTTTCCAGATCATTAATAAATGTGTTAAACAACAGGAGACCCATTATGGAGCCCGGAGGAACCTGCTGCTGCCTTTGTGCCAGGATGAGAATTGACCGTTTATTCCTGCTCTCTGCTTTCCGGCGCTTAGCAAGCCTTTGATCCATGACAATACTTCGCCTCTCACCCTCTGACTGCTTAATTTCTTCTGAAAGTGCCTTCCCTCGCTCTCGTTGAAAGGCCTTTTGAAAACCTAAACAAACTGTCAAGTGCTCCTCCTTTCTGCACGGCTGTATCGGCGTATCGGGAAACTTCTAATAGATCGATGCAACCTGGCTCCCCGTGCAGCGTCCGTGCAGCTCACGGGCTGTTGCAGCGTGGCTTGCCATGTGCTTTATTATTCTGGCCTGAATAATTGTGTCTGCCAGTTTACCAGGCTCAGGTGTAAAGCTGACTGGTCTGCGTACCTCAGACTGCATCCAGAAGCTCTCCTGGTCTAGTGTGCTTTACCTTTCTGACCCTCAGAGGTTGTGGCTGGTTTTTATGTTGGAGCAGGCAGGCCGTGGCCTCTCCGTCCCTGGAGGTGTTCAAGCTAGGTTGGACAGGTGCTGCTTGGGGACGATGTAGAGGTGGCTAGGCCTAATAATGTTGCACTAGGAGTATTTCCCATTTCCTTCTGGGTGTTGCTGGTAGCCACGTGGCGCCAGGAAGAATTTGGTTTTTTTCATCTCCTGTTGCTACCTATGTCCGAGCAGAGGGGTGGGGGGGTCACCTTCTTCAGAGGCATTGGGTGTTGGCTGCAGCTGGAGCTGTGTCCTATGTGCACCCTCTTACCCCGGGGTACATGCAAGGGCTGTGAAGGCAGGACCCCGTTTCACTCCCGTATCTCCCCACGTGGCCCCACGGCTGGTGCTAGAGCCCCTTCGCGGGCAGGAGGCAGCCGCGCTGCCAGAGCCGGTCTTGTCTGCCAGGGGCTCGGCCTGCCCGCCCCAGGCACCCCGCGGGCGCAAACCCAACACCGCTGGGGAGAGCTCCTTGCCCCCTTGCCCCAGCGCTAGCACCCCTGCCCTGGCCCCGCCGGGCTGTCCTGCATAATCTGTCGTGGGGGAGCTGTGCTCCCCTCCCCATCACGCCCTGCTCAGCGCTCAGGGGACATCGGAGGCCCCAGACCCGCGCTCAGGACTCCGGTAAAGCCTGCAGCTCCCCACCGCCTGGCTGGGCAAAGCTCCCCGGCGGAGCGGGGCGAAGGATGACTAGCCCCTGCTGCCCGCGCCCTCCTGCTGTGGGCAGGGGCCGTCCCCGTCCCGAGGGCGAGGCTGCCCCGACGCCCGGCTGGAGGTCACGCTGGCCTGAGCCGCAGTGGGCGCAGACCTGGCCTGGTCGTGGTGGACGTGGCATCGGGTCCCATCGGGGCCTCGGGCCCGAGGGCGATGCTCCGGCTCTTGGTCCTTGGCCGTGGGCACGCGAGCCTCGCGCCAGCCCCGCGGGCAGGGGCCGGGCGTGTGTTGGCTCTGGGCCGGGCCAGCGGCACTCCCTGCCCGAGTCGCTCCGTGGGCCCAGGGAGAAACGTGAATGCTGTGGCCTGGGCAGCCGTCCCGGCCTCCTCCCTGGGCTGGGGGCCCCGACCCTGCCGAGCTCTGCGGCCCGGCTGCAGCAGTCGCCAGCTGCGTGGGGGGCTGTAGTGAGAAACGACCCCTGCCCGGGGTCACCGCCCAGACAGGCAGGGGATCGGGGGAAACTGAGGCATGCAGGGCTGAGCTGGAGGTAGAGCAAGGTGGGTCCTGGCCCACAGCCCCATCCGCTGAGCACCGGCAGGCAGGCGCACGGGGCCTGGGCGGGGGGGGCAGGGGGACCAGGTTCAGTCCAGTGGAGGGAAGAAATGTTATTGCCTAAGTTAGCTCGTTACAAAATTTTAATTAATGTCAGAAAATTTCCTATCTGCAAATAATTCAGACCTTACGAAATCCCAATAAAGCCATTTATCACAGCCGGCAATTTGACGCTGCCAGCAGAGCCGCCGAACGCGCAGGGAGTAATTGATGGCCTCATATAATTTTAAATTAGGGTTTGTGTTATTAATTCCAGTCCCCTGAAAACATCTCTTTGTTTGCAATCCACTCCATGCTCCCGGCAGGCCCAGGGGAGCCACGGGGCTCCTGGGTGGGCTCCTCCCGAGCCGGGGCACTTGCTCCTGGGGCCGCATCCAGGTGCAGGCCCCGCCTGGGCGGTTTGTCGCCATCAGCGTAAAGTCTCCCAGCAACTCGGGTCTGGCGGTGGGCGCCGGGGCCCTCTCCTGCTCCACTGAGCTGCTCTGTGACATCACAGTCGTGGCCATAGCAACCAGCCCGGGAACATGATGTCACACAGGAGGGAGCTGCGAGGGGCAGGGCAGGCAGGCTGTGGGTGTGCAAGGTCAGACTGTGGAGTGAACGCCTCTGCACAGAGCAGGGGGCTGGGCACACTTCTGTGTGTGCACGTAGACGAGCGTGTCTGTGTGCAGGGGTGCAAGTGCGCATTTGTGCAGGCGCGCCTGTGCACGGGTGCTTTCATGCAGGCCTGTCTGCTCCTGGGTAGGTGGGTGCAGATGCGTACGTGTGGGTACCTGTGCCCTCACATGCATGCACACGGGTATGTGTTCCTAAAAGAGGATGAACCGTGTGACCCTCGAGGCCCATTCCCACCCCGCAGTCTGCAACTCCAAATGCGAGCATGTGAAGGGGAAGGGTGTGGGCTGCCGGGAGCGGGAGACAAATCGTGTGCCTGACAGCCGGCAGCCCCTTCTCCAGCACTCAGCGCTGGTCTGCTCCCATGCACCAGGCTGCTGGACGCAGCATCCGTCCTGCCCGCCTCCGAGGGTCTGGACAGCGCGGGCAGGCTGGGGCGCTCCTGGCAGCCCAGGGAGCTGGGAGGTGCAAGCAGGGCCTGGCAGGCGGCGGGGCTGGGGGCTGGAGGCGGCACCGTGAGCGGGGTGTTGGGTGAGGATGCTCCCTGTGGACCCTCCTGGCCCGAGCTCAGGAGGCTGCTCCGGGAGGCTCTGGCAGAGGCAGGATCTCGCAGGCAGATTCCTCCATCCACGGAGGACTCAGATCTGCTTTCAAGTATGAGACACGGCTTCTTGTGGCTGCTATGCAGGGCGCTGCACATCGGGAGCAGAGCCGTGTCCGATCCCGCGCCAGCTGGTCCCCGGGGACAGCTGGCAGGTATGACAGGAGCTGCAGAGGCTGCTGTGGGGTGCGATTTAACAAGCGCTGCTAAGCTAGGCTGGGCAAGCTCGTGGCTGGGAGGCGCCGTGGAAAGCCCCAGGTGGCAGGGAGGGCCCTGGACCCATCTACCGCAGTGCTGTCCCCAGCAGCCCGTCCCCCCCGCGAGGGCAGACCCAGCCCGGCCCTTCCTGAATCCCTCTGGGGCTCCGGCACCCCCAGTTTCCTGCGGTGGCTGGTCCCAGTCCCACAGCGACGTGGGCTGCCACGTCCTGGGGCTCCTGTTCCTGCAGTCACCCCCGGGCAGGGCAGAGGCTCCCGATCAGTCTCTGAGCTCATCGCGAACCGGTCCCACCAGCCTCGGCCCAGCCTCCCCCCGAGGACGCTGCAAGCCGGCCCGGCCCAGCGGGGTGGGGGCCCAGCCTGGACCCGTGCACCCTTCTCCAAGCCCTTCTCGGGACTGCTCTCCTCTTCTGGATCCCCGTGGAGGCGCGAGGCCCAGAGCTGGGCGCAGCCTCCCGGCTCCAGACGGCCGGGGCTTGTAACGGGGCCGGATGATGCCGTCTGCTCTGTTTACAGACCAGTGCAGGGGAGCATCGGCATGGCGGGAGTCCAGACACGGCCCCGAGGTCGTCTGACCCCAGCGCTCTCTCCTACCCAGGCAGGGGCTCGGATTCGATGATCTGCCGCGGCTGTGCTGAAACGCCTGTGCTGGGGCGGCTCCCCCCTGGCTCGATGGGGTCTGTCTGGAAGGGGATGGAGACCCCTGTGCAGGGTCTAGGCTGGGCAGGGGGAGCCCCCGGCTCCTTCCAGCACCGTGACGCTGGTGAGCAGAGGGTGCCCGACCCCTGCTCTGGGCCCTTCTCTCCCATGCGCTGCCCTGCCCCTGCCCCGGGGCTGGCAGAGCGATCGGGGGCTGCTCCCCATGCCCCCACCTGGGCTGGCACCAGGGACGGTGGCACAGGTCTGCTGCAGGGGCTCCCGGCATCCTTGCATGGAGCCGGGAGGTGGTTTGCTTGGTGAGTTATGACTTTGTTTTCCCCCGTGTAAATATCTGGGAAGTGCCGCTAACGCTGTGTGCGCCACCGAGGCAATTACAGCCCTGACGGAGGCCGCGCCACCCCTCGCGCCCAGCGGCCCCGGCTCCCGCCACATCGACAGCAGCGAGGGGGGCCCGAACCCGAACCCCAGCGCTAGCAGGCCCCGCGCGCTGCCAGCCGGGAGCCAGGGCTGGGGCAGGGCCGGGGGAGGCCGCGCTGCTACCGGGGCTCGTGGACCAGTAAAGGAAACCCAGGTCCGTGGCACCGGGGGTGTCCGGGGGTCCCTCCTGGGGCTGCGGAGTCACTGGGGCCCCCGGGGGCTGGCAGCCCCGAATCAGCTTCATTACGACCCATTGATCTGTTCCCTGCTTAATACATCTTTCATTCCCAAATGTTTTTTTCCAGGCTCCGCAGCGTTTGCAGCTTGTACCAATTAAGGCGGCAGCACCAAATGAGCACTGCAGCCCATTAATTAAATGTATAGGAAGAGATTAAGTGCCCACTCCATTTTCCCTGGCAGCTCTGAGCAACAGGCGTGCCGCGGATGGCAACGAGGGTGGGCTGGGCCTCTGCTCTCTGCACCCCCAGGGCTAGCACCCTGGCCCCCCAGCGCCCTCGTACGCAGGTCGGGCAAGCTACATACGCGAGCACAGACTCGCCTCTGGGAAGTGCCCCAGGCGCATGCACACTCGCACAAGCATGCACACACACTACCCACAGCAGCCCCCCCGCCCATTCACACCCACCCAGAACACATGGGCTGACCACACCAGTGCACACACCCATGCTGCAGACAGGACATGTCTGTGCACGCATGCACAGACACACTCTCTCTCCTGCATGGGAGCATCCGTGTCACCTGCCATCCTTCTCGGGGCTCCTCTCCCAGGGCCCGGCTCCCACCAGGAAAGACCCGGGGGGGAGACCTGGGCGTGTGGGCCCGGGCGAGACCTGGCCCAATCCTGCCTCCCCACAGGCGTGACAGTGTGGAGCACTCCAGCCGCAAGCACACGCATCAGTGCTCACATGCACGTATCGGTGTGCACACGTGTGCACCAGCACTTGGATGTGTGCGTCCCAGGGACACGCCTGCTCACAAGCGCCCATGGGACCGGGATGGGCTGTGAGGCCCTTCAGACCTCTCCCGCGCAAGGTGGGTTTTGGGCCCTGGGCCTCGTGTCTTGGGCGGGAGGAGGCTGCCCCTGCAGGGACACTGTAAACCTGCGCTCACGCTCATGCTCACGCTGGCCCGGCTGTTGCCACGGAAACAGCTGGTATCACAAATGCAGCATCTCCGGGGTGGGGGGCAGGGGGAGCCTCCCCTTCTGCTTGAAGAGCTGCCAGGAGCCCGGGGGCTGCCCCGGGACAGAGCCGGCCCCAGCCCTGGGCCCGCCGTGGCCCAGCCCCAGCCCCAGGGTTTCTGCAGTGGGATGGGAGGGCGCCTCCCCGCCGGGGCAGGGTCCAGGCCCGACGCTCGCTGTCGGTACCAGACGGCGCACGAGGGAAGCACCTGCAGAGCTGCGGGCCCGGCGGTGCGGGGCGAGCGGTGGAGCTCCCAGCTCGCTGCCGACGGAGGCCGGGGCAGAGGCCTGCCAGGGCCCCGGGGCTTGCAGCGGTGCGAGGGAGGCCGTGGCTGCGGAGCTGGTCCCGGCAGAGGAGCTCGGGCAGGCAGCCGCAGGGGCCAGTAGAAAGCTTTTCCCGGATGCTCGAGCATCCCCTTGCTCTGCCACATCAGAGCAGGGCCCAGCTGGAGCCAGGACACGGGTCTGTGTTTAAGGGGGACGAGGGCTCGTGTGCTCACACCTGCTGTCACGTCACGCTCGTGTGCTGGGGGTCACCGTGTACGTGGAGCTGAGCATGGGACGGCTTCCCCCAGCCCAGGCTGTCGGGACGTCCTACCCTCCTCCACAGCGCGGGAACCTGCAGGCTTCCTCCGAGCACATCCCGGCTACTCGGCTCCCTGCCAAGGCCGTGGCCCGGGACACCGGTGGCACCACGGTCTCTCGTGCTCTCCGATGGTGGCACACGACAGACCTGTCCACGGAGCGCAGCCCCGAGGGTGCAGGAGGAGCCGTAAGACGCAAGGGCTGGGGGTACACAGGAGAGCCACGGTCCCGGGGCTTTGCCCCTCTGGCAGGGCTGGTCCCCTGAGCAGCCCTTTGCCTGTGGTCTGTGGTGTGGAGGGACGGGGCAGGGCTGTGAGCTTACAGGGACGCTAGTGCTGGGATGGGCAGGATGAGCGCCCCGCTGGGCAGGCAGGGGTTAACCGAGTGGGTGGCTCCACCCACCACACCTGTGCAGGTAGCTGCAGCCTGGAGCCCAGGGGCAGGTAGGCTTGGGGCTGGGGAAGGGGCAGTCGTCACAGACCGCTCTGCTCACACATGTGCAAGTCGGCGGTGCCACGGGGCTGGACTCCGAGCGTGGCCCATCGTGCAGATTCGCTCCAGCCCTTCCCAGTGGCTGCGCGCGGGTCCCTCCCAGCTGGCATGGGAGCACGTGCACCCGCCTGTGATGGCCACGGCCTGGGGGAGTCCACGGGACCAGGCACCGAGGCATCATCTGGCCCGGGCCCGCGATGGCCCCCAGTGCTGCTCCAGGGGCCTAGGGGAGAGGCTGTGGGTGCACTAACCGTGCTGGCGCCGAAGTGCTGCCCCAGGCCTGCTTTGCCACTGCCGTCCTGGGAGGCCTTGGGCAAGTCCCTCTGTCCCTGCGTGCCCGCGCAGCAAAGGCGGTGCTGTCCGTGTCTGCAGGGCCGTGAGCAGAGGGAGCCAGCTGATGGCAGGGGTGGAGCAGACACCCCGAGGGCATGCCCTGGTGCCTGGGGAGCTGAGCTGGCAGCAGTGCCCACATCGCTGTTGCATGGGGGTGGGGGTTGTGCCCCATGCCGGGGGCTGGTGCGGGGGGCTCACCGACGCTGTGCAGACAGGTTTCCTGCGGGGCTTGGCAGGGGCAGCCGCTGGGGGGGCCTGGGTCCTGCCGGCGGAGATGAGAGCAGGATGAGGCAGAGACACTCCTGCCCCAGGGCCGGGGCCGGGGCCTGCCCACCGCTCGCCACCTGCGCGGGGCTGGGTCGCGGCAGCCTCCCTGCCTAAACAGACCGTTTAGCACTTGCGGTGTCTAGCACGCGAGTGAGAAATGTCTCCAGCCCCTGCGTCCGCAGCAGGAGACGGAGACGGAGACGGAGGCGTGGGGCGGTGAGGCGCGAGGCCAGCACGTCCTGGCTCTTGCTGCACTGTCTTCACCTGGCCACAGGTGAGTCCCTCGCTGGCAGCCTGGGGCCGCAGGCCATGCCGGCCGCCGCGTGGGCCCTGCGCTCCTGGGCGTGGACGTGCCCCGAGGGACCCATCACGGGAGGGCAGCGGGGTACGGCTCAAGCTGCTGCAGCCGCAGCGCAGCTGGGATGTGGCGCTGGGCTGCCATGGGCTCGCAGCTGCAGTGCAACACGTGGGTTGGGCATTGCTCTGCCCCTCAGATGCATTGGGGCCTTAGGGCCCAGAGGCTTGGCCCCTGTGCTGCGTCCCTGCTACAGAGCTGGCAAACCGAGGCCCTTCCTGGCCCAGCGGAGGAGAAGCGAGCAGCCCCGGGGGTGCCGGCTGCCTGCGGGACTGCTGCCAAGTGCCTTGGGCAGGGGCTGCCCTGCAGACTGGGCAGAGCCCCCGGCCCTTCCTACCCCAGGCACACGGGTTGTGTTGCCCAGGCCCAGGCGGTTGCACCCCCTGCCCGGGGACCCTTCGTGCACTCGGCGCTGTAGGATTCGAGCCCCTTTCTCATGGCTGCCCCCCGGGTCATCCCTGTGCCCGCGCGCTGTCCTCGCTCGCACGCGCCTGCCCTCTGCACCGGGGCAGTGAGTGCAGGCGGGCCCAGGGCTGCTCCTTCCACCCAGCCGTCCGCTCTTGCCGCAGGGTCCAGGCACCGTCCCCCCACCAGCCCTGGCCGCGTTGCGATGCTTGTGCGCCTTTGTCTGTGCTGGTTTCCCGGGGCCGTGGGAACGAGCGCCCTGCAGAAGCGCGGGCACGAGACGGACCGCGGCTCCTTGTCTACAGTATCGGGGCTGGTATCAGCGGAGGGGATCGGATAAGCGGTGTAATCTGCTGCTGCGTTCATCTCGCCCTCGCCGCCACTGCCCCCCTTCGTGCTTCCCCGCTCGTTCCCCAGCCCTGACGGGGAGGCCAGTGACCCAGGCCAGGCTAACGGGCCGTCAGCACGGGGCGGCTTCTCCCCCTCCCCTGGTCTCCTCGCCGGGGGGTCTGGTAGCTCTCCGTGTCCCGCCAGTGCCTTCGTGGGCCCTTGCAGCCCGGGCTGCTGCCCCAGGCCGCGTGTGGTGCCGTCTGCTCCCCGCTCTCCACCGGCCCACGGGCGCCTCCTTCGCGCCCTGCGCCGCCCTGTCCTCAGTGCGGAGGCTGAGGGGCCAGGGTAGGCTCTGCCCCAACCCGGCTGCGTGGGGGCCTCGCCTCCCCACCCCCGCGCTGTGCAGCTGCAGGAGCTTGTGCCAGTCCCTGGTCCGTGTTCCCACGTCGCCCTGCCCCTGCCCCTGCGCTCTGAGCTGCACGTCTCTACCCGTCGTGGAGCGGCTCCAGCTGCACGCGCCTCCCCGCTGTGCCCAGGCCCTGCCCTGGCAGCCCAGGACACGCGGCCCAGGAGCTGCGCTGGCTCGGGTGGGCCCCGTTGGAGGTGCATGGCTCTGCACCGGGGGCCCGGAGCAGCGTCAGTCCAACCCCTGCCCTTGCCCTGCCGGGTCCAGCTGCCCCATCCACCCCTGCCCAGGTCACATCCTGCCCCTGCTGCGTGCACGGGAAGGAGTCCGCACGGTCGCAGTCTCCATCACCTCCAGCCCCTGCGCTGGAGCCCTTGCAGCGCAGCGTCCCAGCCCTGCCGCGCAGCTGTGTGCAGGGACTCTGCAGGACACACGTGTCCAGGCTCACACGCCTGCACTCTCTGCCTCGCAGGCCCCGAGGCAGGCCCTTGCTGGCAGCCTGGCGGCCCCCCCGCCCGGGTCGCTGGCCCGCAGAGCCACTTACCAAAGCTTTTAGGCCTAAGTGCTGCCTGGCGCGGCGGGGGAAATTGATATTGTGCGAACGTGAGGGCCAGGCCTCGTGCATAATTCATGCCGGGGGCGGTGCCGTTCCCATAAACAGGCTGCTAAAAAAATCCCTCGCTTAACAGGGAAACACGTTATCATGCTGCAAAGCCCAGCCCGGCAGCGTCCGCCCAGCCGTGGCCTCCCACGCCGGCTGCGCGGAGGCGACCGCCGTGGGCCCTGGCCTGGAGCCTGCCGCGCTCCTGGCCCGGCTGGAGGTGGCCGGTGCCACACAGCACCTCGAGCAGGATCCGGCCGTGGTGGGGCCGATGCCTGGCCAGTGCCACAGGCGGATGTGGGCCACGGGCTGCCGGGGACGGCTACCGGGTCTGGGACCTCCATGGCCCGTTCTTGTGGGCAGCCCTGGCCCTGCCTGGCTGCGGGGGCTCGGGGGTGAGCCGCGGCGTGCCGGCGGCCAGAGGTGCTAGCGCTCGCTGCCCCAGGGCAGCAAAGCCGCGTTGCCGTCCCAGCTGGGCTCCTGCCCACACCGGCCCCGTGACCGGCGCCGGCGTCTGTCTCCGGCACAGCAGCAAGCGCTGGTCCTGGCCCTGATGCTGCAGGGAGCAACACCCCTGCGTGCCCCCGTACGAAGCAGTCGGTCCTGCTGACTGCCGTGCCTGGCCTGGCACCTTCCCCGGCCCCGGCGTGGGCTGCGGTGGGTCTTGCCCCAGGCAATAATTGTCGCCATGTGGCCAGGCTGTCTCAACTTGGGGGTCATGACTGACCACAACATGAACATGAGCCACCAGTGTGATGTTGCAGCTGGTGAAGTGAACAAAACTCCGGCTTGCGTCCATAGGTGCGTCTCAAGTGAACCCCAGGATGCCGTCCTCCCGCCGTGCTCGGCCTCGGTGAGGCCGCAGCTGGAGCGCTGCCTCCAGTTCTGGGCTCTGCAATTCAAGCGGGACATGGAGAGGCTTGAGAGAGCACAGAGGAGCCGTGCGCGTGATCAAGGGGCAGGAGAACAGGCCTTATGACGAGAGGCTGCGAGCCCTGGGACCCTTCAGCCTGGAGAAGCGCAGGCTCAGGCGGCTATAAGCACATTGGGGTGCCCACCAGGATCTGTTCACCAGAGCGCCCCAAGGGACGACGAGGTCGAACGGTGACTAACTCCTTCGTGACCATTTCAGCCGAGATGTGTCTGCCGCCCTGGGGATGAGGGGCAGGGAGCACCCGCTGCTGGGCCTAGGAGAGGCACTGCTGGGTGGAAGAGCGCAGCCTGAGGCGCCTACCCACGGACATGGCACTGAGAGGCCTCTGCTTCCCCTGGGCCTGTGTCGGCGTGGTGGGGCAGGAACCTGGCAGCGCGCTGGCCAGGTCGCAGTGATGGGTGCAGGGGTGCGCGAGTGGCCGTCCCCAGGAGCTCCCGGGCAGAGATGGGCGTGGGGCGCTGGGGCCGGGCAAGCCCCTCCGCTGACGTTTCTCTGCCCGTCTGCCCGGGGTCTGCGCCAGGGCGAAGCGCCACTGGAGCGAGCGCGGGGACAGACGGCCGGGAGCGGAGCCAGCCCGGCTGCGAGGTGTTTGGCCATGTCCCCTGCCCGAGCACCGTCAGCTGCACAGACTGACCCAGGGAGCCCGGATCGGCCCTTGCTCGTGTTGCTGCCCTTACTTTTCTTTAAAAAAACAAATTGGTGTTTCAAGACAAATCAAGTCCAAATCCACGAGTCAGTCCAGACCCATAAGTGGCCCTACAGCTGGCAAATGTCCTCCACCCCCCAGGGGCTTCAGATATTTCCAGAGTCTTTCAGCAGGCATCCTGCGTGCAGGCCCAAGCCCGGAGCGTGGGGTTTGAAAGCCCCCAGGTGTCGCCTGCCCTTGGCCATGTGGCCGCAGCAACAAGCTAGGGAGGAGCCTCCTATTTTCATAAAATGGGCATTAAGCCCCAAAACCTCGGCGGGTACTAAGCCACGCTAGAAGAACAGTTATTTCCGGGAGGCTTAAGAAAAACTGCCTTCTTGGACCCAGATACATGCTGTTTCCCCTGCCCCATACACGTGTGTGTGCATATGTGTGCGTGTATCCCAGTGCCCTGCCTCTGCCTGCAACCTACCCCCGAGCCCAGCTCCCGCAGCTCCTTCCCTCAGGCCCCCCGGGCGTCTCCCCGGGTCGCGGGGCGACCCCAGCTCCCAGGATGGCCCAGCAGGACTTCTGTGCCCGCTGGGGCAGGGGAGCCCAAGCCCCGGTGCCTGCCCGGGCCGGGGTGCAGCAAGGAGCCAGGCCTGTGCCTGGTGAGACGGACCCAGCTGCTTTCACCCCACTTTGCTCCGCAGGACGAGGGGGCGGCCGCAGCGGGGGCTGCAGGCAGGGGGAGCACGGCAAGGGTGTGGGGCCCTGCTCCAAGGCGCTGGGCTGCAGTTAGCAGGGGAAGGCGGCGCTGCTGGGACTGGGGGGCAGACCCCATGCGCGGTGCACTGCCAGCTCCCCCGTGTCCACACCGGGACGTCATGCGTGTCTGTGCATGTGGTTTGCGCAGCACGCAGGGCGTGTCGTGAGCACGGAGCATGTCCTGGGGCTGAGAGCAGTGCATGTGACGGCGTGTTCTGGGGGTGCCTGCTGCAGGGTGGCTGTGCGCTCTGCGTGCACGCGTGTGTGCATGCATGTGCATTCTGCCTGGTGCTCGGGGGTTGTCCCAGCAGCAGCGTGGCCGTCCTGGCCCCATTGTCTCCCACATTGGGATGCCGGGGCCGTCCCCGCCCAGACGTTCCCAGCGCTGGGCTGGATGCCTTTGGCCTCTGCAGTGTGCCCCCCCCCGACCCCCCCAGTTGCTGGGAGTCCAGTGCCTTGTGTGGAAACATCCCCTGCCCGTGCTGGCCTTGGCCCCTGCCCCAGGCGGCCAGGCCTTGTCCCCGGTGTGTGCTAGCAATGGCCCCTGCCTGGGCCTGAGTGTGTGTGCAGCTTGCACGTGCACATGCATGCACCCGCAGGGCCAGGGCCAGGGCTGGCCCTGGGTGTTGGGCCCAGAGCTGCAGCGCCCCAGCTCCCTTGGGCCCTGCCTGGGCTGGGGCTGGGGCTGCGCAGGGCGATGCCGCTCAGCACAGGGCTCCCTGGAAGGGGCCAGGCTGCGTGGCAGCACTGGGCTTGCAGCAGCAAGGTGAGACCAGCCAATTAAATCCCAGTAGAAGTGGCTGCAAATGCAATTTCCCCCTCATCCACATCCATTTGCTGGGTCGGGTGGGGGCAAGGGATCGATCGCGCTGCCAGGAAGAAATCACTTCCAATTGAATTAGCTTGGGGGGAGCAGCGTGTTGGGCAGGGCAGGGACAGCAGCGGCCAGGGCAGCCCCCACCCCCACTGCCCCGGGACCCTCCACCTTCCCGTGACCGCTGGGGGTGTCCCCAGTCATGGCCCCCGTGCCCGGCAGCCCTGGGGCTACCACAGCTGGGACCCCCCCACCCACACTTCTGCTCCTGCCCATGGGATTTGGGCATGATGCCCCTGCTGCTGCCTGGAGAGGCCTCGGGGTCCTGCGGGCACAATGCAATGGGCATGAGGTTGCAGCCAAGCATGGCCCGCGCAGGGGCTGCAGCTTCCGGCCGCTGCTGAGCACGGAGCTGCGCAGGGCAGGCCACCATCTCCTGCACGCGCACGCGGGCCCGGTGTGCCAGGATAGGGCGCCTTGCGCGCGCACGGCTGCAGAGTAATGACCCTGTCAGGTTGAGCTGTCATTCTGTCTCATCACCATGGAAACACAGCAACAGCATCTGCAGAAGCTGCTCCCCCCACCCCGTGTGTGAGGGTGGGGGCTGGCACCCTGAACCTGCTACCCACCGGAGCCCCAGGACCCTGCACCCCTAGCCCCCGCTCTGCCCGCACCTGCTGCAGGGTGCCCATGTCCAGGCTGGGCCCTGGGGGGCGGGGGCAGGCGGGGACACCAGTGCTGCTGGGCAGAGCCCAGGGGGCTGGGCCGGGTTGGGGTCCTGACCCTGGCTCATGGGTGGGCCCTGAGCTGCCTCTGAGGCACAGCAGGATGCAGCAGCCTGGCCTTGGCACCAGGCAGCTGCGCAGGGTAAGAGCAGCGATGCAAGCCTGCATGCACATGTGTGTGCATATGTACAGCCACGCACAGTGGCCCTGCTGACCTCGGGGGGAGCTGCTGCAGAGGGTCAGGGTCAGGCCCCTCAGCTGCCGCCATCCTGCTCCCTTTGCACAAACCCTTTGTGGATGTGCAATCACACACACACACACACGCACGCAGGTGCACACAGATGTGGGCAGTGGGACTCCACAGGACTCGGTCCCCGGGCCCGCACTGTTCAACATCTTCATCAGCGACTTGGACAAGGGGGTAAAAAGCACCTGTTCAAATTTGCTGATGACACTAAGTGAGTGTGCAAACACAAATGTACACACACAGATGAATGTGCACACACACACACACAGAGGGGTGAATGCACACCTGCATGCATACATGCACACACACAGAAGTGAATGTGCAAATAGACATACGTGCATACACACACGCACGGCTCCGTGCAGTGCCATCAAGTGTGGGAGCAGCGACTGGCGCGTGCCAGGGACTTGATGCCCCGCTGCTCTGTTTACGTCTCGGTTCCTCCCCCGGGTGAGAGGAGAAGGCGCTAATTAGAGCATATCACACTCCAATTAATGCGGGCGGTGTGCTGGAAGCTGGGTGGCAGGGAGCCCGCTCCTGGCCCCGCGCAGGGACCGGGCCAAGGACAAGGGGGCAGAGGCCCCGTGGCACCCCTGCTGGTCCTTGCTCCCGGTGCCCGGCACTGCCTGAGCTCAGGCCCCTGCTCCAGCTAGCCCCTGCTGCCGAGCTGCTCTCTGCTCCGGCCAGCTCTGGTGGTCAACCCGGCCGGCGTGGGCGCTCCTGGTTGCCCTGGTCCCTGGGGCTTTCCCAGTTTGGCCCTTCCTGGGGCCCCTGGTGCAAATCCTGCCCAGCCCCTGAGGCAGGGCTAGCATGGCAAGAGCACTGGTGCCCCCTCCCGACCCCCGGCAGGAGCCTCGTGGGCTGTGCGGGCAGCCCCCCAGCCCCGGGGGCCACAGGGTCCTGTGTGCCCACCCCGTCCATGGCCCCATGGGGCAGCAGGCACTGCGTGGTCCCCATTGTGTTGCCGTGACCAGGGATGCCTTTGCCTGGCCCTGCCAGTGCGCGGGCCCTGGGCACCAGGCACGGGACGGACCGGCCGCTAACGCCATGGGCCGCATCCTGGCCCTGGGACTGGACACAACGATGCCCAGCAGGGCGGGTAGAGACGGGGAGACTCTGCCATGGGGGGCTCTGTGCCCGGCTTGCAGTTATCATTACAAGACCGTCCCTACTGAAGGGGACTGCCTAGGTGTGGGTCCTGCAGTGCGGGCGGCTGGTGGGAGTTGGTGGGGGCAGGCGGGTCTGTAGCGGTGGCATGCACTTCCCTGCAGCCAGCGATGCTGGTGGGCGCCGCGGCGCTGGGCCTGGCAGCAGCAGCAGCTGCGTGACCGCCTGGCCACGGCCATGGCCACGGCAGTGAGGTTCCCGGTGCTCCTGCATGCCACAGCTGTGGGGCAGGGACGCTTTGTCCCCGGGCTCAGCTGCTGCTGCCCGCTGCGACCCTGCATGGCCCCGCGTGGTGCCTGCTGTGTCCCCTTGGAGGGACCCTGGAGCCTGGCTGGGGGGTGCAGCGGGGATGGGGGTCTCAGTGCAGGCAGGGGTGCAGCCCCCCCGCGGGGCTCGGGCAGGAGCCTCCATGTGCTGGACACGGTGCAGTCTGCAGGGCCTGATCCTGGCGCCGTGGGCCTGGACAGACCTGCTGGACCCGCAGTGTTGTCGCCGGGGCGGGTCTCTGCTACCGGGAGCCCTCCTGGCTCCCTGCCGGGGTGCAGGTGGCCCATCAGCAGCGCCGTTTGCCCGCTACCTCCAGCTGTGGCGCTGATGGGACCAGCAGCTCCTGCAAGGCACATCATGGGGTGCCTGGGCGAGGAGCAGCTGCATCCCCCCGCTCCTGGACCTGGGGGTGTCAGCCCAGCCCGGTGCTCGCAGCAAAGGCTGATGGCGGGGTGGTGCCCATGCCCGTGCCGCCTCTGGCGCCGGCTCCAGGGGGCTGAGCCTGCCTGAGTGCCAGGGTGGGGCTGGGGCAGGTTAACCCTGTGTCACGCGACCACCCTGCCCCGGGGCGCTGGGACGCTGTGGGCCTGGGCAGGTCACACGTCCACGCAGCCCCGGTGGCAGAGAGTGCCTGGCCCCGGCTGGGACACGGCACCCGCCAGAGACCGCAAGGCGTGTTGTGGCAGCAGCCCGTGGCCCCAGGCCGGCGGCGCGTTGCCCTTGGGGCAGCCGTGCCTCGAGGTTCCGCCATGCGGGGCTGCAGGTCTGGGGCAGGCCCCAGTGCCCGGAGCTGCCGGCCCATGAGCGCCCGTCCCCAGAGCTGACCCCAGCCCCTGAGTGGCCACCACTGCCCCTGCTGCACCAGGGTCTCTGGGCACCTCACCTGGCCCTCCGCCGGCCTGGCTCCTGCGCAGGGGCAGTGCCTAGGGCTGGCACCTCCCTGGGCAGCTGCACGCCCTGGGCTGTGGCCACTCGGACGGCTGAGAGATCAGCTGCTTTGCCTCCAGCTCCCCTTGCTCTCTGCAAGGCATGTGTGCCCCTGTGTATGGCCCATGCATGCACCCTGATATACCCCTGCATGTCCTGTGTGTGCCCCATGTGTGCTCCTATGTGTTCCCCTGCGTGTGCCACCATGTATGGCCCATGCATGCATATTCATATGCCCCACCACCACCCTGTATGTGCCCCATGTATGTACCCCCATGTGTCCTGCGTGTGCCCATGCAGCACCCGGCCCCTCCCTAGCTCATGAGAGCCCTGGACAGCCAGTGGCTTGGGTCCCCTGTTCCCCGCCGGGGCTTGGCTGGGTGGGAGCTGCCGGGCAGCGCTGGCTGCGTCTCCAGCCAGGGGCTGAGGGCTGCGCGCAGCAGGCTCAGCCGCATTTCAGCTCTGCCTCTCCCAGGGAAAACCCTAATTACACAGCTATAAATAGGCTTGCGGTGCAGGCACCGGTGCAGGCCATGGAGCTCCGGGAAGGGCTTGGCACGGAGCACAGGAGGGAGGGAGGGGATGTCTTGTCCAGCACCGCCAGGGCCAGGCTGGGGGGAGCGTCCTGGCAGGGCAAGATGCCCCCAGTGCTGGCAGTGGATGGCGCCGTCCTGACACCTGCCTCCCCCAATCCTGGGGACTGCAGCGCCC
The DNA here is from genome assembly GCF_052110815.1 of Crocodylus siamensis. Classification (NCBI taxonomy): domain Eukaryota; kingdom Metazoa; phylum Chordata; order Crocodylia; family Crocodylidae; genus Crocodylus; species Crocodylus siamensis. Next base: position 440,901 of record NC_143399.1, on the reverse strand, counting down.
GCTCGTGCCAGGCCCCAGTGCAGGGAGCCCTCGGCACTGGGTCATGTCTGGGCAGCCCCAGGACAGGGTGGCCTGGGGAAGGGGGGATGCAGGGGCTCGCAGGTCCTGAAGGTGACAGCCCCCATCTGTGTCCTGCCGCACACCTATGCTGGCTGCCCCACGTCACACTGTCCCCCAGGAGCCGGGCAGGGCCTTGTCCCAGGTTTGGGGGCACTGAGACATGGGGGCCAAAGCACACGTGCCCCAGGCTGGCAGCCGGGCCAGCCCCACGCTTGGGTGAGCAGGCGCCAGGGCAGGCAAGAGATGGGCTGGTTGGGGCGGGGGGGGGCGCAGCATCCTCGTCCCTGCGCTAGCTCCTGGCAGCTGGGGGGAATTGCGCTCAGCAACCCCTGTCCCCTCCCTGCCGCTCTAGGCCAGGGCTGCAGCTGACGATTGCACCCACTCTCCTTCTCATACACTAGCAATTAGACCATAATTGTCATATTTGCATATTCATAACTGCTTAAATTAATCGTATTTGCATAATGGTAATGAAAGGGACTTCATTCATTACTGCTTTTTCCTGGGGATGTTTGCATAGCAATGGACCCCATGAAGCTGCCTCGTGGTGGGATGTGGGGTGTATCCCCCATGCACCGCACGGTTGCTGCACCCGGGTGGGGTTTGTAGCCATGAAGGGGGGTGGCACCAGCGTGATGTGTTCCCCCACTCAGAGAGCCCAGCTTTGTCCCCGCAGCTTGCACTGCTGGCCCCTGAACTCCGCAGACACTGGCCCAGCCTGGGTCTGGCCCTGGGGGGAGGAGAGGACCTCCTAGGCTTGGGGGTTGCCCTTGCTCAGGGCATAGCAGCACCAGCCCTAACCCAGGACCTCTCACGCGCAGCCAGATGCTTCACGCCCGCAGGGTCGCTGGGGCAGCACGGCTGTGCAGACGGAGCCCCTCTGCTCCCTGCAGCTGCCCATGGCCCCACAGGGTCCAGCTGCCCCTGACCTTGCGGGCCCTGCGATGCCTGCACGCCCCCCATGCCGTTGCCTGCTGGTCCCAGCAGGAGCGGGAGCTGTGGCCCCGGGCAGAGCCCTGCGCCAAGCTGTCTGGAGCATGTGGCTGCGGCAGGGCCCTGGTGCCAGCCGGTGCGCACAGATGTGCTGTGTCCCTGTGGAGCTCCCGGGGATGGCACCAGCCCCCGCCTGTTCCTGTGTGCATGCGTGCATGAGTGCCCCATCACATGCCACATGTGCAGCCAGGCAGCAAGGGCAGGCAGGGTGCAGGGGCCGAACAGCACAGCTCAGGCATGACAGTGGCTGGAGGCAGCAAGGGAAGGTCCTGCCCCAGGCCTGGGAGGGCAGCGTGGCCTGGTGGGGTGAGCAGGGCACAGCTGGGCGCCTGGATGGCCTGGATGCCTGGGACCTGCGTTGGCTCTGGGAGGTCAGCTGGGCTGGTGCAAAGGCAGAAGTGCGGAGGTGACTGACTCCAGCTCCCAGCCCTGCTCTCATGTGCCAGAGATGCTTCCAGGAGCACGCAAGCACCTTCCCCTGCCTGCCCCATCTTGTCCCTGCTGCCCAGCGCTGCGTACCCGTCTGTGTGCCCGGCTGCCAGGGGCTCACTGTGCTGGGGGGACGGGGGTGCCAGGGCTGCCTGTGCATCCATGGCTCTGCTTGGGCTCCCCTGGGTGCTGTGCTGGTGGGAAGGTTAATCACGGGCTCGTTATGGCCTGGAAAGCGGAGCAGCTGGAAACAAGGCTGCTTTACTGCTGAAACTTCCCCGGCCGGCAGCAGGTAACCCCGCCTGAGCCACCGTGACTAGGGCCACGCCGCGTGTGCCTCTCCTGCCCCAGCCCCGGGCCACAGGCCGGGAGAGCCCTGGGGTCGCCGCTCCTCATGGGCAGCGCGGCGCAGCGCAGCGCCACCGCTGCAGCAGCCCACGTGGCAGCAGTGGGAGGCTGGGCGCCCAGCTGTCGCTGCTGAGGGAGCACTCGTGTGAGGGTGTGTGCAATTGTGTGTGCATGAGCATCTCGGTATGTGTTAGTGTGCACTCATGTCAGCATGCGGGCCTGCGGCTACAGCTGAGAGCACGTGTGTCTTGCACATCCCCATGTCAGCGCCTGTTTGCCCGGCAGGGCTGGGGGAGCCATGCAGAGCCATGGTCGCTGGACACTGCCCGGGCCAGGGTGGGAGCTCTCCCGGCCTCGCTGCCTCGTTGCTGAAGGAGCGCGCGGGGGGATCACCCCAGTGCGAGCCCCTCCACGAGCTGGCAGTTGCTCTGGTAATGAGAGCAAGCCCCAATGCTGCACCAGCAATGACATTTCGGCTGCACTGCAGCTCCTGTGGCTCTGCCATCCCAGCTCGCGCTGGGGCTGCCCGGGGCAGGCCAAGCACCGGGGCACCCATCCAGGTCGGCCCTCCTGGGAGAGGCCGGCTGCACTGTGGCAGGCAGGTGGGCAAAGCCGTGTTGGGGACTGTGCTAGAGCCGAGACTCCCCTGGCCCCTGAGCAAGGGGGTCTGGCGACAGGATGTGGGGAGCAACCCCCCACAGGCTCACACCAGTCACCGCCCCACAGCCCACCCGGGCATCCTGCCCCCGCCCCGTCTCCCACCACGCTGGGGGGCATGGGCTCTGTTGCAGGCTTTGCTGCCAGCACCCACCAGCTGCAGCTCCGGGGTGAGAACGGGGGGCACCCCCTGCCCAGCCCATTGCTGCCCGCCCCAGGGCGCAGCCCTGCCAGCCTGGGCCAGGGTGTGGGGACCTTGCGGCCTGCTCCCCCACGCCGTGCAGCTGGCGGTCCCCCACGCGTGACAAACGGCCCCCGTGGCCAGTGGGACCTGATGCAGGGGCAGAGGCTGGGAGCATGTGCGGGGACCCCAAGACCCCGCAGTTCCCCCCCGCCGGGGCCCCCTGGGCACTGCTGAGCCCCCCCCGCCGGGGCCCCCTGGGCACTGCTGAGCCCCCACAGCCACGCTCCACCGGCTCCCGTTAACACCTCAGTGCCTGACTCAGCAATTAATTAATTTCAGGGCCCATTAATTATTAACAGGTATGGGAACCTCAGCCGGGCAGCGGGGCAGGCTGGAGGCCCCTGGCACCTGACCAGACTGGGGCAGGCCTGGGGCATGCGGGGTGGAGCAGCTCGTCCCTGTGCCCTGCTGCGGGGAGGAGCAAGCCCCCCCCACCTCCCAGGTACAGCCACAGCACCCCCAGCACCACCAGGCCCCGCCGGGAGCCAAGGAAGGGGGCGCGTGGCTTGGCGGCTCCTGCTAATTTGTGTCTGTGCCAAGTCCCCTGGCGCACGCACTGCCCCTGCCTCGCTTGGGCCGCTCCAGCTGGTTCAGGACCCTGCCGCAGGATGCTGGGTCATGCTCATGGCTGCGGCCGGGCCGCAGAGCAAGACCGTCATATGGACGCCCGGCAGCACTGGCCCAATCTGCCCGAGCCTGGGGCCCAAGGACGCCCGGGACGGACTCGCTGGGCGAGGGCGCAGAGCAGCCTCCAGCGCTTGGGCTGCACTGGGCAGGACTCGCCGGGCAGGGGCACGTCCCCGCAGGCGGTGTCTGGAGCGGTGCTAGGCCAAGACCTCGTGCACCCGGCCAGGCTGCGCTCCCTCCACCGGCCGTCCTGGCCCCTGCCCAGTCTGGGACCGCGCTGGAGCTGCAGCTGCCTCTGCCCCGGGGCAGGAGCCAGGCACCGCAGCCCCAGGCTGGGAGCGCTGCCCCCCACCCCCTGCCGCAGCCAGGCAGCGCGGCGCAGTGGGGAGAGCGGGCGGTGGGGAGGGCGCTGTTGACAGCATGATTATAGGCATCTGATTAAATATTTGTGCCGAGTGACAAAGCCCTGGGCTGGCTGGGAAATCGCTCCCCGCCAAGGTAGCTGTTATGGGCTGATTGGCACCGAGATTATAGGGGTTCGGGGGAATTGCGTGAACTGACAAAATAGTGGTGACAAACACACAATTTCCAGCCCAAGGGAGGCTGCTCCACTCCCAGGCAGCGGGGAGATGGGCTGCCACCTCCGTGGCATGCGTGCATGTGTGCATGGCCGGGTGCACCCCCAGAGCGGGGGCCTGGCTGCGGTGCTGCCTGCCTGTGTGCATGGTCTGGGCCCCTGCAGAGGACTGGCGGCTGCGGTGGCTCCCAGGGCCCAGGTCAGCAGCAGGTCGGGGCACCCAGCCCAGGGGAGATGCTGCTCTCCCCAGCCTGGGGCTGCTCTCCAACTCGTCCCTGCCCAGACCCCAGGGAAGGGGCACATGTGTCCTGGGTCATGTCAGAGCCACGTGTGTCCTGGCAGCAACTGCCATGGGGCAACGCACTGGCAAGGCCTCGTCAAGGGCCTGGATACCCCATGCCTGAGCCTGGAGGCAGAGCCAGCTGCAAGCACTGGGGAGAGCAGGGTGCTGCTTTTGGAGACCAGGGGAGTGCAGCTCATTCGGCGCAGTGATGCAGGGGCTCAGCGCCGGGCAGGATGGCTGCTGTGCGTCGCATCCCACAGGCAGGAGATGCTTCGGCTGCATAGTTTCATAGTAGCTAGAGTCGGAAGGGACCTAGGTAGATCATCTAGTCCGACCCCCTGCCTTGGCAGGAAAGAGCACCGGGGTCAGATGACCCCGGCAAGGTGCTCATCTAACTTCCTTTTAAAAATCCCCAGGCTAGGAGCCTGCACCACTTCCCCTGGAAGCCGGTTCCAGGCCCTAGCCGCCCTGACTGTGAAGTAGCGCCTCCTAATATCTAATCTAAACCTACCCTCCGCCAGCTTGTGACCGTTATTCCTGGTCACTCCTGGCAGCGCACGGGGAACAGGGACTCCCCCAATACCTGCTGATCCCCCCTGACCAGTTTGTAGCAGGCCACAAGGTCCCCCCTTAACCTTCTCTTGTGGAGGCTAAACAGGTTCAGGTCCCGTAGCCTATCCTCATAAGGCTTGCCCTGCTGACCCCTGATCATACGAGTGGCCTCCTCTGCACTCTTTCCATATCGTCCACATCCCTCTTGAAGTGTGGCGCCCAGAACTGGACGCAGTCCTCCAGCTGCGGCCTGACCAGTGCCGCATAGAGGGGGAGGATCACCTCCCTGGACCTGCTCGAGATGCATCTGTGGATGCATGACAGGGTACGGTTGGCCCTCTTGACTGCCTCCCCACACTGCCGGCCCATGTTCATCGTGGAGTCAATGACGACTCCAAGATCCTTTTCCGTCTCCGTGCTGGCAAGAGGGGAGTTCCCCAACCTGTAAGTGTGGTGCCGGTTCTTCCTCCCCATGTGCAACACCTTGCACTTATCAGTGTTAAAACCCATCCTATTCTCATCCGCCCACCGTTGCAACCTGTCAAGGTCAGCTTGTAGCCTATTGCACCCTTCTAGTGCACCCACATCCCCCCACATCTTAGTGTCATCAGCAAACTTGAACAGGGTGCTTTCCACCCCGTCATCCAAGTCACTGATGAAGATGTTGAACAGTGCGGGCCCGAGGACCGAGCCCTGGGGGACCCCACTGCCCACGTCCTTCCAGGTCGAGAAGGACCCATCCACTACCACCCTCTGGGTGCGGCCCTCCAACCAGCTGGCGACCCATTTGACCGTGTGGGCATCGACACCACAGTCTCCCAGCTTTTTGATGAGGACAGGGTGAGAGACAGTGTCGAAAGCCTTCCGGAAGTCCAGAAAGACTACATCCACAGCAACCCCTGCGTCTAATGATTTGGTGACCTGATTGTAAAAGGCCACCAGGTTGGTCTGACAAGACCTGCCACTGATGAACCCATGTTGGTTGCCCCTGAGCATGCATTCCCCCGCAAGGCCCTCCTGGATGTGTGCCAGGATAATTTTTTCAAAGAGCTTACCCGGGATTGAGGTAAGACTAACTGGCCTGTAATTTCCCGGGTCCTCTTTTTTTCCCTTTTTGAAGATAGGGACCACGTTGGCCCTCTTCCAGTCCTCCGGCACCACACCAGAGCACCACGAGTGCTCATAGAGCCGCGCCAGGGGTCCCGCAATGACCTCGGCCAGTTCCTGTAGAATCCTAGGGTGAAGATTGTCCGGACCAGCGGACTTGAACACGTCCAGCCTCTCCAGAAGTACCCTAACTAACTCCTCGCTAACCCTTGGCCCAGGCGTGTCTCTCTAGCGCCAGCACCAAAGGACCAGAAGAGACCCGAGGTTAGCAGAAGAGGAGGCGGCTGTGGCGGCCTAGACTGAGGGCTGGGCAGAGTGCAGTGGCAGCAGGAGACAGAGCAGATTTTACAACCAAGCGCGTCTGGCGAGAGGGCGAATGGGCCATGACTGCAGCAGCGAGTGGGGCTGGGCTTGGCGGCTGGACCAGCAGCCCCACTGCGTGATGCCGCAGGGTGTATCGGGGTGACCAGCCAGAAGCCCACAACCACCAACCGGGCTTTGGCCGAGCCCAGCTCAGCAGCGAGCCATGGAAAGCAAGCAGAAAGGGGCTGAAGAGAAGTGCCGGATCTCCATTAGAAGTTACGAGGCCTCCGGGACTGGCAAGGGAAGCTAAAGGTATCAGGGAGAACGTCAGTGGCCAAGATAGAGGATTACTACGAGCTTTCAAAGAATATTAAGAGCAAAGGGAATAGCACCAAGAGCAGAGGCCCTGACCGGAGATGGTAAGAGTGTCATTAATGATGCAGGAGAGGATGAAGGAGTCAATAAATAACTCAGTTCTGCATGGGGAAAGAGGCTGGGTGACATGCTCCTCTCTCCCGAGTCTGTTAGCAACTAGGGAGACGCTTTGAGAACAGCTACGAAACACAAAGCTTTTTCCATTAGCAGGCCTGCATGATTTGTTCCCAAGAGTCCTAGAAGAGCTGGCTGAGGATGAAATCCCAGAACGCCAGGAGAGTGCTGGTGCTAGGCTGGCGTTCAGAGAGGCCAGGGGAGATGATGGGGTAGCTGCAACCTGAGCAGCAGCCCAAGCAAATGAGTGGAGCAGCTGATACAGGATTCAGGTAATAAGGAATTAAAGGATAAAATGTAATTAATGCCAGTTAACAGTGTGTTAAGGAAATAGGTTTGTTCAAAACCTGTTTCATTCTCTGAGGCAATTAGGAGCTGGGCTGGTACCTGTGTATGGGTAAGGTGGTGGACTTGCATAAAGCCTTTGCTTTGGCAGCACAGGCTAATAAAAACATTAGCTCTATACTGTATCAATGGCATGCTCCTTAAATGGATCAAGTGCTGGCTAACCAGTGACTGCTGGGAGCAGCTGCCGGGGGATCCAGCCAGCGGGGCGAGCCGTTTAAGGGGAGGTCGTGGCGGTCAGGCTTGTGCCAGCCTTAGCCACGAGCCGGGCCAGGGGCGCGGGCAGGGGGGCACTGCCCCGCAGGCAGCACTGGCAGGACAGGGCTGGGCCCAAAGGGGAGGCACAGGCCTGGGAGCACGTGTGGCATGGAGCCATGGGAACGACGGTGGGAAAATCGGGAGGAGATGGCGGCCGACGGGCTCCGCCGCAGCCAGTGGCCAGGAGCTGCAGCCAGGCACGTGCAGACACGCAGCAAGGCGCCAGCGTCTCACGGCGCGGCCCACGGGTCCTGGCACCTTTGCCCCGGGGCCGGGGGCTCAGCACGGCCCAGCCCGAGCGCATCTGAAGCTCCGGCCTGGCAGCAGCCCACGCTGCACGCACGCCGGCCCGCAGATGTACCGCATGCGCGCGCACGCACACGGGTGCGGAGGCTGCAGCACGGCTCTGCACCCCCAAGGAGCGCCTCCGGCAGCGGCGCGGGGCGCGGCGCAGGCCGCACCAGGCCCGCGGAGGCGCCCCGCCCTGGCCCACGAGCCGGAGGCGGGCAGGGGCCGGGCAGGCCGGGCGAGCGCCTCGCTGCGGGGCCCCCCCCCCCGCGCAGCGCAGGGCGCCGCACGCACCCGCCCGGGCACGTGCCAGCGCGGGCGCATGCGCAGGGCGCCGGCACGGCACACCCCCAGCACGTGACAAGCAGCGACGCCCCGCCCCTCAGCCATGGCGCCGCTGCGCTTCGCTGCCAACCTGCAGTGGCTGTTCGCCGAGGTGCCGGGCGCCGGCGGCGGGAGCGGGGCCGGGGCCGGGCCGGGGCTGGAGGCCGTGGCGGCGCGGGCGGAGGCGGCGGCCCGGGCCGGGTTCCGCGCGGCCGAGCTGTCCTGGCCCTTCGCCTGCGCCGCGCCCGACCTGCGCGGCGTCCTGGAGCGCGCCGGGCTGCGCCTCGTGCTGCTCAACACGCCGCCAGGTGCGGGCCCCCCCGATCAAGTCTTCGCGGACTGTGATGCCACCCCCGGGATCGGGCCCCCCGGAATCACTGCCCCCACCAGGTCCCCGGAGCCCGGGATCGGGCCCTAGGGCGCGGGGGACCCCGGGGCACTGACGCGTGCTGTGCGCAGGGGCGGTGGCGCGGGGCGACATGGGGCTGGGCGCCGTGCCCGGGCGCCAGCACGACTTCCGCCAGGGGCTCGCGCTGGCCGTGCGCTACGCCCGGGAGCTCGCCTGCCCCAGGTACGTGGGGTGGCCTGCCCCAGGTACGCGGGGGGGAGGGGGTGGCCTGCCCCAGGTACGCGGGGGACATGCTCCTGGAGGCTGCAGTGCCCCCCCCCTTCCACACCGTGGGGCGGGCAGCACCGGTGCTGTCTGGCAGTCCCCGTGCGGGTCGCGCTGCCCCCCGGGTGCTGTCTGCTCCCCAGGCTCCTGCGGCCGAGCTGCGGTGGCGGGCACACAGCGAGGGCACCGGCCGCCTGTGCTGCCCTGGGGTACGGCCCGTCACTGGCCCACGAGGCTGTCCCTCCAGCCTGGTGCTGGTCGGCTGACACAGAGCCAGCCTGGGTCCCTGGCCCACGATCCTACCACCCGTGGCCTTGGGCACGGAGCCTCCTGCCACAGGCTCTGCCCCTCCTTGCTGCAGGATCCACATCATGGCCGGGCGGGTGCCCGAGGGTGCAGACCGGGCGGCGCTGGCTGCAGAGATGGAGGCCACTTTTGTTGAAAACCTGCGGCACGCGGCCGATGTCCTGGCCCAGGTACTGGTCCCAGCCCCAGCCGCAGGGCTGCCTGGTGCAGGCACGAGGGTAGGGGAGGGAGGGAGGATGATGGGGCAGCCCCCTGACCTGCAGCTCTGGCTCCGGCTCCAGGAGGACATGGTGGGGCTGCTGGAGCCGATCAACACCCGCATTACTGATCCCCGGTACTTTCTGAGCACGACCCAGCAAGGTGAGCAGCTGCCCTCACCTGGGGAACGGCCTGGGCCCTCGCTGGACCAGCCTGACCTGCTCCCCTCTCACCTCCAGCCGCTGCCATCCTGAAGCAGGTGGGACGGCCCAACCTGAAGCTGCAGTTGGTGAGTCACCTGCTGCACCTCCATGCCCCTCTGGTCCTGGGGCATTGGGTGCCATGACACAACTCATAAGCTCTAGGCAGCCATCCCGCTCCATCTGCCCAGAGTATGGGCTCAGGCCTTGGGCCCAGCCTGGCTCCCAGGGGCCGGTGCCAGTGCCTGTGGATGGCCCAGTGGCCCCTGCTTGCCACAGTGGGAGGCATGGTCAGGTGTGGCTGCCTGGCGCCTGCCCACACCCTGGCTCTCGCCTGCAGGACATCTTCCACTGCCAGATTATGGAGGGGAACCTGACGCGCACCCTGGAGACCTACTTCCCCCTTGTTGGTGAGGCTCCCCCGCAACAAGGGACCAGGAGGGAGCTGCCCCTTTGCAGCAGGGCTGCAGGGTCCAAGTGGGGGCTGCCACCTATGGCAGCATCCCCATAGCTGCTCCCATCTGCTGCCACAGGTCACGTGCAGATCGCACAGGTGCCAGCGCGGCAGGAGCCTGACAGCCATGGGGAGGTGAACTTCCCCTACCTCTTCCAGCAACTGGAGTTGCTGGGCTACACAGGCTACGTGGGGTGCGAGTACACCCCACGAGGTGAGTGGGTCAGGTGCAGGGGGCTGCTACCCTGTCCTGGGGCCCTGCGCCCCATGGGAAAGCCCCAGGCAGAGCGCAGACGTGTGTAGCTGGGGCAGCAGCTCCTGGGGTCTGTCAGGCAGGAATGTGGCAGGGGACTTGGGCTGGCAGCAAGAGCCAGGTCTGTTCAGCCCGTTCCCTTCTGCATGGAGGGAGGTGCTGTCCAGCAGGTGGGAGGAGGGAGGGGGTACCTATGGCCATTGTGCATCTCCTTCTTGTTGCAGGTGACACGGTGGAAGGGCTGGGCTGGCTGCGGGAATACTGGCAGAGCCGGGGCCTGGAGCCTAGTGGCAGCACACCGTAGGGGCTGGTGGCCAGGGCCCAGGCCCACTGTGCTGCAGACACAGGCAGAGGAATAAAATGCAAGCAAACACTGGGACTCAGGAGCATTTGTCCTGGGCACGGCTGGGGTGGGGGCAAAGCTGGGGTGTTCCTATCACTGCTCTTGCACAGCAGGTGCCAGTGAAAGGCTTTGCATGGGTGGCGTGGTCCAGACCACCAGGCAGCGCTACTTGGTTGCCTCCCAGGGGGTGGTGGAGCCTACAGGAAGCCCCAGGCCCGGTGCAGGCCCCTAACCAGGCCACACACACATCCCCACATGGGCAGGCAGTCCCTGCCCCAGAACCAACTCTCAGCAGCATCCGAGCCCTGCTCTGCTCCTGGGCCACTTCACCCTTGGCCCTTGCTATAGGGAGCTGCTTCCCACAGGGCCCTGGAGCTGCAGCTGGCAGTTTGAGGGCCTTGGGGCTGTTGGGACCAGGACAGGCTGCCCGCTCCCTGCCACGGGGAAGCCTCTCCATGCACCCCTCCCCCAATGCTGCTGTAGCCAATGCTGCTGTAGCCATAGCCCCCACTCCTGAGCCATATCAACAGCAGCTTAGCTTAGTCTTACCCCAGCTGCTGCCCCCACCACTGGGCCTGGGCCTCGGGTGTAGGGAGCCAGGGCTGAGGTGGGTGGCACTCCCAGCTGGGACGCAAGTGGCTGCTTCTGCAAGCTCTGGGCCCCAGGCCCCTCCTGCCATGGCAGAAGTGTGAGTCAGAAGCAGGTGCTGTCTGCTGCAGTTTATTGTAGGTGCTGTCTGCTACAGTTCATTGTAGATACTCCCATGCTGCTCCTTGAAACAGCCTAGGGCTGCCTGCCCCTACAACCTGCCGGTGCCGGCACAGGGTGGGCAGCGACCTGGGCAGCCCTCATGGCTCCGCTCCAATGTCTCAGGGAAGTGCTGGCGTGGGCTGAAGCTGCAGTGCTCTGCATCACCATGTGCATGGCAGGGACAGGTAGTTACATTGGTAGCCTCTTACCAGCATGCCTGTGGCTGTGCCAGGTTTGTGGCCCCAAGACGGCTCTGCTGCATGGCAGCTATGACCCCCGGGGCCTCCCTGCATTTTGTGTGTCCGTTCCCAGTCTGTCCTGCATGTCCACATGCAATGGCAGCCGCCTGCGGCCACAGGGAACACCCCAGGGGGCTGGTGTTGGCTGAGGCCTGAGGGGCAGCCAGGCTCCCTGCACCCTTCAGCCCCAGGTTCTGCCAGTCCCATGCTGCCACTGTTCCCCTGGTGCGCACAGGAGCTGGCCTGGGGCTGTGTCCTGCTCTGAGGCGCTGGCGCGAATGTTATAGCAGCCCAGTCCAAACATTGAAGCAGGCAGTGTTGATGACGGACTCCAGGTGATGGTACGTGGACACCAGCTGCGGCAGGGGGCTCTCGCTGTCCTGGGGCTGCACGGGGAACGGCTCCCGGAAAACCACCGTTAGGCTCTGCTGGGCCAACAGGCTATCAGGAGCTGCCCTGGCCCCCAGCCTGGCAGCCTGCCGGGCAATACAGCAAGCCAAGGTGGGGACGGCCTGGCCCCCAGTTCCAGTGCTGAGAGGGGCTGCAGGACATCTCGGCTCAAGGCCGACTCCTCAGAGGGGAGCAAGTCTGAGCTTCTAGCCTGCTCCAGGGCAGTACCTGATGCACATGAGCTGCCTCACTTGTCCTTCCTTGTCAATGCCATGAACATGCTGCAGGCCCTTTCACTCAGCTGGGCAGAGCCCTTGTGCCCTCCCCTTCCCCCAGCACAGCTCCTAAGCAGCCATGGGCACCCAGCTGCAGCCACAGCCTGGGCAAGGTCTAACTCTGTCTAGGCCCCCGCCCAGTGCAGGCTGGAGCATGGCCAGCTCTTACCGTCTTTCCTGAGTGCGAGTCAAGGAAAATGAGGATGAAGCAGTCAGTGAACTTCTGGTTGAGCACCACCTGCCAGGGAGATAAGGGTTCATCGTTTCATAGATGCTCAGGTCAGAAGGGACCTCAACAGGTTGTTGAGTCCGACCCCCTGCCTAGGCAGGAAAGAGTGTTGGGGGCAGTAGGGGAGAGCACCACCTGCCTTGGAGCCCATTCCAAGTTTTGGCCGCCCTCGCTGTTAAGAAGTTTTTCCTGATGTCTAGCCTAAGTCTGTTCTCTTGTCAGTTTGTGACCGTTGTTCCTTGTTACCCCAAGAGGTGCCCTGGTGAACAGAGTATCTCCAATCCCTTGCTGCGTCCCCCTCATGAATTTGTAGGTGGCCACAAGATCCCCTCTCAGCCCTCTCTTGGGGAGGCTGAAGAGGTCCAGGTCCCTCAGTCTCTCCTCATAGGGCTTGCTCTATAAGCCCCTAACGATACAAATGGCCTCCTCTGGACCCTCCCGAGTCTATCGACACCCTTCTTGACCTACGGCACCCAAAACTGGTTGGTGCGGTCCTACCCCGCACCTGGGCTTCATAGCTGGGGGGCTGCCTGGCGGGGACATGCATGCAGGGTACAGCTGCCCGGGGCCATGGCTCTGGGTGGGGAAGGAGCCGTGGCGCCACACGCCCTTACCAGGTACTGGGTGCCAGTCTCAGCGTTGTGGAAGTGGCGACAGCTCTGGGGGAAACGGCTGAGCAGCACCTTGATAAGGCTCTGGTACCACGATGCCGTCATGGTGAGGAAGCAGCCCTGTGGCACAGAGGGGGTGAGGCAGGCCCCACAGCTGCCCTGGGCTGTGCCGCCCCTGCACCCCCACCCCGGGACCACGCTATGGCCCTGCCCCAGCGGGCGCTGCATTGCTGGGCTGCGCCTCAGCCCAGACTCACCAGCTGGGGGTCGATGTCAGCGATGGACTTGCGGTGCACGGCGTTGAGCAGCTCCTCCAGCTCGGCCAGTGACAGCTTGCCCAGCTTGAGCTTGTCAGAGGCTAGCGGCTCCAGCAGGAAGAGGCGCTTCCACAGGTTGTCGCGGCGGCAGTGGCACTTGGCCAGCTGCACCAGGCTGCTCAGCTGCTGCTGGGCCGAGGCCACCTCGGAGGCCAGCAGCGGGAAGAGGGGCGAGGTGTAGAAGAGCCCGGGGCCCAGCTTCACGGGCGAGCCGCCCGCGTAGAACTCGCCCCCGTCCTCCGCCTCCTGCCAGGGCTCCCGCTCTGCTGGCTCCTGCCGCTCCAGCCCTGGCCCCGGCGCCTCCCCGGGCGCCCGGCCCACCATGGGCTCTAGCATGTCCCGCTGCAGATGCGGCAGCTTCTTGAAGCGGCGCATGTCAGCCGTGAGTCGGGGGAACAGCTCGCGCTGGCTTGTCATGACCACGTAGAAGCACAGGCTGGAGTGGTGGATGCCGTGAGACAGGAGGGGCCCTAGCCTGCCCTGTGCCCACAGCCCCTGCCCGCAAGGCTGCCCAGTTCCAGCCCAGCCCCTCTCCTGGCTTCCCCCCTGCCCAAGGCCGGGTCACTGGACCTCGCCTGCTGCCCATGGGCCAGCCAGGCCCTAGCCCCCGCCCTCACCGGAGCACGTGTCTCTCGGCCTCGCTCTGCTCCTCGAAGGGGGCCGCGCTGTGGCACACCAGCAGGGACACATCGAAGTCATCGTGGTGACGCAGCCCCTCTGAGTCCTTGTAGGAGCCCGAGCTGCAGGCACAGGTGGTAGGTCAGCGGGACGCTGTGCTTGGCAACGTTTTCCTCGCCTCTCGGCAGCCCCAGCACCCAGGCTGCAGGTGGGGGCAGGGCTCAGCACAGCACAACCTCAGCAGTGCCAGCCCGGGTCAGACCAGGCACCCACCCAGCCTGCTGGCCTGTATCCAACAGTGCCCAAAGTGGACTTGCTAAAAGGGGACACTGAACCATATCTCTAGTGATGTGTCCTGGGCAGCACCCTCTCTGGCACCTGGTGTATTGGGCTAGAGATGCCAGAGGAAACATCTCCAGCCGGTCTGTTCAACAGCCATGAACATGTCTCAGCCATGAATTTAGCTCATCCCTTTCTGAACCTGGCTGTGCTGTCTGCCACTGCCACCTCCTGCAGCAACAAACTCCATGAGTTAACTACACTGTGTAACAAAGCACTTCCTTGTTGGTTTTAAACCCATCACGCACACGTCAGCAGCTACCCCCTGGTTCTGGCGTTCTGGGACCTGGCAAACAAGTTCCTTGTTCTCTTGCTCCATCCACTCGCTTCACGGGTTTACAGATCTTGGTCCTCTTCCCCCTCAGCCTTCTCTTTTCCAAACCAGAGTCTCTTCAGTCTCTCCTGGTCCGGTAGCTGCAGGCTCCTGCTCCTCTTGGCTGCCCTGCTCTGTACCAATTCCATCTATCAGAGCCCCTGGGCCAGCCACTCACCTGTTCCAGATGGACACCAGGGCATACTCGTTCTGCTCCGTGCCTGGGGGCCCCTTCTTGCCATCGCTGCCTCCCGCCGTCCGGGCCATGCGCAGGGGCTTCATGTGGTAAGTGTTGGCATGGTCAGCCACATAGTTGTAGAGCTGGTGGGCTGTGATCATGTTGGTGGGCAGGGCCAGCATGCCTGTGCCGGGGAGATGGGCAGACTGCTATGGAGTTATCTGCCATGGGCCAGGTCTGGCCACAGCAGTCCACAACCAGCTGAAGTGCCAGCTCAACTCTCTCACTTGAGGGCACTCGCAGGCTGCACTCCTGCCCTCTACCCCTCCAGGGCACCCCAACATCCAAGCCCTTCTCACAGAGGCCCTGGCTTCTCAGCCCCATCCAGCTGTGTGCTAGGGACAGGTACACAGATCAGGTCTGGCCTGGCCAGAACCAGCCAGCAGCAGGGGCATGGTGCCAATGGTCCCGTTGTTCCAGACAGGGGCAAGGATCCGGCTGGGAGCTGCGCCCCTCCCCAGTCCCAGCCAAGGGGAGGTCCTGCAGGTGGATGGGACAGAAGCACAGGTCCCTTCCGACTCTAGCTACTATGAAACTATGAAACTATGAAACATGGGCCTGGGCTGCCCCCCACTCTGCAGCCACCCCGCTCACCCTGGAAGACGTGGTTGCGGCCGAACTTGGGGATGTCAGGGTGGTGGGCGATGAAGTCCTGCAGGAAGCTGGTGAGGTGGTAACCCTGGCGCAGTGCCATGTGCGAGCCCAGCAGATACTGGTGTACCACGCGCAGGTGGAAGTCGTAGCTGAATGAGTGTACGTGCATGAGGTCCCGCACCTTGTCGCACTCCTCCGTGAAGAGCATGGAGAGCTGGGAAAGGACGTGATCATGCTAGGGGTGCCCCATACACCTGCCCCCTCAGCCTGGGCAGCAAACCAGGAGTAAGCAGGGCAAGCTGCACACACAGGAAGTTGCCCCCTCACCTCTCCTGTACCAGGAAGGGCCTGGTGGGCATCAGGGGGTCCCTTCTGCCCAGGCTGCACTGCAGGGAGCCCAGAGCTGCAGGGCAGCCCCAGAAGTGACTGTGGCACCAGAAACATGCTGGGTGGTAGCCCCTGGCCCAGCAAGAGTCAGAGCAGCCTGGTGCCAAGCCCAGATGGTTGCACTGTCTGCTTGGCTCTGCCCCATGCACCCTGAGCCCCGGGCTTGGCCAGGCCCACTGGGGCAGGGGCCAGTGGAGATGGGGAACCAGAGCCGTGGGTCCAGCAGGTGGTGGATCCATGGGAGGGAGGTGTGGATCCCCCAGGCCAGCAGCAGACCAGGGCTACGGCCCAGAGTGCAGAGTACAGGCAGCTAGACGTGGCCTGTACATAACCCACCCCTATCTCACCAACCCTGCCCCCACAGCTGTGCCTGCAGGGCTGTGGCCCAGGCCAGTGCCTTGCTGTGCTCCGTCACAGTGGCCTGGACACCCCTGGCAGGACGAGAGCAGGGTGCTGTCCTGGCTGAGACCAGTGGGACCAGCCCCAGGCGCTGCATCCCTCCCTGCCCCAACAAAGCTGCTGGCCAGGGCCAGCAACCTGACTTGCTGGAGGACAGATGGGCAGCAGGAACTCTGCACTGCCCGTGACCCACAAGGCCGAGGGCTCCCCAGCAGGGAGGGCAGTGGGGACCTTGCAGGGACCTGCACCCTGTGCCACCCAGCAGTGGCTGCACACGCCAGAGCACAGCATGTTCCTTCCACCTTGCCCAGTCCCAGGAGGCAGGGAGGGGGGCCTCTTCAGCTCCCTGTCTCCACAGGTTGGGGGTGGGAAAGGAAGAACAAGCAGCCCAGAGGGACTAGGGTACAAGCAGCCCCATGCCCCTGCCTGCCACAGGGCTGAGGCCATGGAGCCCTGGGCCCTGAGCTGGCTGCAGAGGTCACCAAGCAGAGCCAGAGCCCCATCCCAGAGGAGCGAAGCACCATCCCTGCCCTGTTGCTACTGCCCCAACGCCCCAGCCTGTCAAGAGCAGCACCATCGCCTGCTGAAGAAACCACCTGACACCAGGGAGCCAGAAACCTGCCCAGCACCCAGCACAGCTGGCACCCAGGTGCCAAGCCCTGCGTCAGCAGGAGGGGACATACCGCACACTCAGAGACGGAGCCGGGTCCCATGCAGCTCTGGCTGCGGGCTCTGGCTGTGAGAGCGCCCTGATGGAGAGAGGACACGCATGGCCGGTGGGGATGGGTGGGGTGCAGCTTGGGCTACAGGTACTCAGAGGCTGCCCTGCAGCTGCATGGGAAGGATCTGGCCTGGCAGAGGACTCTGTGCTTTTGCTTCTGTGCTGCAGGGGAAGCTGCAGCTCCCAGGAGAACCAGGCCACGTCCCACTCTGGTCCTGCAGCCAGAGTCGGGCGCTGCCAGGGCGACTGGCTCTCAAGCAGCTGCCTCCTCCCAGGGAGAGGTGTGCTTGGCTCCAGGCCAGCTGGCCATGGAGGCTGCAGGGGAGCCGAGCACAGGGGTCATGGGCGGAGGCCTGGTGGGACATGGACCCGCAGCCTCTGGCTTCTGTGGGTCTCCAGAAGTCCTCTCTTGAGTCCCCGGGGCAGGACTGCCACAAACCCTTGGCCCCAGCCCAAATGAACACCACCCAAGTGTCCCTGCCCCTTGAATCCTCAGAAGACATGGATGGTGTCAGCGGGGCTGCTGCAGCAGAGCCCTCCCGTCCTGGAGGCAAAGGCAGGCCTGTGGCCAGTCAGGACCCGCTGCACTTCGTGAGGCGGAGACAGCACATGACTGAGCCTCGCAGCACACCCTGGACCACAGCTTCCCAACATGTGGAGGCAAAGCCCTTACCTGCGAGTTCACCGTCTGGCCCATGGGGATCCGTGAGCACTCCAGTGCATACTGCTTCACGCAGAAGTAATAGCCCTGCAGAGAGAGCACTGTACTGAGCATGGCCTGCAGGCACTGTGCTGCCCCTGCCACTGCAGCCTCAGCCCTGGACAGAGCGCTGCACTGAGAGCATTCTGCAGGCACCACACGGCCCCTGCCACCCCAGCCTCAGACCTATGAAGAGAGCACTGTGCTGGCTGGCCCCTCAGGCCAGAGGCAGGGAGGGCACCCGGAGCCCATGCCACGAAGGCCATCTGCCCCAGCCCAGTGCTGCACCATGCAGCAGTGTCAGCACAGCTGGCCTGGGCCCCTTGCCCCATACCTGGAATGCCAGCTCCATGAGCACGATCCCGCCAGGCAGGGCACGCTGCAGGTGGTAGGTGGTGACAGGGGGGCTGGTGCTCTGGGGAGGAAAGGGCAGGGCTGAGCAGGACACCAGGGCCTGACTCAGCCTTGCCTGGGAGAGGGCAGGGGTGTCTGCTCCCCTGGCCCCCCACAGAGACAGGCTCCATGGAGTAGGCGCCTGCCTCGGGCTTCACGCAGCCAGAGAAGCATGAGCTGCCAAGCTCGCCAAGGGACATGCCTAAGCCCAGCCATAGGGGGTGAATCTCAAAGGGTCCCCTCGCCTGAGCTGGACATGCCTGGCTTTAGCCCTTCTCCCCCCATGTGCCTGATCCCATCAGCAGCTGTCAAACAGGCAAACATGTTAGGGATGATTGAGATGGAAATGAAACAAAATTGAATGGATTGTAATGCCACTTTAAAAATCCACGGGACACATGCACCTCGAATCCTGTGCCCAGCTGTGTGTCCCGCACCTCCAAAAGGAGAGAGAAGTAGAGACATCTAGAGAAGGGCAACAAGGATGCTGAGAACTGTGGAGGGGCTTCCCTAGGAGGATCGAGTAATGAGGCCTGGCCTGGTCAGTCTAGAAAGGAGATACTGGAGGGGGACAGAAGGGTTTGCAATGTACTAAATGGTGAGGAGAAAGCCCCTAGGGATTTGTTGCTGACCATCTCTCACCAGACAAGCATGGGGGGGGTCACAACAGGAAGGCAGCAAGTTTAAAACTAAGAGGAAGTTCTTTTCCACACAGACTGTAACTTCAGTGGGGGACTCGTGGCGACCAGATGCAGTGGAAGCTGATGGTTTAGCCACATTTACAAAGGGACCAGACACATTCTTGGCAGAAAGGGGCATCAGTAGCTACTGAGGACAGGAGCAATTGGCATGGCCCAATCTGGGTCTGGGGTGTCGGGATGGCAGAGCTGCCTGGCACAGGGCACAGGTTGGGGCTGCTCCATTCCCATGCACACCACACCCAGCTCCTGCTCAGCTCACCCAGCACTGGCCTCCCCAGAGCCCTCCACTCTCTGCGGGCTGTGATCCAGTCACCCCAACCTGCTCCCCTGGCGCTGGGTGTGCCAGGTTCTGTTCCCCCACTGAGGTGGGCCCCAGACCAGAGCTGTTCCTGCAGCCCTCGAGCTCCCCCAAGCCCTCTCAGACCTGTACTGGGCCCACCCCAGCATGTGGCCAGACCCCCGGCCAGGCTAGTCCCTTCCAACCCAAGTCCTGAGGCTCAGAGGACTCCAGGCAGAGTCCAGTGCAGGCTGACGCTGCCCAGGTGAGCTCCTCCTGAGCTCCCACCCTACCCTCTTGCCCCAGTGGCTACTCGGAGACCTGGCCCTCCCCCATGCTGGAGCCCTTCCTCATGTCAGTGTCCTCACCTTGGGGCTCCCATCTGCTTTGGGCTTGTAGGAGAAGGAGCCTCTGCCTTCAGTGCCCAGGGCTGCCAGTGCACGTATCCGACTTGTGCTGCAGCAAACAGGAGAGGATTCAGAGACCTGAGCCAGGTACCCACAAATCCAGCTTGGCTGCCATGTCCCCAGTGACAGCAGTGCCAAGGGTGGTACCAAAAGGGATGGGGGTTCCCTGGAGCAGCACTGACCTGCGGGTGGGTGAAGGAGGCCGCACCTGGACCAGGATGAAACCCATGCTCTGCAGATACTGGATGTACTGCTGCAGGAAGGCACCACACATCTCCAGGAGCCATGGCTCCTCCTTCAGCTTGCAGGGCAGTGCCTCTGTGGAGTCGCAGCTGTGGCTTCGGTCCCGCCCTGAGGCTGTTGAGTCATTGGAGCGATGGCGCTTCTGCAAGAGAAGCCGAGAGTCTGACAGGCCTGTGCAGCTAGTGCCAGCAGGGAGCTGGCCACAGCATTCATGGGTGCATACCTCCCAGTACCCCGTCCCTGGCTGCTACAGAGCCCCACAGAAGCTGGGGGCACCCACCCCCAGGACATATCTCCTGCTCTCCACTAGCCAGCCTCTGGTACCAAGCGCTGAGCTGAGTAACTCTTCCCCCAGACGCACTGCCACAAATGCCAACAGTCCTGTCCCCACAGAGCAGTCTAGACCTGTCTGAGATTGCACCAGGGCTCCATGGTTTCCTGTGACAGCTGGGCCCAGTCTCTGATCAATTGCTCATCCCAGGGCCTGGCAGAGGGAGCACTTCCTTCTGATGTTCCGCGAGTCCCTTGGGAAGCACAGAAGCTCTTGACTATCCCTCTCTGGACCCATTGCTGCCTCACCCTGGTCACAGTCCCTCTCGCTGCCTGCCCCAGTCCTGCCAGCCTCTTGCCCCAGGCTTTCCTGGGGCCCAGTTGTTCTCAGTGCCCTGCTCTGCTCCCTCAGGGCACTGTGAGCTCAGCTGCAGGTCTCCTGCAGGAACAACGCAGGCTCCATGATGACATCTCAAGCCCCCCCCCTTAGCTGCCCACTTCAGGAAGTGACAATCCACCTGGCTCTGCTTGCCAATGTTGGGCCAGTGCCCAAGACCCAAGAATGCGTCTCCCCACAGCCCCTGGCCTGGCCTCCTCAGCACTTCCTTCCAGCACCTTGTTGGAGGTGTTCAGCACCCAAACAAGTCCACCTGCCTGCTCCCCGCTCCGTGCCTCCCCACTGACCAATCCAGACCCTGTAGAGAGCAGTGCCACGGCCATCAGGATTGTGCCTGCCAGGGTCCTGCTGCTCTGTTCCCAGCTACTGTAGACACTTGCCTGGTGCAAAGACATAGCTCAGGCCCTGCCGCCAACTGCTTACCAGCAGCCCCTGCTTCCTGTGGCTCTGCCCTGGACAGAGCTGCCCTTGCACCAAGGAGGGGGTGCAGTTCCAGCACAGTCCAGCAATGGCCTCTCACCTTCCCCTCCACCTTGGTCTGCTGGTCAGCCTGAATCTGCTGCCGGAACGCAGGGTCGAAGAGCAGGGGGGTGGCACAGTAGTGCACCAGGCGTGAGGACTGCTTCAGTGTCTCCAGGTCAGCCAGCTGCAGGGCACAGGGGCACAGCTGCAGGGTCCATTGGCAGGGCCCTCAGCAATGTGTCGGGCCAGACTCCTACCCCCTCTTGCCAGCCCCATGCACAGCAGTTCCTCTGCCCTCCCAGTGGCCTCAGTCCCACTGCTGCTGCCCCCCACCCCCTGAAAGTGCTTGCTGCTGCCCCCATAGCCCATCCAGGCCTTTCAGCCTCCCTCCACCTCAGGATGCACTCACGCTGATGGGCATGTTGGACTGTGCTGACCTCTGTTGCCAAGTCACAAAGAGGTTCTCGATCTTCATCTGCTTCTCCAGTTCTGGAAAGGGAAAGATGGACAGACAGGAGCTGCCGTGGGAGCACAGAGCCAAGGCCCGGAACACCCACCCTGCTGGACCCTCTCATCCCCCCCCCACGCACGTGTATGCACACACGCATGCACGCACACACGCACGCACACCCCTACACCGCTGCCCACGGGTCTCCGCCGGGCCAGAGACTGGCTGCTGCCACTGCCCAGAGCTGTGCTCCTGCCCATGGCCAAGCACGGGCAGGAGCTGCCCTGCAGCCAGTGCCCTCAGCTGGGACTGGCAGGGCCTGGGGGAAGGGAGCAGGCTCCCATGACCGCAACTCCTGTACCTCTCCTCTCCATGCTCTTGATCTCCAGGAACTGAGCGCCATGGCGAGACACAGGGTCAAGCAGCCCCACCTCTGGCCCGTGGGGGAGGCACTTGACAGCGGTGACATCCCGCAGGGCCTCGTCGAAAGGCACCATGTCAGGGGGAAAGTGCAGGGAGGGCAGGCTGCGCCCTGAGCTACTCAGCCGGCCCTGCTCCCGGCTGGGCGGGGGGCTGGGGTTGCGGATCAGCATGTCCACCTCCAGGGTGTTCAGGAAGGGGTTCGGCTCCTGCAGAGGCAGACGTGGCCTAAATCTCTTCAGGCTACTGGTGGCACAGTGCCCAATGGGGGTCCCCCCCAAGCAGGGCAGGCTGGTGCCCACCACTGAGCCCAGCTTCACCCTGCCTAGTGCCCAGCCCTATCCCACCTGCCCAGGGTCAGGCCCACAGGTCACCCCCACCCAGCCACGGGCTGGCTTCCACAGCACTGACAGGGCCACATCAGCTGCTGAGTGGAAGGATGGCAGGCAGGAGGGCCATGGGGCATGCTGATGCCTGGGGCTACCTGGACCAGCTGGGCACTATAAGCAGCCATGGCCAGGACCTTCCCCAGCTCGGCCCTTGTGGTAGGGACCGGGCACATTGAGGTGGGGGGGGCACTGTACCTGCTTAGCATCCTCATGCCAGGGCGTGTCCATGTAGCAGTAGTGGTGGAAAAGCCCCAGCTTCTGGCTGAGCAGGCAATGAACGACATGGGAGCGCGCATTCTGCCACTGCAGGAGGCGCATGAGCGAGCTGGCCAGGGAGCTGCCCAGGTCCGGGGACCAGTTGTAGGTGTAGAGGGTCAGCTAGAGGGAAGCCGCAGCAGGGAGGTGAGAGACTTGCTCTGGGATGCCCTGGGACACAGCCCTGCCATGGCACCCACCAGCCCTGCCCCCTGCCCCCAGGTGGCTATGCCTGGGGCGTCGGGGCTCCCTACTCCTCTCCCATCAGGAGCCATGGTATGTGCAGGGGCCTGCACTGCCCTGCAGCACCAGGGCCTGGGCTGCCTGCGAGGCCACAGAGGGGCTGGCCAGCACCTTCCACCCACCCCAGGGGTCTGTGCATGCCCTGCTCAGACTGTTTGCCAAACACCGAGACAAGCCAGTCACTGGCCATGGGCACGGATGCATGCATGTGTGTGCGGGATCATGTCAGGCAGGCACCACCCACCTTCTTGTCGATGATCTCTATGAGAAGGAACCTCTGCCGGGGCACCAGGTCTCTCCCTGAGGGGCTGGAGCCCAAGCCCTTCTCTGTGGAGCTGAACTCCATGGCCTCAAAGCGCTGGAGCCCCTTGTGAGCTGCAAGGTATTGGAGAGTCACAAAGACAGGGTGCTGGCCAGAGACCCCCTTCCCACCCACCTGCTGCTCTTGTGGGCTGGGCTGGAAGGGAGCAAGGCCACCCTGCTACCACAGGGCTCCGTGCTGCATCAGCCGGTTCCAGTCTCAGACATCACTCGACAGCTCACTTTGGCTTTGCCCCCACTGCTCTGTTGGGAGTTACAGATCTCTGGCTGAAACTCCAGGCTGAGCCTCCCGTGGCCAGTCTGTGCCAACCCTGCCATGTGACTCAAACAGTCCTTTCCCCTGCCTCACCCTGGGGCAGCAAGGTCCTGCAAGAGCCTCCCAAGAGAAGAAAAATCCTCTAAGCTCAGCTGCTCTTCAGATGGGGCCTAATAAGGCCCCAGTAGGGCTACAACAGCAGGCAGCTGAGCTCCATGTCCCTGGAGGCCCCTTCCAGCCCGGAGAGCCCAAACAGGGCCTTGGCACCCGGGCTGGGCTTGCCATGTTCTGTTAGGTCAATGTGCAAAGGCAGGTGAACTGTGTGCGTCTGGCTCTGCCCTGGGCAGCCCTTGCGGTGTCCTGACCTGCTCCCCACTGACCTCCATGTTCTCAGTCCGTCTTCCTTCAATACTTATTCCCAATCCTTGCTTTCTAGTTGGGCCTAAAGGGCGTCTTAGCTACCTGGGACTTCTTCCTCTGCCTGGAGGGATTGGTACCACAGCCTGGCACCTGTAGGCACAGGCTCCTGCCTGGATGGTCCAGCTGCCTGTTTCTGGGGTGCAGACTTCCCAGCTGCCTTTGCCCCCCGCACAGGACATGTGACCTTTGTGCCCAGATGCTCAGCCACCTGACCCTGCCTCACCCATGTGAATGCTCCCACAAACACCCATGTGTCCCTCCTGCGCTCAGCTTTGCAGAGAGCCAGGACTGCATCTGCCTGCCTTACGGTGCTCTGAGCTCCAGGTGAGGTTCTTTAGGGCTGGACAGGACCTGGGCAGCAGGATACAGCCCCTGGGTTAGGTATGCCCTGGCGCCAGCCCAGGTCAGACCAGCCCGTGCACAGTGGCCGTGACTCTTGTGAAGCTGCTTGTGACGGTACGGCATCCCAGGCACCCTGTGTGAGCCAGTGCCAGCAGGACGAGGGCTCTGAGCAGAAGCTGCCCAAGCACAGCCCCTTGCTCCAACCACACCCTGGTGAGCAAAGACTTACGTTTGAACCTATGAGCAGGGGGGACCTGCTGCTCCTCCGTGCTGCTGGCCACTGCAGGCAAAGACATTGTCAGCACCTGCTGGGGGCCTGCACAGGCCAGACCCAGCGCTCCCTGTGCTGGAGCCCCGCCGTAGTGAGGAGGGGCACAGAACAGCTTCTAGGGCTGGGGTGGGCATCTCCCCCCACAGGACCTGTCCAGAGCCCCCAGTGACACCCGTCTGCAGCTCTGTGCAGCACTGGGCCCATGACCTAGGAGAGTGAGGGCTGGCGCCTGGGCTGCACCGGGCCAGGATGACCCTTGGGCATAGTCGTCCCTGGCACCACTCTGCTGGACACCCTACAGGCCCCAAAGGCCACACAGCTCGTGCCCCTCACCTCGCACACACAAAGGGAGGCCCTGGCCTTACACTCACCCTGCTCGGTGCTGTAACGCCACTGGTGGAAACTGCGCCCAAGTAATATGAAGTGCCGGACGGCAGCAGGCCGCAGGCTCGTGCTCTGGCTGGGCTTGTAGGGCAGGAAGGTGGCACCCCAGGGGCAGCTGTAGAAGAAAGCATTGTTGCGTTATTGCCGCGGGCCAAGCTGTGACAAGCAGGCAAGGGGTGTCTGCTGTGTGGCCCTGCACTTTTCTGCCCCCCTCCCCATGAGCCCTGGGCTTTTCCACCCCTGCCCCCACTGCACTATTCCATGCTCCCACTTCCAGCCCCACATTGCCCAGCTGACATGTCCCTCTCCTGCCCTGCTCCTTGGTTCACTCCCCAGTGACACTCACCAGAGCCGCTCAAACACCTTGACAGTGGTGTCACTGGCCAGGGCAGTGACCAGGCTCACCACCTCAGCCAGCACCGAGGGGAGCAGGAAGCGGGAAACAATCTCCAGTGAGCACTGCTGCACCGAGGGACACCCTGTGACCAGGAAAAGCAAGATCAGGTCAAGGGGGCACTGCAAGGCCCAGAGCATCCCAGTGACAGGAGGGGGCCCAGCAGTGTAGGCACCAGCCCCAGGATCAGTCCGTGCTCTGCCACAAGCCAGCGTACAGCTGTGGCCAAGTTGCTTGGTCTCCATCCCCATGGGAGAAGGAAAACTGCCCCGCCCAGCGACAGACAGACAGACAGTGCCCTGATGCACAGTAGCATGGTAGAGCACCAGCCCCAAGCCTCCTGCCGGGACCCTCTCCCCAGAGCCGGCTCTGTCCCCCACCTGCCCTCCTGACTGCAGAGGGCAGCCCAGGCAGGGACTTCCTGGGTGCAGCTGGACAGAGGCAAAGACCCCAGACAGGCTGCATGGGCCAGCTCCTGCCCCACCCTGCATGGACAGCCTCCCTGCACCCTCCTGGCCCATCCTGCCCACCTGGCACATACCCAGGCGGCTCATGAATGCCATCCACTGCTGGCAGGTCTGATGGAAGAGTGGGTGCATGACACCGATGTCCCCCTCCTCCAGCTGGCAGGTGCGGCGCCTGGGGCAAGGCACCAGCGGTGACAGGTTAAGGGCACAAGGTGGGAGGGGAGCAAGCCAATGCCCGGCCCCCTCTGCAGCTCCCTGCATGTCCCAGAGGCAGCTGCAGTCCTGCACCCAGCCCAGCAGTGCCCCTCCGCATGCTGGCACTGCAGGTGGTGGCAGCGGCAGCAGTACACACCAGGGCCACAGCATGTGGTATGGCTTGGTGCTGGCTGGGGGCAGCGGTCCCAGGGCAGTGCCATGGGCTCACCTCTGGGCCTGTTCTAGCTCAGCAGTGGCCGTGGCCCGCTCCTGGCTCAGGTGTTGCCTGACACTTTCCGTCTTGTGGCGTCGCCGCGTGCGCGTCTCCTCTGGCCGCTCTAGCACAATGTCATCAGTGGTTTTGGGGCTGCCCAGCTCTGATGACTCTGCCTTGCTCTGGGGAGCAGGGCACAGATGAGACAGGGAGAGGCACAGCTTCCTCCTCCCCCTGGCCAAGTCCTGGGTCCCTCCCCTGCCTCACAGCCAGCTCCACTGCTGACATCTGCCCTGCCGGGCACAGGTCACCCCCTGCTACAGGCCCCTGCCCCAGCCCCATGGCCATGGTACCAGCATGTCCCAGAAGCTACGGCGTCCCAGCTTGCTTGTAGGTGTGACTGGCTCGCCAGGGCTTGAGGCAGCAGCTGGGGTGAAGTGCAGGGGGGCTGGGCACCCGCGACTGGCACCAGCATTGCGCGCAGCCTGAGCCAGCCCCTTGGTCTCTGACATCGTCCTCCTGAGGCCTCCTGCAAGCAGAGCAGGTCTGAGGCCTTCTGCACATCTTTGCTGGAGAGCGGCTGTGGCCCTAGAGCTGCTCCCACCCCAGCACTGGGACTCGGCCAAGCAATCATGGGCCTCATCCACGAGCAGCCTCAGGGCAGCCAGCCAAAGCAGTGACCTGTGCCCCTTGCTGGGGGGAAAGGTCGGGCCCCCACTTTCTCCTGCCTAACAGCACCACTGGCAGTTCAGCTGGATGCCGCTTGGGCTCAGCAGCTTGGGGAAGATGAAGTGAGGCTCCATCCCTGGGCACCAGACGCTGGAAAGGGACAGCTCGGATAGGCTCTCACCACCACTGGTCAGCTCATCCAGCTCGGCGGTGGCCAGGGGACAGGCGGACTCCATGCAGAGTGGGGCAGGTAGCACACGGACCTCCATGGTGGCATCGCACAGGGCATGACGCAGGGCCCCGCGCAACTTCTCCGACAGCTGCAGGAGGCTGATGTTCCCCTTCTCCCACACGTCCAGGCGCACACGTGCGCAGGGGCCTGCAGGTGAGACCAAGGCACTGCACGGTGCTGCTGCCTCCCACCCCACACTCCCCTGCCACTGGCTCTGTTGGGGGCAGCAGGGCTGTGCCAGCCAGGCCTGGGGGGAAGGCAACTGGGGCTCCAGTGTCCTGTGAGCAGCAGCTGCTGCTTAGCCTAAGTGCAGCCATGAACCACCCCGGGGGCTACAAGGGCAGTGTGATGCTCAGATTCTGCCCTGCCCACGTTCTGGCTTTGGCATGGGGACAAGGCAGCCCCTGGGATGGCCCCTGCTCCTCTGGCATGCCCCTCACCTGGCTGCAGCATGCCTGGCTCGACGTGGTGCTGGCTGACTGTAGTGAGGCTCTCGAAGTCCGAGTCCTGCAGCAGGTCAGTGCTGGGCGGTGGCCTCAGGGAGCCAGGCCGATCCCCGGGTGCCAGCAGAAGGGGGCTGTCGTTCTCATCCACGAAGGTGAGGGCAATGCACGCGATGCCTGCAGGGAACAGAGCCCCAGTCAGTGCAGTTTTGGCCCTGGGAGCACCTGGCTGAGCCGTGAGCAGCCTTGCAACTGACACTGAGTGGTGAAGGAGACAGCTGTGCCAGAGTTAGCATGCGAGGCACCCATAGGCACTGCTGGGGGTGCAGTGCCCCCGAGGGCTGGTGGGTGTGCATAGGTCAGAGGCACATTAACGCACCCAGAGCACGAGCTCCAGGTGAGTTCCTTATCTGTGTGGGCCTGCACACCCTGAGCCCTTTGCTCAGATCCCACAGCAGCCCCAGCTTCAGCACCACAGAGTGCCCCACCCTCCAGTAGCAGGCCCCCTGCACACCTGCCAGGGCCCAATGAGCCTCCACACGGTGCCTTCACCCCACCCCACTTCCAACATGCGTGTGCCACGGCCCTCTGGTCTTTCACTAGTGCTGCAGGAGCACCTGGCTCTGACGAAGGCCCCACTGCTGGGTACAGCATGTCCGGAGTGAGAGCTCCTGTGCCAGGCCTGCTGCCTCGGTGCTGACCGGATGCGGGGGGGGGGGGGGGCAGGGTGTAGGTGGGGGGCCAGCAGTCCCAGGGTACAGCAGGCCGCACCAGCCCCACAAGCCATGAACCAGGCTCCTGGTAGCAACTTCTGAGCAGCCACAGGGCGGCAGCACCAAGCACCCTTTGCCAGCACCATCAGGCTGGTGCTGCATCAGGCTTAGGGTCCCGCAGGCCTGTGCCCTGCTTCTGCCAGGCTGCACTGTGACCAGGGGCAGCTATGGTGCAGCCATAGCCCATGCAATGGGGCAAGTGCTGCAGGGACCAACAGGCTGACAACTGCTCCATGTCCATGCACCCGGGTTTAATGCCAGCACTGAGTACTGGGCCCAGCATGGGCCAGCTGCTGGGAGATCAGGGCCAGCCAGGAGAGGCTCTGGGCTGAGACATCAGGCACAACTGCCCACCCAGTCACCACACAGATGAGCTTGCACTTTTCCTCTGGTCCAAATTCCTCGAGCTCCTCTACACATTGCAGGTATCACACAATGACCTGATTAGTTGTGCAATGGCCTTGAGACCCATACACATGCAAAGTACTCATCTCGCCATAGAAAGGTCCAACCAGCTACAAAGTGAGACCTCAACAGTGTGTGCTAGCTCTATAGCTGTCCCAGGTACCCAGCTTTACTTTGCACACATAGCAGGGTCTCCACTGCACTATCTTCAAAAAGGGAAAAAAAGAGGACCCGGGAAATTACAGGCCAGTTAGTCTTACCTCAATCCCGGGTAAGCTCTTTGAAAAAATTATCCTGGCACATATCCAGGAGGGCCTTGCGGGGGAATGCATGCTCAGGGGCAACCAACATGGGTTCATCAGTGGCAGGTCTTGTCAGACCAACCTGGTGGCCTTTTACGATCAGGTCACCAAATCATTAGACGCAGGGGTTGCTGTGGATGTAGTCTTTCTGGACTTCCGGAAGGCTTTCGACACTGTCTCTCACCCTGTCCTCATCAAAAAGCTGGGAGACTGTGGTGTCAATGCCCACACGGTCAAATGGGTAGCCAACTGGTTAGAGGGCCGCACCCAGAGGGTGGTAGTGGATGGGTTCTTCTCGACCTGGAAGGACGTGGGCAGTGGGGTTCCGCAGGGCTTGGTCCTCGGGCCCGCACTGTTCAACATCTTCATCAGTGACTTGGATGAGGGGGTAGAAAGCACCCTGTTCAAGTTTGCTGATGACACTAAGATGTGGGGGGATGTGGGTGCACTAGAAGGGTGCAATAGGCTACAAGCTGACCTTGACAGGTTGCAACAGTGGGCGGATGAGAATAGGATGGGGTTTAACACTGATAAGTGCAAGGTGTTGCACATGGGGAGGAAGAACCGGCACCACACTTACAGGTTGGGGAACTCCCCTCTTGCCAGCACGGAGACGGAAAAGGATCTTGGAGTCGTCATTGACTCCACGATGAACATGGGCCGGCAGTGTGGGGAGGCAGTCAAGAAGGCCAACCGTACCCTGTCATGCATCCACAGATGCATCTCAAGCAGGTCCAGGGAGGTGATCCTCCCCCTCTATGCGGCACTGGTCAGGCCGCAGCTGGAGGACTGCGTCCAGTTCTGGGCGCCACACTTCAAGAGGGACGTGGACGATATGGAAAGAGTGCAGAGGAGGGCCACTCGTATGATCGGGGTCAGCAGGGCAAGCCTTATGAGGAGAGGCTACGGGACCTGAACCTGTTTAGCCTCCACAAGAGAAGGTTAAGGGGGGACCTTGTGGCCTGCTACAAACTGGTCAGGGGGGATCAGCAGGTATTGGGGGAGTCCCTGTTCCCCCGTGCGCTCCCAGGAGTGACCAGGAATAACGGTCACAAGCTGGCGGAGGGTAGGTTTAGATTAGATATTAGGAGGCGCTACTTCACAGTCAGGGCGGCTAGGGCCTGGAACCGGCTTCCAGGGGAAGTGGTGCAGGCTCCTAGCCTGGGGATTTTTAAAAGGAAGTTAGATGAGCACCTTGCCGGGGTCATCTGACCCCGGTGCTCTTTCCTGCCAAGGCAGGGGGTCGGACTAGATGATCTTCCTAGGTCCCTTCCGACTCTAGCTACTATGAAACTACTATGAAACTATGAAACTATGAGTGCCATCAGCTGAGGGCTCCCAGCATAGGGGTGCCCCGTGCCCAGTTGGGGCTGGGTGACCTGCAACTGATGGCACTCTTAGCACAGCAGCTGCAGACTTGAGGGCCTGGCAGAGCACCACAGCTGCCAGGACGCAGAGATGCTGAGTCCCTGAAGTGTACCTCCTGCTCCTGGCAGCCATGGGGCACAGCTGTGATCTCCCAGCCCCAGAGGTGCATGAAACCCTGGAAGTTGGGAGATGGCTGCTGCTGTGCTCTCCCAGCTCTGGGGGTTTCATGCATCCCTGGGGCTGGGAAATGGCGGCAGCTGCAAGGGTGCACAGGGTGCCCCTACAGCTCTCAGCTTGCTGGGTGCAAGGGGAGCACACAGCGAGACACCAGGCCAGAGAAAGGGCCCCAGCCTGAGCTTGGGGCTGCTGGGAAGTGTGCAAGGTGCCTTCCAAAGCAGCGGCTGCTGCATGTTGTTTAGAGGTGGCTCCAGGAGGCCCCAGTCAGGTCTGGCACTGACCCAGAGCCTCCTGGGGATAGGCACTGCAGTGGCTGGGGAGAAAGCCTGGGGAGGCTCTGGCGACTGCACGCCCTTGAGCAGGAGTCTGTCCTGTGGTCCCAGAATGCCATGCTCCAAGCGAGGCTGCCAGGGCGGTGGCAGGGTGCTGGCTCCTGAGGAGTTGGGGTCATGGGCCCAGGGGCATCAGGAGTTGCCAGCTGTCTGATGCCTCCACCCACAGGGAGGGTGCTGGCAAAAATTGGTACATTAAGCACATGTATGCTGGAGACAGACCTAGAGTAGGGGAGTGTCCCAGACTGCTGGGAACTACATTTACATTTCAAAGCAGAACCTGTAAGGGGCTAGAGACTAGCATAGCAGAGAAAGACAGACACTGAACACAGGAGTTGTGAGGGGTGCAGGATACGTGAGGGACGTGAAAAGCAAGGTATGGTTAAGGCCCCCATGGGGGAGAAAGAGGTGCAGATTCACCTATGAAAACCCAGGCAGGGATTAGGCTTATGGGATCTCCTCATTGCCTAAGACCACCTGCAAATCCCCCAGCAGGGCTTCCTGAATACTGTACCTGGCTGCAAGGAGATGCTTTGCCCTGGGATTATGTAAGACCTATACAAGATGCTGTTGTCTTTTTGGTTTACCTTGTTGCATTTTAAGTTAGGCTCAGTTGTGTAGGCCGTCGCTGGATCTTACTGGGCCATCTCTGAGCTTAGGCAAAGTTTTTCTGTTGTTATTTGTTGTGTGCCTGAAGTTGCAAACCCACTGTGCTCAGTAAATACTCTCTTCAGAGAACAGGCTATTCTTGCCCAAGCATTTATGAATTCAGTGCTACTGTCTAAAGTCTACTGTTAAGTCTGGTAACAGAGGCCAGCTGAGCAGATGCATGTGAAGGGCCTGGAGCAGAAGGCATGGCACAGCAAGGGAGGCAGGAGCTGGGGGTGGGGAAAGTATGGTACTATGCCTGGTGCCACCTTGGAACTGGGAGGAAGGGAGGAAGGAAGGAAGGCTGGATGGACTGCATGAGGTCTGACAGGTACCTATGCAACAGGAAGATGTTTCGAGGGCACAGGGGTGCAGCAGATGGACAAGGGATGGGCCCAACTCCCTAGCAAGGATGGACCTAGGCAGAGGCAGAGGCATGTGGTCTGGGAGAGAGCATCACCCCCCACTCAGCTTCCCAACCCACCAGGTGTCCCTGCACTGCCAATGCTGGCTGAGGGCACATGTGCTCCCAGGCCATGGGTTCACACACTGCTCCTCCCCTCCCCCCTCCCTACAGGATACACCATGCCCCCTCCCCACACCATGCAGGGTCCCTGTGATGGAAAGTGGCTCCCTGCTGCCCAGCCACAAGCCCAAGGTGCAGGTACCTTTGCCGCCGGTGCCCTGCCCACCCGGCTTGTTGTACAGGTAGAGGTCCAGATCAGGCAGGCTGCCGCTTGGGTGGAAGTAGTGCTGGGAAGAGAGGGGCAACAGTGAGGGGAGAGCGCAGTGCATGGCCAGCAGAATCCCCCCACCCCTGGCAACTAGGACCTTGGGTAAATGACATGCTGCTCCATCCTGGCAACGGGCACAGGGCCCTCCTTATGGCCCCCTCTACACATGGGTCTAATGACAGGGCCCAGGCTAGTGCCCATCGCAGGGAGCTCTGCCAGACAGTGTGCGGCACTGGTGGAGGGCTCCCCTGGCCATCACCATGCCAGGACTGTGGGCCTTCAAGGATGTGCGGCCCATGGATGGGTGCCGAGCCCCATCCAGGGGGCTGCTGAGTGGGCAGAGGCCGAGGGTTAGACTGTCCAGTCCTCTTGCTGGGTCTGTGGCCTCTTCCTGCCTGCTTATAAGACTGCAGTGTGGCAGGCTGTTAAAGATGCGGGGGGGGGGGTGGAACCAGGACTTGAGCATGACCAGAAGGCACTGGAGGCCTCTCTCCCCTTCCGCCTGCCTCGGGGCCCTGGGTGAAGCTGGCAGTGCCAGTGTGCACTCCACAGCGCGCTTTCATCAGGGTCGGTGTCTGCGACCCTTAGGAGCGTGGGGAACTCTGAGGGATGCAGTGACATAGCTGGGAGGCCAGAGCAAGAAACCAGGCCCAGCTCTGTGCAGAGCACCGGGGGAGTGGGGCCCTTGGAAAGACAGCGGTGAGAACTTGGAGGGGAAGGCAAAGCACAGTTTGTGAGGCAGGACAATAGATCATCTACAGGACCAAGTTACGTTTGAGTCGGTCTGGTGGAAGAGGCTGCCTTGCCTCACAAGCCTTCCTCTTCCCACACAGTTCCATCACACTCTAGCCCTCAACAGGTGCTGCAGCGCATGACGGAGCCCCACAGCCTGCTCACCTTGAAGTGGTGCTCAACGTTGCTGTCAGTGTACTTGGGCGTGTGCAGGAAGATGAGCAGGTTCTGGCGCAGGTAGTAGGCCATGGCAGGGAGCCAGGGCAGACTCGATGGCGGCAGGGTGAACTGGAGGACCTTTGTGGGTGGAGTCCCTGGGGGCTGGATGAACTGTAGGGGGGGAGCCGGTGAGCCTCTGAGCATGGCCCAGGCACTGGGGGGCATCCACCAGGCCCCTCCCCTGCCTGACAGCTGCTAGAGAGGAAGACCTGGGTACAGACCCACCAAGGGGGACCTAGGGCCCTACAAGGGTGCCCAGAAGGCAAGACACATCCCCAGGGGTTCACTGCACCCCTGTCCCCACAGAGGGAGGCCCAGGAAGTGGTTTGGAGACAGTTCCTAAAGCCCCAAGAACCCCCAAAGGAAGGGGCACCCTCAACCCAGCACCCTGGATGCATGGCTGGGGCAGGTAGCACGAGGCGGGACCTGGCAGATTCCTAGGGGCAGAGCAGGAGGTGACTGCAGCAAGAGCTAGGCTGGACAGGCTGGGCTGGGCAGGGCAGAGTGGCAGTGCAGGGGGTGGTACCTCCACGTCAGCTGGAGTCAGCTTGCAGTTCCGCACCAGCATGACAGTGATGATGTCCAGCGTGGCCTCATCCAGACGTCGGCGCAGGACCTTCACCAGCTCATCCGTGATCTCAGGCCCTGCAGGGAGGCAGCATGAGAGCAATGACCTGGCCCTGCTGTACCCGCCACTGCCCCACACCCGCGCCCTTCATCAGGGCACCACACCCCTGCCCTGATCAAAGGTATTGAGACAACTGGGAGGTGAAAGGAAGACAGGATGCCATGGGGGGCAGGGACTGTCATAGGGTGGAAGGAGCATCCCCCTGCACTGGGGCAAGTTGCCATCCACCAAGGACCCCACACCCCAATTCAGCCCTTGCTCACCCCTGCCCTGCATCTCCATCCTCCCTCTACTGGGCCAGCCTGGGAAGGCCGCAACACACCTGCCTGGGTGACGCCATGGACCATCAGCTGGATGTGTCTGTCCACCTGGCCCACGGGGCGGGTGGAGTCCACACTGCGGCATGAGCCCAAGTCGAGGGAAGAGCGGGATCCCTGTGGGGGTGAGAGGAAGGGGCTGTGCTGGCAACACAGGGACCTGGGCCTAGCTCTGCCCGGGAGGGTTCCCCAGAGCCACAGTCATCAAGCACAAACAGGATTGTTCCCACCTTGCTACCACCACCCCACCCACATGCCCCACAGGCTGCCCCACCCCTGCCCCAGCTTCTACCCTAGCCATGAGCCCCACTCCTCGCCACACAGCCTACAGTTGTAGGCACATTTCTCCCACTGCCCACCCCAATCCCATGCCCTCAAGTGCCCAGAGTCCCCAGGGCAGCATGTAGCAGCCTCACCATGAGATCCTCAGGGTAGATGGGCTCCTGGCTGCGTGTCAGAGCCAGTGAGCGGCACATCGGGCCCTGGGTACTCTCTCCTTCCCATATCTTCCCACTGTAGGTGGTTTCTGTGAGCCTGGGGGGCAAGAGAGGGCTTCAGCCAACAGCACGGGTCAGAAGTGCTGGACTGTGGCTCAGCGTGATACTGGTATTACCACACACAACCCAGCGGAACACACTATGGCCATGGCAAGGCATTTGGTCAGGGCCCACTCCGCCATCCTGAGAATGGGGTGAGGGGCTGGCTGGGCAGCCAAGGACAGGAGGCACCTGGTCTGCATGGCACAGCCACAGACTGGAGCCAGGGCAGATGCTGCAGAGCTCCTGCCCACAGAGGCAGGTGGGCCAGCAGGGGAAGGGCCCAGGCCCTGCAGCTCCTCACCGCAGGTAGAAGACGGCCTTGGTGGAGCGCTCCTGGTAGACAAACATGTTCTTGCGGTTCACCACGGAGAAGGCGTTGAGCACAGAGCGCAGCGCCTGGATGGCTGGGGACAATGGGACATCAGTGACCCCAAGCTACCCCTGCAGGGCAGGACGAAGTCGCCGGAACCCACTGGGCACTTGGCCAGGGAGAAGAGCCCAAGCAAAGCCCCCACTGCCCCCTGCGGCACTCCCCACCACTTGCATACACACGCACCTCGTGAGACTCCCATGTTGGGCCCCATTTTGAGGCGCGAGTGCACATGGATGATGGTGCTCCACACCACGTCGCAGGCAAAGTGCCCCGGCACAAACTGCATGGTGGCAGCCAGGTAGTCCCGGGGCTGGTAGCTCTCCTCTGCCGAGTAGTCTGCAGGAGGGGGAGGGGAGTCACACAACCGTAGCATGGGCCCTGAGGAGCCGAGCACTGGCACCTGGGGCTGGGGAGTGGCTGTACCATCCGTGGGCAGCACGCGTTGTCGGTACGAGGTGTAGGGAGTCTCACTCTTCCAGATGTCCTCCTCGCTCTCGGCCACCAGCAGCGAGTTGCAGATGTGGCTGTCATGCAGGTCCTGCAGCAGCAGGCGCTGCAATAGATGCAGGGTCAGCTTTGCTGCTGCTTGAATGGGCCAGCCGACAGGACCTGCCACCAGATGTTGTCCCTGCCAACCTTGGGGGCTGAAGAGGGGCTGCCAGCTGGAAGGAGCCACCCCCCCTCTGGAGCTGGGGAGGAAACTGGCTGTGGCTGGGAGCCACGTGGCCCCTCCCATTCCCACTTGGGGAACTGCTGCTATCCCTGCCCACTTAACAGTACCTGATTCACCACCCTGCAGATCTCGCTGATCTTCCTCACCACAGCCTGGTGTAGGCGCAGGCAGGTCCCGGCTGGCTCCTCCTCTGCCTCAGCCACTGCCGCCTTCTCTGCACTCAGGCTGCTGCAGAGGCAGTGGAGAGGCTGGTGGGCCCATGGGTGCCAAGTGCCAGGGGCAGTCACCTAATCCCTCTCACAGCCTCCACATGCCTTGGGCTGGGAGTGGACCCCGTATGGGGAAAGCGGGGTGGGCCCAGACCCAAGCTGGGGCAATGAGAGGATGGCAGCACCAGATGTGGCAGGGGCAGAGACACTGAGTCAGTCCCTGCTGGAGACAGCAGCAGACAGCTGTGGAACAGACAGCCCTAGTCTGAGGCACAGGGCCAAGGACCAGACACCAGCAGGGAGGAGAAGCACAGAAATAGTAGCATGAGGGTGTTGAGGGGCAGTCAGACATGAATGCACCCAGAGAACCAGGACAATGATACCTCTGAGGGCAGGAGCACAGAGGGCTAACAGCAGCAGTCAGGAGACCCCAAGCAGGACCAGGCACTTGTCCAGCATGAGTGTGGGGCCTGTTATCCAGCTACCTCTGTACCCTGGTCCCCACAGCCAAAGCTTCTCTGAGCCAGCTGCCAGCAAGTGCACGTGTACACAAGGATCACGGCTTCTCACTTAGCCAGTGCCCAGCATGGTGCGAGCTGCCAGGACTGTGTTCCAGCTCGTGCTTGAGGGCAGGGGAGGAGGCAGCTTTGACATCCCTGGACATGGAGCAGAGGAGCACCAAAGACAGAGACCAGGGTCCTGGTGGAGTCTGGGCTGTGGCAGACCAACTGCTGGAAGTGATGTGGCAACCAGAAGGCGGAAGGGGGAGGTTCTGGCTTTGGGCTACAGGACCCACCCCACTTACCGTGTATGGGAATAGACCTCCACGCGGTCCTGATGAATCTTTACAATCAGCCAGAAGTCAGGCATCAGTGGGCACTGCGGGTCCTGGTCGCTCATCAGTGCCTCCTCGCACTCTGAGTCACTGCTCCCGCCATCATATCCTGCAAAAGGAGCCCTGGGGCTGGAGAATGTGGCACCCACAGCAAGCAACTTCATCCAGGGCAGGCGGCCCCTCGGAACTGGCAGCTGCCCATGTGCTTCACCCCCAGTGCTCCCTGCCAAGCCCCCTCACTGCCACCCAGGCCCTAGCCACTCCACTCCCAACCCCACCCAGGCCAGCAGCCATGGGCAAGCCCTAGCCAATGGAACCTCACCCAGGTGATCAGAGTCCATGCTGCCCTGACTTGACACCAGGCTCTGCACCCGGCTGGGCTGCTGCTTGCTGGAGCCTGCAGGTGAGGAGAGGCTGTTCAGCAGGTGCTGGCCATAGCTCGTGGCAATGCCAGCCAGTTGCTATCCACCAGCGTCAGCCTGGCAAGAGAGGAAGGCCCCAGGACAGCGTGGGACCTGGTACAGATGGGCTGGAGAGCCACAACAATCAGGCACGCAGGTGGGGGGCAGGAGGGGGGACCAGGTGCATGGGGGCCTTGGTGTTTCTAGAGATGGTCACATGATGCAGCAGCTGCACAGCTACCACCCTGTCCAGCTGGGAGCATGGGAGGTGGTTGACAGCCCAGCCTGGGAGCAGGGCTCTGCACCACTGCAAGCCCTGCATGGCACAGCACAGCACAGCACAGCAGAGGGGTCCTGATGCAGCAGCCAAGAGGCTGCCATTGTTCCCAATTTGCACGCAGGCTGGGGTCTCAACATGTGGCCCCCTTCATCCCAAGCCCCCCATATACCCCATGCCTGCCCCCTCACTCCAGCCTGGCCTATAGCTGCCTGCACCTTCCCGACCGTGGGTCGTGGACTCAGCCAGGCTGGCAGCACATGGCGTCGCCAATGGTGATTTCTCGCTGTTCCACTTGTCAGAAGCCGATGATGGCAGGGACCGGGGGGCTGTCTCCAGTGCAACCTCCTCCAGGGATCCCCATCCAAGTGCTTTGCCTTGTGCTGGCCTCGGTGCTTCCTCCACAACTGGCACCTGTACCAGGGGCTGCATTACTCAGTGACCCAGGCCCCAGAGGAGTGTTGCCAAGCCTGGCTGCAGCCCCAGCCCCAAGTCTCACCTCGCTCTGAGCGTGACTGCCTTTGTCTGGCAGGCTGCCCACATCAGCTCTGATGCAGGTCTCATTTGTGGGCCATGGCCAGATGCCCCGTGGCTCCTCTGGGCGGGTGCAAGGTGGATACTGTAGGGCAGGTCCCTCAGCCTTGGTGCCACTCTCCAGCCCTGCCTGGCTCTGGGCTCCTTCAGGGCCTCCTCCATGCAGGGCAGAGGCTGCACATTCAGGGGGGTCTTGTGGGCCAAGTCCTGCCCGTTGGGCATGCAGGCGGCTGATGGAGATGTAGTGGTAATCGCTGCCTTCTGCATTGAGCACGTAGCCTGGCAGCGTCATCCTCCTGAACTCCTGGAACGGAGGCCAAGATGAGCCAGGCCCAAAGCAGCAGGATCAGGCACAAGCACTGCAGCATGGGGCAGGCAGGGTGCGGGGGGTGCTTGGGGCATTACCTCTCGGAACTTCTCCAGCGAGTGCTCGGGCCCAAAGACAAACTGCAGGAGCACGGCCTCACTGTGGCAACTGGGCCGGCCCTGGGAGTGGTGGATGTGGGTGGCCACACGGTGCAGGACGTCAGCGCTGATGTCCTGAGAGTGGCGCAACGCGGACACGATCTCATCGTCCAGCAGCCAGCGGATCTGGGCAGTGCAGCACACAAAGGGGACACAGTCATGTGCAGGGGCACCCCAGCCTTGCACCTGGGGCCTTCACCACTCACCTGCAGCCAGTCCCCAGCTAGTTCTGGCTCTGGGCTCATGTGAGAAGCTAGGCTTTAGAGCAGCTCCCTTGCCATGCCTGAGTTGGGAGAGGCAGGAGCCTGCATGATCCCAGCAGGTCTTGGGAGCTGCTGCAGGCAGGGTCCACTCTATGGCTGGGGCGTTCCATGGAAGGGCCTGTGAACCAGGTTGGCCCACCACCAAGGACACCAGGGAGACACTAACTCAGAGCAGCACCCAGCAAGCCCAGGCATCCCTTTCTACCCCGCTTTCCATCCCCCAACAATCCCCAACAGTGAAGGAGACAGGCCAGGGCTCACCTCATTCATGGTGGCTTCAACAGCCTCTCTGTGCACCCCGGGGAGGTTGGAGAGTGCCGGGTGCCTAGGAGAGAGGGAACATGGATAGTCACAGCCATGTACATGGCCCTCGAGCAGGCAGCTCAGCCAGCGAGGGGCTGAGCTGCCGTGCAAGGCTGGCCAGGGCTGTGGTACCTCTCATCCCCTGTTGAAGGCAGCCGGTCCAGGCTGGGCATGATCTCGTCATCAGAGCGGAAGGAGGAGGGCTGCCCAGGAGAGCGGGTGAATGAGACGCTGCTCTCAGATGTACACCTGTGGCAGGAGGGGAGGGGGGTTGCTGCTGCCTGAACCGTGGGAGCACTGATAGCTGCAGACCCTGGTGAGCAGCTGGGAGTGCCCAGGTGAGGGCGAGACGCTGTAAGGGCCCTGCAGCCTGGGGCATCATTTGGGATTCACGCCTCGTGGGACTGCATAGGCAAGCTCCATGCCAGGGTGCATGGAAATGAATTCCACCCGACCAGCCTGGATGAGCCAAGGCAAGCAAGCCTGGGTGGGGGGTGGCTGCCTGCCCAATCAGCGGGATTGCCAGCCAGACAGGCTGGACTAGACCAGGCCAGGCCTCCCCATACCTACCGGTTGTGGTGGATATCAGCATTCACCACGTCAATCTCCAGAGGCAGTGTCAGCACAAAGATATCAAGGGTCACGCAGAGGTCAGCGAGGTCAATGCTGTACATGGCCTGGCAGCTTTCCAGGCAGCTCAAGACCTCCCCTGAGGAAACAACCTGCTGTCAGGGGCAGGCATGCATGGCAGTCTGTGCCCAGGACTCTCCTTGCCCTGAAGGCAGCTGCAAGGGCCCAGAGTTCCCAAAGGCCTGAGCAGCTGCCCACAAGGAGTCCTTACCTAGACAGGTGGGCAGTGAGCGCACAGGCATGGAGCTGTGCTGGCTGCGCAGCTTCACGGAGCAGGTCAGGTGCATGAACAGTGGTGGCATCTCCTGCTCTGGGAGCTCCTGCTCATTCAGCGAGTCCCCACCCAGGACGCTGAAGGAGTCGTCATCCTGGTTCACTGTGTTGGAGCCCGATTGGGAGTCCGTGTCCAGAAACTCGTGTTCTAGCTTCTCCCGGTACTCCACCTCCAGCTCAGGGTCACTCTCCGTGGCGATGCAGCACCCCGAGATGGTCCCTGCACACACACCCGCTGCAGTACATGCAGCCCAGCCCCAGAGCTCCCCAGCTCCCGGTGCAAGCACCACCCTGTCCCACCACCCTCTGCACTAAGGCACATGCTGTCTCCTCTGGTGTGGCCATGGCTGCTCTCTGCTCCAGGGCCCAGGCAGGGCGAGCCACCTGTCCGCATGCACCATACCTTCCTCAGCTGCCAGGTCAGGCTCCGAGCCCTCCAAGTCCTCGCTGCCCTTCCTGTCTGCCAGGTCCTGGGTGGCATCCTCCTGAACAGAGAGCAAACACATTGCATACAGGGGCCAGGACTGCGCTCTTCAAGGCAGACAACAGGGCAGGGCTGCCTGGGGCTACCTGCAGAATGGGGAACACCAGCTCCAGCTCCCTTCCTGGCATAGCCTGGGCTCGGACCTCCAGCTCCTGGAGGACAAGGCTGTGTGAGCAGCCAGGCCCTAAATGCCAACCTACCTCTTTCTTGGCAGACGGCGGGCAATAGAAGAAATAGTGTGGGTTGGATGGCACTGGCTTGAAGTGCAGACTTCCGATTTCCAGGAACTTCTCCTGCAGGGCAAGAAACAAGAAGCTGCCTGTGAGAGTGGCGCTCCACTCCTTTCCCCAGGGCTGACCCAGCCTCATGGCAGGAGTCCCATGCCATCACCTGGATGATCTTGTGCAGGTCAGGGTGCATCTGGCAGGGCTGGCTGCTCCCCAGCAGTGAGAGGGGGAAGTCCGGGCAGCAGCTGGCCCCAGTGCTGCCCCTGAGCTCCTCAGTGGGGCTGGAGATATGGTGGGAGTCCTGCTCACTGTAGTCCTCCATTTCCGCACTGGCCGACGTTGGACAAGCCATTCAGGGGCAGCAAGAAACCATGACCCAGAGTCACAGGTATCCTGCACCCAGCCCCTCAACACCCCTCCCCTCTTACAGGTTACAGGCAGCACCACGTTGCCCTGGGTACTGACAGCCTCACGCCTCGAGACAGCACCTTGTGCTCTGACCCCGCCTGATCCCTGTAACTTCCCCAGGCCCAGACGGTTACCACCATGCTCCATCAAGGCAGGGGGACACAGAACAGACAGAACAGCTGAGTGGGCACAGCCAGGGCATGGGTGGCACATACTGTGCTCAGCCATCATGTCTCAGCACATGCACCAGGCCTCTGCAAAGCATCAGCACCAACAAGAACAGGACAGAGGACAGCTCCAAGTAGGAGTACGTTTGCCAGGGCAGTGGCCTCAGCCTAGTGCTTACTCAGCAGCTCTATCAGCTCTGCCCCCACCCTCCATGCAAGAGGGGCAGACATGCCTAACTCCAGGGCAGCCCCATTTGGAGCTGGGCAGCCAGTGCCCTACCTGGACTCTGAGGCAAGGATGCCTCTCTCCCGGGCACCCAACTCATTGTCTTGCTCGGCACTGCCCAGGCTACTGTGGAAGCCGGTAGCCTTGGTGTGAGTGCGGAAATGCTGATGGCTCTCGCGGAAGGAGCGGACGTGGCTGCACAGCGTCAGCAGGAAGTGGGTGATGTCGATCTCTTGCAGCAGCTCCTCGCAGTAGTCCATGGCTGTCAGCAGGTCCTGTGAGCTGATCCCGTGTGACTGCTGCAGGCTCTTGAACAGCCCTGTGGGGTCGGTGCTGCACTCAGCATGTGGCAGTGCTACACAGGCCCCCATGGGGAGCAGATGCAGCCCAGGCGCTGCTCAGCATGGCAGCAAAGGGGGCAGGGAGCAGACCACAGCAACCCACTCAGCTTTGGACCCCAGGTCCAGTCCCCTGGTCAGGCCCAGGGGTGGCAGCACCAGCCCTGTGCAGCACCAAGCTCCATCATTCAAGGAAAAGGCTATGATCCCCTGCTGGGAGGCCCCAGACCAGGCCCTCACCTTTCACATAGCACTGGTGCGAGTGCTCCTGAAGCAGCGTGCAGTAGCCTACCAGCTCCTTGTGCTTGTGGTCCAGCCAAGAGGCACTGGGGGGACGGTCCAGAGACTGGGATCTAGGGAAGAGCAGCACCGGGACCTCTCAGACCCCGTGCTGCCAAGGCAGCGCAGGGCCAACAAGGCTGGGCCAGGCACTTCACACCCCGCACTCCCAGGCTGGGGAGTTACCTGAAGAAGATGTCATGGGGTGGACGGTGTGCCCGTGGGCTGACCAGCTGCTCCCGGAGTGCCTCCAGGGAGCAGCTGTAGACATATACAGGGCAGCGGATGCGGCGGCACTCACTGGGGTCAGGCTGCGAGGCCTGGCGGCTGAAGGAGATGTGCACATCCCTGCGTGGAACAGCGCCTGGCTCGCTAGGGTCCTGGCCAGCCTCTGTGGAGGAGACACACTGACAGAAACGCCTTTGCCTCTGTTGAGTGCCCAACACTTGTGCTAGGTGCCTGTACCCCTTGGAGTGTTCACAGCTGCGGCACAACTAGCCCCCCCAAAACAGAGCAGTTCTGCACTCCCTGCCAGGACCATCTGGCTACAGTTTGAAACCTGGCCCCCACTGGGCAATGAGAAACAGTGGCCACCTCTGCTTCCCAAGGCACCAGCCCCACGAGCCCCTCTCACCCCATCCCACAGCAGTGTCCCTGTGGTCACAGGAGCCCAACCAGATGGAATACAACCCAAGCAGCTTCTTTAAGCTTCCTGCACCTTGGCCTGTCCAGGGCCTCACTCTCCAGCTCAGTTGCTGGCCTCCTATTCAGCCCATGAGGCTGGCACTGTTGTTCCCTCACCACCCAGGGGAGTCTGCCCTCTGCCCTCAGGGCTGGGGGTTTAACCACCAGGACAAGCCCCCTGGAAGCTGGCCAGGGGATCTCCTTTCTGCCCCTGCTCCACTGATGGGCTCAACTGGCAGAAACAGGCAGGTCAGGCCCCTGGTTCCTGCCTCAAGCATGCTGCGCATCCTGGCTTGTGGGGCAGCAAGAGTTGGAGGGGGCATCCTTTTGGGGCCTGGGAATGGGCAGTGGCCAGGCCCTGTACCATGGGCTGGTGTAACGCTGAGGGTGGGCAATGGTGCTGCAGCATCTGCCCCTGCCCTGGAGTCTTCCTGTGGGGAACTGGGCAGAGCATCAGCCTCCTCAGGGCAGGCCTCCTCTTTTGGGGGCTTCTCCAGCCCACACGCCACCAGCTTCTGCACGTCTGGAAAGGGAAGCAGAGATCAATCTGGCTCAACAGGTCCCCAAGGCTGCAAGAAGGCTCTGCCTACTCCCCACCTGGAGAGGCTCCAGTGGGTCAGACCCAACTGAGCCAGAGGCCCAAGCCAAAGACTTGTCTGGGAGCCAAGCAGCCCTCAAGCACTGGCTGGAGCCCCTTTCTCAGCCCCAACACATAGCAGGAAGGCTCTTCCCCCCAACTCCTACAGAGAAGGCTGCCTCCCCTGGCCAGGCCTCACCAGCAAAGGTGGCTGGCAGGAAAGTAAGGAAGAGATGCTGCAGATTGATCAGCTTGGCGTAGCACCGCCACTGCAGGGGGAGAAGTCCCACTGTGTCAGCCTGGGCTGCAACGTCCTCTGGCAGCTCCATGTTGCCTAGGCTCTGGGGACAAAGAGCAGCCACATGAGAATAAGGGCCTTGCTGCATGCCAGCCAGCCTTCCACAGCCTGCTGGCAGGACAACCTGGCTCACAGCATGTGGCTGCAAGGTCACTGCCAGCTGCATGCCTGGCCCAGCACCCTCCCCCTGCTGCAGACATGGGATAGGCTATACCAATGCT
Source organism: Crocodylus siamensis (assembly GCF_052110815.1). Taxonomy (NCBI): domain Eukaryota; kingdom Metazoa; phylum Chordata; order Crocodylia; family Crocodylidae; genus Crocodylus; species Crocodylus siamensis. Next base: position 397,698 of record NC_143399.1, on the reverse strand, counting down.
CCTACTGGGAGGGTTCTGGCTTGCCCCTCCACGAAGGGTCAGACTGATGCCATATTTGGGGTCAAGAAGGAATTTTACTCCATAGTCAAATTGGTATCTACTGGAGAGGTGTTTTGCCTTCCTTTGTAGTGTGGGTTATAGCCTCTACCCAGGATCTCTTGAGCATTTATTGACAACCTTTTATAGGACACTGGCTGCTGCAGCCCCCCTGCTTTCCCTGTGGCAGGCTTGGGCGTTAGGTTTGTGTTGTGTTAGGGTTTACAATAGTTTTATGTAGAGTTTAGACGATAGATTGTCTGGGCTGGTTTGGACAGGGCTGATCCTGCCTCAGGCAGGGGTTGGACTGGATGTGACCTGCGCAGGTCCCTGCCAGCCCTATGGCTATGCCTCTATGACTGACAAGAGCCAGCTGGACCAGTGCAGCTGACCCCCAGCCCACCTTGCCCCCACCTCTCACAACTATGGGAGGCAGATGGTGATCATGAGTCACCACGTCTGGCCCAGCAGTGGCTCTGAGACCCAGGCCCCAGGCTTGAGGATGGCACCAGGCTCCTCAGCAGCTGGCAGGCGGGGTTTCCAGGCTGCAGGTGCCCAGGGCCAGAATGCCAAGCAGTACCTGCAGGGTGCTAGTGGAGCCGGTCCCATCCTTGGTGCTGCTGCTGCCGCCAGCAGGGTGAAATGACATGGAGGTATCCTGCCCCTCCAGGGGTGCAGGGGCCTTCAGGGTCTCCTCTGGAAGACAGATGCATGCAGGAGACCAGGAGCGGGGCACCGAGGGGCCAGCTCAGCCTCCCGCCACCCGGCTCTGGCCCTCACCTTGGATACTGGGGAGCGTGAAGGGTGGGAGGTGGCCATCGCGGTCCCGCTGCAGCACCTGCTCCATGAAGGCCATGTGGTCAGCGCTGGCCAAGGGGACCTCACGGTCGCTGAGGTCGTGCTCCAAGCAGCCATGGAAGAGGCTCAGCAGCATCTCATTGGGCATGAACATGGGGTCCTTGGCTGCCCTGTCATCCTCTGCTCCGGAACAGAAGCCCCGGTATGATCAGAGGGAGAAATGCAGTGCTGGCCACTGCTCCAGTCCCCACCCCTGCCAGACAAGCCTCCACGTAGGGCTGGACCCACCCTGCTGGCATGGCTTCTCCCAACATCCAGTTCTTCTGCACCCATGTGCACGCTCCATCTGGGCCAGGGGACAGGAAGCCCTGAGGGAGCAGAGGCCCAGGCCTGGCACCAAGGAATTGCTCCCATGCTCATGCTCCCAGTGCTGCAGCAGTTCCAGCCCCTCCCTGCAGCTGCCAGGGCACACGTCACTGTGCAGTGCCCCAGGCATGGGGCTCCTCCATGGAGGTAGGTACTTACCTCTTGTCAGCATAAGGAAGAACATCTCGATCTGCTGGCACCGGGGAAGCAGCTTCAAGAGGTTGAACTGGAAGGGGATCTCATGCACGCGGGAGCTGGCCCCCACGTCAGCATCTGTAATGAGAGCCAGGCAGAGTGCCCCTGCTATCATCTGGGGCAGCCCCGGCCACTGCCCATGTGAATGGGCACAGGCATGGGAATGGTGCAGCAGAGGCCCTGGGCGTGCCCTGAGGATAGGCTCAGAGCCATGGAATTCCTGCCCTGGCTTGGAGGACATAGGTGAGCCAGCCGGGGGGACAGGACAGATCGAGCTGAGCCTGGGAAGGGCAGAACTTGGAAGCAAGTGCATGCTCTCTGCAGGAAGGGCCATCAACAGACTCCCTGTGCAGTGGGATCCTTGGCCTGCCCCCAGGGTGCAGAAGCCCTAACAGGCACTCCCAGCTCCCATTCCCAGGCTTGCTGGCAGAACGATTAGCCCCAGGTCAGCCGGGACCCAACATCAACAGGGCTAGACCCCACGGCAAGAACACAGCCCTCCACAAAGCCCAATGGTCAGGTGCCTGCGGGAAGTGCCAAGCACAGCTGAGCTGTGCTTTCTCAAGACTTGGGGCCTCACAGGCAGGGCTGGCTCAGTTCTCAGGGAGAGCTCCCCTCCCCACTAGTCCTTTGCCACTCCCCAGGGAGACAAGTCAGCAGCAGCTTTACACTCCAGGTAGAGTTCCCTGGTCCTCATCCTACCCAGAGTCCCCGGGTAACAGGCCTACTGGTTCCCCCCAGGCGCTGTTACCCCTCCAAGCACTAGAGAATGCCCCAAACCTGACCATCAGCTGCACTGCCAGCTGCAACACCAGCCAGGAGCAGGGACAGGGGACCCACCTCCCCTGCTGTACTTGTGGAGCCCCGAGCAAGGATAGGAGGGAACGTGCTTCCGAGGACTTCTGTACGTGGACTTCAGCAAGGCTTCTGACAAGGTCCCATTTGACTTTCTCATAAACAAATTGGAGAAATGTGGGCAGGACAAAACTACTAGAAGGTGAACAGATAACTAGCTCAGTAGCCACAAGCAAAGGGTAATCATTAATGGGTCCATGTCAGAGGGGCAGAAGGTTTTGAGTGGAGTCCCACAGGAGTCTGTCCTAGGGCTGGGGCTGGGGCTGTTCAATGCATTTATTAATGATTTGGATGCTGGTACAGAGAACTTCTGGAGCAAGTCTGTGGATGACATGAAATTGGAAAGGATTGTGGAGGATGTGGATGCAGTTCAGAAGGATCTCAATAGACTGGAAAGCTGGGCTGGAGCTAATGGGATGACGCCCACTGTGGACAAAAGCGAGGGGCTGCCCCTTGGGAGGAATAATAAAAACAAATATAAAATGGGTGGTGGGGGGGGAGGGGGAGGGAGGATACCTGGCTGGATGCAGCTCTGTGGAAAACTACTTCAGAGTCTTGGTAGAGAACAAGATTCAGTATGAGTTTGCAGTATGATCCAGCCATACAAAAGACCAATGCGGTTTGGGCTGTATCAACAGAAGCGTTAGATGTAAGATACAGGAGGTGACTGTACTTGGCACTGGTCAGCCTCATCTGGATACTGTGTCCAGTATGTGGATACTGGCTCCACATTTTAAAAAGGACAATGGAGAAGTGAAAGAGGGCCCAGAAGAGGCAACAGATATGACTGGGGGCTTGAAAGGCAAGTCATAGGATGAGAGGCTGAAGGAGCTGGGCATGTTCAGTTTGCAGAAAAGGCACTTAAGAGGAGACTTATAGATTCATAGATGCTAGGGTCGGAAGGGACCTCAATAGATCATCGAGTCCGACCCCCTGCATAAGCAGGAAAGAGTGCTCGGCCTACATTACCCCAGCTAGATACACGTCTAGCCTTCGCTTGAAGACCCCCAGGGTAGGGGAGAGCACCACCTCCCTTGGGAGCCCGTTCCAGACCTTGGCCACTCGAACTGTGAAGAAGTTCCTCCTAATATCCAATCTAAATCTGCTCTCTTCTAGCTTGTGGCCATTATTTCTTGTAACCCCCGGGGGGGCCTTGGTGAATAAATACTCACCAATTCCCTTCTGTGCCCCCCTGATGAACTTATAGGCAGCCACCAGGTCGCCTCTCAACCTTCTCTTGCGGAGGCTGAAAAGGTCCAGTTCCTCTAGTCTCTCCTCGTAGGGCTTGGCCTGCAGGCCCTTAACCATATGAGTGGCCCTTCTCTGGACCCTCTCCAGATTATCCGCATCCTTCGTGAAGTGCGGCGCCCAGAATTGCACGCAGTACTCCAGCTGCGGTCTGACCAGCGCCCGATAGAGGGGAAGTATCACCTCCTTGGACCTATTTGTCATGCATCTGCTGATGCACGATAAAGTGCCATTGGCTTTTCTGATGGTTTCGTCACTTGATAGCAGTCTGCAAATACTTGAAGGGCTGCCATGGAGAAGAGGGAAAGCAACTTTTCTCTCTTGCTACAGAGAGTAGTAGGGCATGGACCAATGGCTGGAAGTTGCAGCAAAGCATGGTTAAATTGGAGATCCGGAAAAAATTCTTCCCTGTTAGAAGAGGGAGGCAGTGGAATAAACATCTAGGACAGATGCAGACTCTCCATCACTGGAAGTGTTCAAGAAGAGGTTGGACAGCCACTGTGTCAAGGGCACTGGGTGTTAGCTACAGCTAAGGCTGGGAACTTCAACTGGGTTGTGCTGATTCACCTGCTAGGAGCAAAGCTAGAGGTTCCTAGCTAGAGGGTCTTGCCCCTCTGCTCAAGGTCAGACCCATTCATAGCTTGTGAGGCTGGAAGGAACCTCGGAAGATCATTTGGTCCAGCTCCCTGCACCAAGCAGGAAAGACAACTGGGGTCAGGTGACCCCAGCGAGGTAACAGTTAGTGTCGTTTTCAAGATTTCCAGGGTAGGTGATTACACCACCTCTGGAGGGAGCTATTCTATAGTCTGGACACCCTAGCTGTGAAGTTTTTCCTACTGTTGAGCCCGAAATGGTCTTCCAGGAGTTTATGGCCATTGTTCCTGGTTTTCCCCAAGGGTGCCCTGGTGAACAGTTGTTCACTGAGCCCTTGATGTATACCTGATGTAGCAGTAAGTCGCTATGAAGTCCCCTCTCAGCCTTCTCTTTTTCAGGCTGAAGAGTCCAAAGGCCCTCAGCCTTTCATAGATTTCATAGATATTAGGGCTGGAAGGGACCTCGTAAGATCATCGGGTCCAGACCCCTGCCCAAGGGGCAGGAAACCAGCTAGGGTCAAAGGATCCCAGCAAGATAAATGTCCAAATGTTTCTTGAAAGTGTCCAGAGTAGGTGTTCGCACCACCTGTGGGGGGAGTTTGTTCCAGGCCCTGGGGGCTTGGACAGTAAACAAGTTTTTCCTTGTGTCCTGCCTAAAATGATCTTCCAGGAGTTTGTGACCATTGAACCTTGTCATCCTTTGGAGTGCTCTGGTGAACAGCCTTTCCCCCAGATCCTGATGAACATCCCTTATGTGCTTATAGGCTGCCACCAAGTCACCCCTGAATCTGCACTTCTCCAGGCTGAAGAGTCCCATAGCTTGCAGCCTCTTTTCATAAGCCCTGTTCTCCTGCCCTCTGATCATGTGTGTGGTTCTCCTCTGGACTCTTTCAAGCTTCTCCACATCCTTCCTGAGTTGTGGAGCCCAGAATTGGATGCAGTACTCCAGTTGTGGCCTCACCAAGACTGAGTACAGTGGGAGGATGACATCCTGGGTCTTGCTCGAGATGCATCGGTAGATGCAAGCCAGAGTTTTGTTCTCTTTGCCAGCTGCAGTATCACATTAGTGGCTCATGTTTATCTTGTGGTCAATCGTGACCCCAAGTCTCTTGGCCGTGGTGCTAGCGAGTGTAGCACCACCGAGCCTATAAGGGATGTGGGTTTTGTCCCATCCCCACCCCAAGGTGGAACACCTTGCATTACTCCGTATTGAATGCCATAAGGTTTTCATCCGCCCACCTTGCAAGCCTATCGAGGTTGGCCTAGATCACCAGCCTGTCCTCAAGCGTGGATACTCTTCCCCAAAGTTTGATGTCGTCAGCAAACTTAGCCAGTCCATTTCTGACATCAGTGTCCAGATCGTTTATACAGACATTAAAGAGTACAGATCTGAAAATGGAGTCTTGGGGGCAACACTATTCACCAAGTGCCGAGTTGATTTGGTTCCATCAACTACCACCCTCTGGCCCAATCTTGGAGCCAGTTCTCCAGCCATCAGACTGTGGAGTGGTCGAGGCCACAGTTGCCCAACTTTTCTATCAGGACATCATGGGACACCACGTCAAACGCTTTTTTTAAAGTCTAACTATACGATATCAACCTCTTCCCTTTTTTCCAGGTGATGCATCACCTGGTCATAGAAGGAAATGAGACTGGCAAGGTCAAGCAAGACCTACCCACAGCAAACCCATGCTGGCTATCCCTCAGAATGTTCCCTTCTGTTAACCTGTCAAGAATGGTTTCTTTGATTTTTTTTTTTCCAAAATCTTCCCAGGGATTGAGGTCAAGCTGACTGTTTCCCAGGTCTTCTTTCCTTCCTTTCTTGAAGATGGGCATCATAGTGGCCCTCTTCCAATCTTCAGGTACGTTGCCTGAGTGCCACGGAGTTCTCAAATATCCTTGCCAGTGGCTGCGCTGTGATGTCTGCCAGTTCCTTTAGTACTCTTGGGTGCAATCTATCTGGACCAGCTGATTTGTGGGGGTCCAGCCTCTCAAGATGTTCCCATAAAAGGTCCATGACAATGGTGGGCATACAGTCACCCTCACCCTGGTCAACCCATACCATGTTAGATAGGGTGGTCTCTTTGGGCTGGTAAAAAACAGACGCAAAGTAATCATTAAGCAGATTGGCTTTTTCCTGCGTGTTGGTAGTCATAGTTTCATAGTTTCTAGAGTCAGAAGGGACCTGAGTAGATCATCTAGTCCGACGCCCTGCCGTGGCAGGAAAGATTACTGGGGTCAAATGACCCCAGCAAGGTGTTCATCTAACCTCCTCTTAAAGACCCCCATGGTAGGAGCCAGCACCACTTCTCTCAGAAGTTGGTTCCAGATCCTAGCCGCTCTGACCGTGAAGTAGCGCCTCCTGATATCTAGCCTAAATCTCCCCTCTGCCAGCTTGTGACCGTTATTCCTGGTCACTCCTGGTCATGCTCGGGGGAACAGTGATTCCCCCAATGCCTGCTGATCCCCCCTGACTAGTTTGTAACAGGCCACTAGATCCCCCCTCAGCCTTCTCTTGTGGAGGCTGAACAGGTTCAGGTCCCATAGCCTCCCCTCGTAGGGCCTGCCCTGCTGCCCCTGATCATGCGAGTGGCCTCCTCTGGACCCTCTCCATGTTGTCCACATCCCTCTTGAAGTGCAGCGCCCAGAACTGGACGCAGTACTCCAGCTGTGGCCTGACCAGTGCCACACAGACGGGGTGGATCACCTCCCTGGACCTGCTCGAGATGCATCTGTGGATGCATGACAAGGTATGACTGGCCTTCTTGACTACATCCCCACACTGCCGACCCATGTTCATCTTGGAGTCAATGATGACTCCAAGATCCTTTTCTGCCTCTGTACTGACAAGAAGGGAGTTCCCTAACCTGTATGTATGGTGCCGGTTGTTCCTCCCCAGGTGTATCACTTTGCACTTGTCAGTGCACTAGTCAGCTGCTGGTTTAGCGGGTGTCCAATGTTGCCCTTGTTTTTCATAGTTGGTAGGGTTGGAAGGGACCTGAGCAAATCATCTAGTCTGACCCCCTGCCACGGCAGGAAAAGGTACTGTGGTCACACGACTCCAGCAAGGTGTCCATCTAGCCTCTTCTTAAAGGCCCCCATGGTAGGAGCCAGCACCACTTCTCTTGGAAGTTGGTTCCAGATCCTAGCCGCTGTGACAGTGAAGTTGCGCCTCCTGATGTCTAGTCTGAATTTACCCTCTGCCAGCTTGTGACCGTTATTTCTAGTCACTCCTGGTAGTGCTTGGGGGAACAGGGACTCCCCCAACGCCTGCTGGTCCCCCCTGACTAGTTTGTAACAGGCCACTAGGTCCCCCCTCAGCCTTCTCTTGTGGAGGCTGAACAGGCTCAGGTCCCATAACCTCTCCTTGTAGGGCCTGCCCTGCTGCCCCCGATCATGTGAGTGGCCCTCCTCTGGACCCTCTCCATGTTGTCCACATCCCTCCTGAAGCGCGGCGCCCAGAACTGCACGCAGTACTTACTGCAGCTGTGGCCTGACCAGTGCCGCATAGAGGGGGAGGATCACCTCCTTGGACCTGCTCAAGATGCATCTGTGGATGCATGACAAGGTATGGTTGGCCTTCCTAACTGCATCCCCACACTGCCGGCCCATGTTCATCTTGGCATCAATGATGACTCCAAGATCATTTTCTGCCTCTGCACTGACAAGAAGGGAGTTCCCCAGCCTGTAGGTATGGTGCTGGCTCTTCCTCCCCAGGTGCAGCACCTTGCACTTGTCAGTGTTGAATCCCATCCTGTTTTCATCCGCCCACCCCTGTAACCTGTCTAGGTCCGATTGCAGCCTATTCTTTCCTTCTAGCATGCCCACACCCCCCCACATCTTAGTGTCATCTGCAGATTTGAACAGGGTGCTTTTTACCCCCTCGTCCAAGTTGCTGAGGAAGATGTTGAATAGTGCGGGCCCAGGACCAAGCTCTGGGGGACCCCACTGCCCACATCCCTCCAGGTCGAAAATGACCCATCCACCGCCACTCTCTGGGTGCGGGCCTCCAGCCAGTTGGCAACCCATCCAACTGTGTGGGTGTCGACGCCACAGTCCCCCAGTTTCTTAATGAGAATGGGGTAAAAGACAGTGTCGAAGGCCTTCCTAAAGTCCAGGAAGATGATGTCCACTGCTACCCCGACGTCTAAGGATTTGGTGACCTGGTCGTAGAAGGGCACCAGGTTGGTCTGACAGGACCTGCCTCTAATGAACCCCTGTTGGTTGCCCCTAAGCATAATCTCCCCTGCTGGCCCCTCATGGACATACGCCAGTATAATTCACTCAAAAAGCTTGCCCAGGATCGAGGTAAGACTAACTGGCCTATAGTTTCCCAGGTCCTCCTTCCTCCCTTTTCTGAAAATGGGAACCATAATGGCCCTCTTCCAGTCCTCTGGCACCACACCAGAGCACCATAAGTGCTCATACAGCCATGTCAGGGGTCCTGCAATGACCTCTGCTAATTCCCTCTGCTAATTTTTCTTTCAACTCCCCACATTTCTGAAGAAGGAATTTTTATTGTCCTTGACTCGTGTAGCCAGCTGTAATTCAGTTGCAGCCTTGGCTTTCCTAGTTTGCTCCCTACAGGTGCGGACCAGTGCAGAATATGCCTCCTTAGTGAGGTTTCCTGTCTTCCATCCTTTAAAAGCCTCTCCTTTTAGACATAGGAGGTCCATGAGTTCCCCACTGAGCCAAAGGGGTTGTTGACCCCTTTTACAACCTTTTCTATGGGTTGCGATGGACTCCCCTTGTGCTTCTAGGGTTGCTTCCTTAAGGAGCAACCACTTATCATGAACTCCCCTCCCTGTGCAATCATGACTTCTTAGAGCCTCAAGAACAAGCCTCTTGAGCTTATGAAAAGCAGGTTTCCTGAAGTCAAGGACTACTACATTGCTGGCTGACTTGCCAGCCTTGTGATGGATAGTGAAAGTGATCAACTCGTGGTCACTGTCACCCAGCTTGTCTCCAATTCTTAGGTCACCAAGCCATTTCCTTGTATGGCTTTCCATGCAAGTCTCTGATCATATGGGTGGCCCTTCTCTGGACTCTCTCAAGCTTTACCACATCCTTGCTGAAGTGCAGTGCCCAGTACTGGATGCAGTACTCCAGCTGCCTTCTCACCAATGCCGAGTAGAGTGGCAGAATCACTTCCCTACTTTTGCTGGAGATGATGTATCGACTGATGCATGCCAGGGTATTATTTGCCTTGTTGGCTACAGCGTCACACTGACATATTCATACTGTGGTCTATTATTATCTCCAGGTCCCTTTCATTCATGGTGCTGGTCAGCTTGGTGTTGCCAAGCCGGTAGGTGTGTTTGGGGGTGGGGGAGGGGGGGTTGCCCCCAAGTGGAGCACTCTACATTTTTTGACATTGAACTTAATTTGATTCCAATCCGACCAACTTGCCAGCCTATCTAGGTCTGCCTGTATCTGCAGCCTATCTTCAAGCATGACCATGGTTCCATATAACTTGGTGTCACCCACAAACTTGGCCAGTGAGCTCTTCATCCTCACTTCCAAATCATTGATAAAGATGTTGAAAAGCACTGACCAAGCACCGACCCCTGTGGGACACCACTGGCTACTTCTCACCAAGACAACTTGGATCTGCTCAATAAAACTCTCTGGGTCCTGCCCCGCAACCAGCTTCCTACAAACCTAACTCTCTCATGGTTAAACCCACAGTCCTCCAATTTGATCACAAGAACATCATGGGATACTAGATCAAAGGCCTTTTGGAAGTCCAGGTATACAAATGTCGACCTCATCTCCCATATCCAGCTGGTGAGTTACCTGATTGTAAAAGGAGAGGAGGTTGGTAAGACAAGACCTGCCCACGATGAAGCCATGCTGGCTGTCATTCAGAATCCTACCTTCTGCAAGCCTATTCCATGTAGACTCCTTGATTAATTTTTCCAGGATCTTCCCTGGTATAGAAGTTAGGCTGACTGGCCTTTAGTTACCTAGGTCCTCCCTTTGTTGAAGATGGGCACAACATAGGCCCTCTTCCAGTCCTCAGGGACCTCTCCAGAGTGCCATGAGTTTTTTAAAAGTTTTGCTAGTGGCCCTGAGAAGACTTTGGCCAGCTCCTTCAGCACCTTCAGATGATGTTCATCCAGTCCTGCTGACTTATATATGTCTAACTTTTTCAAATGATCACACACCAGTTCTACGGAGATAGTAGGAATGCAGTTGTTCCTACCCTGCTCGTTCTGTACCCACTCTAGCATGATTTTGCCCTTGGCATGGTGAAAGACCAAAGCAAAGTAGTCTATTCAGGAATTCAGTTTTCTCTTGAGTGCTGGTAACCGGCACTTCTGCGTGCTGCACTTCAACAAGGACGTGAAAAAAACTTGAGAGAGTCCAGAGAAGAGCCACCTGTATGATCAGGGACTTGCAAGACAAACCATACGAGGAGAGCCTGAGGGACTTGGGCCTCTTCAGCCTACAGAAAAGAAGGCCGACAGGGGATTTGGTAGCAGCTTACTACTACATCAGGGGAGTACATCAAGACCTTGGTGAACACCTGTTCACCACGGCACCCCTGGGGAAGACCGAAGGCCGTTTCAGGCTCACTTTCACAAAAAACTCCTTCACAGTCAGGGTGTCCAGACTGTGGAATAAGCTCCCTCCAGTGCTGGTGCAGTCACCTACCCTGGAAATCTTCAAGAAGAGACTGGACAGTCACCTTGCTGGGGTCACTTGACCCCAGCAGTCTTTCCCTGCCTAGTGCAGAGAGACTGGGCCCGATGATGTACAAAGTCCCTTCCAGCCCTTAACAATCTATGAATCTATGAACCAGCTGTCCCAAATTGTTGAGCAGTGGCCCCACACTCCCATTTAAATTTTCCTCAATGTCGTATTTCAGGTCAGAAAATAATTTTACCCTGGTCAGATTGGTACAGACAGATTACGTTCCTCTGTAGTGTGGGCATGGCCTCTACCCAGGGTCTCTGGAGCTTACAATCGACAACATTTCACAGAAGCAGCATGTTGTCTGCTATGGTTCCCCTGCTTTCCCTGGGGCAGGTTCGGGTGTTAGGTCTGTGCTGTGTCAGGATTGAGGGCAGTCTTATGTACAGTTTAGATTATGGCTGTCTGGGATGGTTTGGACAGATCTGATCCTGCCTTAGGCAGGGACTGGATTAGATGCGACCTCTGGAGGTCCCAACTCCACAGCTCTAGGACTTTGTGACACTAGAGGCGAGCCGCAAAACCCACCTAGGGCTTGCTGCACCCTTAGGAAGGTCCCAAGCAGAGCATCAAAGAAATGCCCCCAGCAACATCCTGGTCACACCAGGTCACTGCCACGTCAGCCCTGCCCTGAGGGAGCTGAGAACTCGCGGTGCCCGAGTACCTGGCCCAGCCCAGGGAGGCAGAGCACAGGCAGCAGCCATCTCCCATCCAGCGCCTTTCTACAATCCAGACAAAGGCTTCCCCTCCTTCCCCTACTCTGGCTTGTGTGAGCTCAGCCCAGCCCCACACTAGGTTAGCCATAAGACAGGAGGTGGCCCTGGACCAAAGGGGACAAGGCAGGCAGTAGCCAAGGAGAGGCTGGCAAATGCCAGAGTGAGCCCCTGAGTTTCATCCAGCTGCCAGGAGGCTCAGATGCTCACAGATCCATCCAACCCACCAGGAAGGGACCCCAAACCTAACTCACCTTCTGTGGCCCTGGCATCAGACACAGGGCACACCCAGTCCTTGTTCTGGCACAGCTGGCTGACGTACTCAAAGGTCAGCAAGGTGCTGATGCAGGCCAGGTCCCTGGGATACAGCTGCAATGAGACATGGGGCTCAGTGTCCAGCAGGAGAGGTGCTCCCTGCACACAGCACAGGGCAGGCCCAGAGAAGGGGAATCAAGGGCCTAGACCACGCATGGGCCCCAGTCTCCTTCACCCCATGGCTCACTCCCTTCTGCTGGCAAGAGGAGCCAATACAGACCTGCTTCTGACCTGCCCAGCTTCCAAACCCACCCTGACCTCATTTGCTGCCCTGTGCTACCTAACCCAGCTCCACAAGGCCCTTTGCAGCCATCCCCCCAACCCCTCCTCACCCATGTGAAAAGGCCACCTCTCTCCAACAGTCCCTTATGCCAGCCTCTCCTGTACTGCTCTGCTCCTTGTGCCAGAGAAGCCCCCATAAAGAGTGCCTCATAGACACTTTGCTGTCTCCTTTAAACCTCCCCTACCCTGCAACACCCATGACCTGACAAGAGCCAGGCTGTGGGAGGGCCTTGTCCAGCTGTCAGGAGCAGTCACCACCTCCATGAAGGCTACTTCTGCCTGCGTACCCTGTTGTCCTGCTCTCTGCATGGGCAGGACCCCACTAGGCTCCGTGTGCTGGGCACTGCACAGAGCTCCCACCCCACTGACCCCACAAGGCTTCTCTTCGCAACCTGTCCACAGACTGAGGGCAGGAAGCTACCCTGCCCCAGCACAGCACATGCCAGTGGCATATCCCAGGCAGAGCTACTGGCTGCAACCACGCAGCCTAGAGCCGGTGCTGGGGCTGGTCCCCACTGCAGGGGCTCTCCCTGGGGCACAGGGATCAGTTGTGCATGCTCCCCAGAGACTCTTAGGTATCATGGCCCCATGTTACCTCCCCTCCCCCAGCCTCTGGGACCCATCAACAGCAAGGCCCACCCTCCTTGTAGCTCTATGGGGGCAGCCGCCCTGGGACAACTCACCGCTTTGGGGATCTTCTGATAGGGCAGGCCCTGGAGGTGCCGCCAGTTCTCAGCAGTGCTGTGGACATGGCCACTCTGTGGCTCCACCCAGCACTCAGTAACCAGGTTCAGCTCTGTATCTACCTCGATGGCCTCCACCTCAGTGTCATTGTCATCATCTGTGGAGAAGCTAGGGAGGCAAGTGTGCAGTGAGTATCCTGCCATGCAGGCACTCGCCCGTGACAGCTCCATGAGGGCTCCAGATGTGCTCCAAGGGTGGAGTGGCAGCCAGCCCACGGCATGGTGCCACCCTCCTCCACAGAGTCATTGCCACTGCCTACCTCCCACACCCTGTCCATGGCAGCTGCTGGTGGCTCCAGCATGGCCAGTGCAGCTTGGTGTGGGACTGCCCCCTCTCACTGCCCCAGGGGCCTGAGAGCAGGAACCAAGCTGTGGTTTGTGTGCGCTGCCCATGAGGCCAGGCCATGTCCTCACCTGTCCTTGGTGGAGGTGGAGTGCGGTGGGAAGAGGAGGTACTGCACGATGCACGTGTGTTTCTCCTTGCCGTTCTCACTTGAGTCATTGATCTAGGGGCAGGACGCTCATCAGCTGCACTGGCAGAATGGCACCAACCTGTGCTTTCCCTTCCCTTGGCTCCCACCAGGAGAGAGGCAGAGGGAGAGGGAGCCTACACCAGCTGTAGCAGAGTGCTCCTTCCACAGAGCCCATCTTAGCTGCCTCCCAGGGTCTCTACATGACCTGCACGCCCCAGGCTCCAGTGGGAACTCCACTCTCTGACAGGAAAGCTGCCTGGCTCCAGGGGGGTCAGGACATTGGGCCTCCATCTGTCCCTAGGGTCCCAGAGACTGGCAGTGTCCTGCCCCACAGTCTGTGCCCTCACCCTCAGGGGTGCCAGGCCAGAGAAAGGTGGAACTGAGGGTAGGGTGGTGGGTCCCTGCAGCAGGGCAGAAGGGTGAAAGTACTCACCTGTATGGGCAGCTCCAGTGCCATGTTAATAATCCCATCACCACTGGATGCAAAGTGGAAGCCCTCCGAGAGACGGAGCCTGGGCATCACCAGAGAGAAGCCTCAGGAGATGAATGCTTCCTCCACTGCACTGTGCAGACCCTCCCCCGAAGCAGAAAAGGCTGAATCGAGCCCTGCCACCACCCCCAACCCCAACCAGGAGGAGCAGCTCAGCACCCTGAGAGGGGGGTGGGGGCAGACAGGAGTGTAGGCTAGGCAATGCCAACTGAGTGAACCCTGCCACCCCCACAGTCCAGGGGAATTTGGCAGCTGCCCCTGGAAGCAGAGCACAGTTGGGAGGGCTGCACCGGTATCCACAGCACAGTCCTCCTCTCCAAGCCCAGCCAGGCCTGGCCTGTTGTTTCTGCACTTTTGGGGCAGGGCCCCAGAGAGCCACGACACTTACTCTGTGAGTGTGGACAGGAGCTGGGCTACAGCTGTGATAGGTACAGCTGGTGCCAGTCCTGACTGGACACTCCAGATCCAGCGCTGGTGGTAGAAGTAGCGGGACAGGGAGGCCAGGGTGGAGGAGGCAGTGCGGCTGGCCATGGTGAGTGGGCCAGACACAGGGGGGTGCTCCAGGGTGAGGCTGAAGGGAGCCCGGTAGTCAGAAGGCAGCTTCTCATACCTAGGAGGGGGCAGAATGAGTGGCCAGCTAGAGGAAGGGCAGGCCATGGTGAGACCCAGTCCTGCTGGCTGCTCACTCAGCCCTGCAAGTCCAACAGCTGCAGCTGGAGTGGTGGGACCTGGGCACACCTCACGTGGGGCTGATGACCAACTTCTTCCACCTGCTCTGTGCTCTAGCCAGAGAGTTGATCCTGGAGCAGGGGCTTGCCCAGGACACACTGCTCAGGACTGCAAGTCAAAGGCCCCAGGCCACAACCACAACTTGCCCCAGGCCCAGGCCCAGGATCTGCTCCTGCCCCATGCTGCAGCACCAGCACTAACTGTCTTTAGGCCCAAGTTCCCAGGGCAATGGGGACCAGGTCTACTGCACAGCAGTAGCAAAAGCTGCCCCGTGGCACTGGCACAGCTCCTCCCCTTCACCCAGCATGCTAAGCCCTGCCCTACTACCTGATCAAAAGCTTCTCCAGTGGCTTGTGGAGCACAACCAGGCAGGGTCTGTCTGAGAAGGCTGGCTGTGCCCCTGCCACAGGCGGAGACTTGGATGGGGAACTGCTGCCAAACGATTTCCTCTTCGCTTTAGGAGTTGCCTCTTTGCTCTGGACCCGGTGAGGGAAGCGAAGCTGCAAGATCCGATCCCGTAACTCCTCCACAATCTATCCACAGGTACAAAAGGAAAAATGGCTGGCTTATCTGGGGCTCAAGGTGAGCTCCCAGTGCCGTAGCATGGTCAGGAGGGCTGGCATCACCCTTAGCAATATGAGCTGTATAGTGATGGGACCTCTGCACACTACCCTGGCGAGCTCGACCTGTGTACTACTGCACAGTTCGACACTTGTGGGGAGTGGGAAACCATTTACACAGCAAAAACACCCAAAAGGACACTGGATGCGAGGCGCAGCAGCGTCTATGCGCAGCTCTCACTAGGAGGGGGCAGGATCTGTGCCCCCCCAGGAGAACTGGGCCCCACCAACCAACAGCACAGCGCATAAGAGCACCGGGGCTGCCATGGACTGGGTGAGACCATAGGTCCAACTTGCGCAGCCTGCTGTGTCACACAGTGGCAGAGTGGATGCTGAAATGGAAAACGAATGGGCCTGACCAGGTTTTTTTCCCCCACTGTTCCTCTCTCTTGGAGCCTCCAGCGTTTAAGGTCTAGGAAGTTCTAATTCAGAGGCTGTATCCCTAACTCCTGTGATCAATAGCTACTGATATACCTTCCTTCCAAGAATTTGTCCAACCCCTTTCTGATTCTGGCTACAATGTCAGCTTCCACCATATCTGGTGCCAGCGAGTCCCACATTGTAATTACAAGTCACATGAAAAAGAATTCCCTTTTGTTAGCTTTAAACTTCCGACCTACTAGTTTCATTTTGTGAACCCCAGTTCTTGTATTGAGAGATTGTAAATAATAAATCCCCATAAACCCTTATCACATCCCCCACGTGTCTCTTTTCTAAACTGAACAGGCCTAGCCTCTTTCATCTCTCCTCATATGGAAGTCCCTCCATAACACTAATCATCCTTGTTCTTTACCTTTATTTGGACATTCTTTAGCTCTTCTATATCCTTTTTGAGTTATGGGGACCAGAATTGGGCACTATATTCAAGGTGTGAACACAACATTAATTTATAAAGGGGCAAAATTTACTTTAAAGAGACCTTATTGAGGGTGCAGGAATGAACCAGACCAGCTTAGTTTAGTAGGGAGCTCTTCAGTGAGTGAAAACACAGAAAGCAAGCCTACAAGAAGTGGAAACTTAGACAAACAACTTGGAAGCAGTATAAGAGCATTGCTCAGGCATGCAGGGATGAAGTCAGAATGACAAAGGAACGTGAAAGGTAAACAAGAAGGGTTTCTACAAGTACGTCAGCAACAAGAGGAAGGTCAGGGATAGTGTGGGCCTCTTACTGAATGGTGGAGGCAACCTTGTGACAGAGGATGCAGAAAAGGCTGAAGTGCTCACTGCTGTTTTCACCTCAGTCTTCACAGGTAAGGTCAGCACCCAGACTACTGCACCTGGCAGCACAGTTTGGGGAGGAGGTGAGCAACCCTCGGTGGTGAAAGAACAGATTAGGGACTATTTCAAAAAGCTGGATATGTACAAGCCCATTGGGTCACACAGAATGCATCCAAGGGTGCTGAGAGAGTTGGCTGATGTGATTACAGAGCCACTGGCCATCATCCTTGAAAATTCACAGTGATTGAAAGAGGTCCTGGACGACTGGAAAAGGGCAAATCTAGTGCCCATCTTTAAGAAATGGAAAAATGATTCACCTCAGTCCCTGGAAGAATCAAGAAGGAATCAATTTCTAAGCACTTGGAGGAGGAAAAGCTGATTAGGAACAGTCAGTGTGGATTCACCAAGGGCAAGTCATACCTGACCAAGTTGCTTGCCTTCTATGACAATGTGACTGGCTCTGGGAAGAGCAGGGGATGTGGTGTACCTTGACTTTAGCAAGGCTTTTCATACAGTCTCCCACAACATTCTCACAGGCAAGCTAACCAAGCATGGGTTGGATGAAGGGACCGTAAGGTGGATAGAAAACTGGTCAGATCATGCGGCCCAGAGGGCAGTAATCAATGGCTTGATGTCTAGCTGGCAGTTGCTATTAAGTGGAGTGCCCCAGGAATCAGTTCTGGGGTTGTTTTTGTTCAGTATCTTCATCAACAACTTGGAAGATGGGATGGAGTGCACTCTCAGCAAGCCTGCAGATGACACCACGCTGGGGGAGTAATAGATAGGTTGGAGGGTAGAGCTAGTATTCAGAGAAATCTCAACAAATTAGAGAATTGGAGCAAGAAATCTTATGAGGTTCAATAAGGACAAATACAAAGTCCTGCACTTAGGACAGAGCAATCCCGTGTACCACTACAGGCTGGGGGCTGACTGGCTGGGCAGCAGCTCTGCAGAAAAGGACCTGGGGTGACAGTGGACAAGAAGGTGAATAGGAGCCAGCCGTGTGCCCTTGCTGCAAAGAAGGCTAATGGCATCCTGGGCTGCATTTGCAGATCAAGGGAAGTGATTCTTCCCCTCTGTTCAGCACTGTTGAGGCCACATCTGGAATTCTGTGTTCATTATGGGCCTCCCACTACAGAAAGGATGTGGATGTGGACAAATTCTCAGAGATTGCACTGCAGGGCTACAAAAGTGGTTAGAGGGCTGAAGAACATGACTGGTGAGGCAAGGCTGAGAGAACTGGGCTTATTTAGTCTGGAGTAGAGAATCACAGAATCAGTGAGTCAGAGGGACCTAGACAGATCATCGAGTCTGACCCCCTGCCATGGGCAGGAAGGAGCACTGGGGGTGGTAGGGGTCATAAGACCCCAGCCAGGTGCCTATCCAGTCTCCTCTTGAAGATTTCCAGGGAAGGTGAGAGCACCACCTCTCTGGGAAGCCTATTCCAGGCTCTGGCCACCCTTACAGTGAAGTACTTCTTTCTAATATCTAACCTAAACCTATCCTCCCTCAGCTTGTGGCTATTGTTTCTAGTGACTCCAAGGGGGGCCCTGGGGAACAGACTTTCCCCGAGTCCCTGCTGCTGGCCCCTGATAAGGTTGTAGGCAGCCACAAGATCCCCCTCAGTCTCCTCTCGTGGAGACTGAAGAGATTCAGGTCCCTCAGCCTCTCCTCATAGGGTTGGCAACAGAGGCCCCCAACCATACGAGTGGCCTCCTCTGGACCCTCTCCAGGTTCTCCACGTCCCTCTTGAAGTGCAGCACCCAGAACTGGACACAGTACTCCAGCTGCGGCCTGACCAGCACCGCACAGAGGGGGAGAAGACCAAGTGGAGATTGAATAGCAGCCTTCAACTCCCTGAACAGGGGTTCCAAAGCAAATGGAGCTGGACTGTTCTCAGTGAAGGCAGATGACAGAACAAGGAGCAATGGGCTTAAGTCGCATCAAGGGAAGTTGAAGCTGCGTATTAGGATAAACGTTTTTCCTGAGGAGGGTAGTAAAGCACTGCAACAGGCTCCCCAGAGAGGTGGTGGAGTCTCCATCCTTGGAGGTTTTGAAGACCTGGGTAGACAAAACCTTGGCTGGGATGATGTACTTGGGACTGGTCCTGCTCAGAGCATGGGGTTGGACTAGATTTGATCTCCGGAGGGCCCTTCCCAACCTCATGTTGTATGATTCTACGATAATAATACAATACTTTCCATTTTGTTTACAGTTACCTTCTTAATAATTCTTAACATTTTGTTTGCCTTTTTGACAGTTTCTGTTCACTGAGTGGACGTTTTTAGTGAATTGTCCGCAATGACTACCAAATCTCTTTCCTGTGTGGTAGAAGCTAATATAGAGCCCATCATAGTGTGAGTATAGTTTGTAGAAAGGTCTCAGCTGCTTTCAGGACTATTGTTAGAAGCCTTAGGACTGATAATACTTAGTCTGTTTCACCTGCTGCTGGGAAGTTAAACAGGATAGGATTACAGTGCAAGGTAGATAGCAGGGCCAGAACTTCCTAGGGCCCTCACAGATACACAGGGAGTCTATGTTAGATCCTAAACAGGCAACAGGAAAGAAAGCCTGGTGCTGACATTGGCTGGGCCATTAAGCAAATGATATGCTTATGAGACCTGTAGGCAGGATGAACATGTCACACTGAGGGGGGACTGAATTCACATCCACATACTTGCATGGACGGTCTACAAATCAACCAGGCAAGATTCACCAAGGATGAGTGCAAAGTCTTTCACCTGTGACAGAATAACTGTGTTCATAAATCCAGACTGGAGAATGACTGGCTGGGCTGCAGTGTGGAGAGAAGGACCATAAGCTGAATATGAACCAACAGTGCATGTATACTGCACCAGCATCCTGGGTTGTCACTTGCACACCAAGGGGAGCAATTATTCCATTCTATTCAGCACTGACTGTTGAGGCCTCCCATAGAGGCCCATGTCCAGTTATAGACCCCACACTTCAAGATGGATGCAGACAGTTTGGAAAAAGTACAGCACAGAGCAATAAAAATAATTAAGGGCCTGGGAGGCAAGACATATGATGAAACACTGAAACAACTAGGGTTATTTAGTCTGAAGAAGAGAAGGATGGGGGGTGGGATTTGACAAGTCTTCAAATACCTGAAGGATAATTACGGAGAGGATGAGATGAGCTTTTGTCTGTGGCTGAAGGGGACAGGACTAGGAGCAATGGCCTCAGACTTCAGCAGAGGAAACTGAGGCTCGACATCAGAAGGAGCTTTCGGACTCTGAAGTTAGTCAAGCCACCGGAACAGGAACCTAGAAAAGCTGTAGAATCTCCATCCCTGGAAATGTTCAAGAGCAGGCTGGACATACACATGGCTGGGATGATTACGTTAGGGATGCTCCTGCCTTGAGCAGGAGGCTCGACTAAACGGCTTTGTGAGGCCCCTTCCAGCCCTACTTCCCTAGGGGGAGACCGCAGCAGACACTGAAGAACTCCAATCTAGGAGTAGGACCAATGAATGGAAGCTGAAGCAAGTGAGTTGAAAGAGAAATAAGGGAGAGTGACTGTTCCTGGGGCAGGATCCTTCACCTTCAGCTAGGAGAGACTGGATGCATTCCTGGAAGGCTTGCTTTGGGCTCCAAATTCTAAAAAGGATGTAGAGAAGTTAGAGAGAATCCAAAGATGGGTGACAAAAGAGATAAAGGACTTGGAAGGCAAGTCACGTAAGAAGAGGTGGAAGGAAACAGGCATGTTCCATTTGTGGAAAAGTCAATGAAGAGAGGACACGATAGCAGTTTTCAAATATCTAAGGGCTGCCATAAAGGGGAGACAGAAAATGCTTTCTCCTTCACTGCAGAGAGTAGGTTGTGTAGCACAAGCCTGAAGATGCAGCCAAGCAGGTTCAGGCTGGATATCAGGAAAAATATCTTCATATTTAAAGCAGCAAAGCAGTGGAACAGACTACCCAGAGCAGCTGTGTAATCTCCTTTGCTGGGGGTTTCCAAGACCAGGCTGGACAAGCACTTGTCAGGCATGATTTAGAAGCAGAGTGCTCCCTGAAGAGTGACAGTTGCAGTGACGATTTCATAGATTTCATAGACATCAGGGCTGGAAGGGACCTCGGGAGATCATCGAGTCCAGCCACCTGCCCAAAGGGCAGGAAGTCAGCTGGGGTCATAGGATCCCAGCAAGATAAGCATCCAGTTTACTCTTGAAGGTGTTCAATGTAGGTGCTTGAACCACCTCCGCTGGCAGACTGTTCCAGACCTTGGGGGCTCAGACAGTAAAGAAATTCTTCCTTATGTCCAGCCTGAAACGGTCTTGCAGGAGTTTGTGACCGTTCGACCTCGTCATCCCTTGGGGCGCTCTGGTGAACAGATGTTCCCCCAGATCCTGGTGGTCACCCTTGATAAACTTATAGGTGGCCAGCAGATCACCCCTGAGCCTGCGCTTTTCCAGGCTAAAGAGTCCCGTGGCTCTCAGCCTGTCATCGTAAGATCTGTTTTCCTGCCCTCTGATCATGCGCGTGGCTCTCCTCTGGACTCTCTCAAGCTTCTCCACATCCTTTTTGAATTGTGGAGCCCAAAACTGGACGCAGTACTCCAGCTGCGGCCTCACCAAGGCCGAGTACAAGGGGAGAATGACGTCCCGGGATTTGCTCGAGAAGCATCTATGGATGCACGCCAGCATTTTGGTCGCTTTACTAGCCGCAGCATCGCATTGCAGGCTCATGTTCATCTTGTGGTCAATGATGACCCCCAAGTCTTTTTCTTCTGTAGTGCTAACCAACGTAGCACTGCCGAGCCTATAAGGGTGCTGCAGGTTTTTCCTCCCAAGGTGGAGAACCTTGCATTTTTCGGTGTTAAACACCATCAGGTTCTCGTCTGCCCATTTGCTGAGCTTGTCCAGGTCAGCCTGGATCACCCGCCTATCTTCTGGCGTGGATGCTTTGCCCCAAAGTTTGGTGTCATCAGCGAACTTGGCCAGTCCACTCCTAACTCCAATGTCCACATCGTTAATGAAGATGTTGAACAGGATGGGTCCCAGGACAGAGCCTTGAGGGACCCCACTGGTTACAGGGCACCATGATGATTGACTGCCATCAATCACAACCCTCTGGGTCCAACCACGAAGCCAATTTCCCAGCCAGCGGATCGTGGTGGAGCCAAGGCCACAACTGGCCAGTTTGGCCAAGAGGTGATCATGGGATACCAGATCAAAAGCTTTTTTGAAGTCAAGATATATGACATCAATCTCTTCTCCCTCGTCCAGGTGATAGGTCACCTGGTCATAGAAGGAAATGAGATTGGTCAAACAAGACCTACCCGCAACAAATCCGTGCTGGCTGTCCCTTAGAATGTTAGCCTGGGCCAGTCCCTCAAGGATGGCCTCCTTAATAAACTTTTGTAAGATCTTCCCCAGGATAGAAGTCAGGCTAATGGGCCTGTAGTTAGCCGGATCCACTCTCCTCCCTTTCTTGAAGATCGGCACCACATTGGCCTTCTTCCAGTCTTCGGGCACTACACCAGAGTGGCAGGAGTTTTCAAAGACCCGTGCCAGGGGCTGGGCTATGACGCTCTCCAGCTCCTTGAGTACCCTGGGGTGCAGGTTGTCAGGGCCAGCTGACTTGAAGGTATCCAGCTTCTCAAGGTGTTCCTTCACGAGGTCAGCATTGATGGAGGGTAGGGGATTCCCCTCACCCAGATTTCCTTGTCCCATAGCAGGCATGGGCATCCCATGTGACTGATGAAAGACTGACGCAAAGTACCTATTTAATAGGTTGGCTTTTTCCTGGGCGTCAGTTGTCAGTTGCCCCATCTGGTTTAGCAGGGGTCCAACATTGCCCTTGCTTTTCCTCTGGCTCCCCACATACCTGAAAAAGGACTTTTTGTTGTCCTTGATGCCTGAAGCTAGTTGGAGTTCAGTTGCAGCCTTGGCTTTCCTGGTTTGCTCCCTGCAGGACCGGACCAGCGCAGAGTAATCCTCCTTGGAGGTGAATCCCATCCTCCATCCTTTGTAGGCTTTCCTTTTTAGCCACAGTAGGTCCGGTAGGTCTCCGGAGAGCCAGGGGGCTGCTGTGCCTTCTTGCTGCCTTTCCTCCGTGTTGGAATAGATTTCGCTTGTGCACTGAGGATCGCTTCCTTGAGAAGCAACCACTCTTCTTGAACTCCCATCTCCCTGGGGTCATGGTCCCTGAGGGCCTGACCGACTAGCCTCTTGAGCTTGTCAAAGTCGGCTTTTCTGAAGTTAAGGACTTCTGTGTTGCTGACTGACTTGCCAGCTTTACGGCGGATGGTGAAGGTGATCAGCTCGTGGTCGCTGTCACCCAGCTTCCCATTGATCACTAGGTCGCCGATTAGGTCATCCCCCGTAGCCAGTAGCAGGTCAAGCAGCGCTTTGCCTCTCGTTGGCCCATAGACCTCTTGGGTCAGGTAGAGGTCATCCACGCATGAGAGAAAGCTTTGCGCCTGCTCAGATTTAGCTGAGTGATCTTCCCACGAGATGTCCGGGTAATTGAAGTCACCCATGACAACCAAGGTCCTGGAGCAAGCGGCCTCAGTCAGTTCCCGGGCAAACTCCTGGTCAAGCTCGGGACTTTGAGTGAGAGGTCTGTAGTAGACTCCCACCGTTGTGTCCCCTGTGCCGAATTCCCCACGAATTTTTACCCAGAGGGTCTCTAGCTGTCCATGCCGGTCGCCAACATCAGCTTGCAGGGACATGTAGCTTTCCTTCACATAGAGAGCTACACCCCCGCCCCTTTTGTCAACACGATCCCTCCTGTACAGGGTATAGCCCTCTATACCCGTGGTCCAGTCATGGGTGGAGTCCCACCAGGTCTCCGTTATCCCAATGACATCATATTTCTTTGCACTGAGCAGGAGGACGAGCTCGTCCTGCTTGTTGCCCAGGCTCCTGGCATTAGTGTACAGGCAGGCAAGTGTGCCCTTGGGGGCTCTTGCCTTGCCCACAGATTGTGCCAGGGCTGGGGCAGGGGTGAGCTCCCTTAAGTGCCCCCTTAAGTGCCCTGGTCCGCTGGCTTTGCAAGGGCCATTCAGTGGGCCAGCAGGGGCAGTAGTCCCCCCATCCCCCAGCGGGCTTAGTTTAAAGTGATGAAAAAGGCTGGTTGGCTGAGCTCTATTTTGGGGCTCTTGTAGGGAGCATCTGGGGAAACAGAGTGGGCAGACTCACAGCAAATCATGCTTTTAAACAGTTCTACAGGCAGGACACCCATGTGCCCTCTTCACCCCAGGGGAGGTGGCAGCCTGGGCTTGGCAGCAGGCCACAAAGACTGTTCTCGGAGTAGATCCCCATAATCTTATGTGCAATGGTATGGGGGGAGTGCTGTCCCCTGGTGAACACTACTTTTGTAACTGTGTTGTTGCAAGTGTGTCTGATGGGGACCAAAGAGAACGAGTGAGGCCCTGAACGAGCTGTGGGATGGGAAGAAGGTCCCAGGGCAGATGGCAGGGAAGGTCCTAGGGCAGAGAAAGTGGAACCTGTGGAAGAACAGAGGGAACCAGAGGGGCACAATAAAGCCTGTTGCTTTGGAGCAGAGTCTGCTGTGCTGTTTGGGATATCAGCACTCTGACACCTTTGAAAGAGGACACCCCGGGGTGTCCTGGCAGCTGACCAAAAAGAAGGAACTCACAGAGGTGGGGGTGCTACAGGTCACTGGAAAAGCCAGAGGTTTGTTCCTTCTGAAGCCATTCCAGGGCTGGCTGCAGGGTTAGAAGAGGGAGACAAGACAAGGCTGCTTCTTGGAGAGGCTTGAGGAAGAACTTTCCCTTCACCCTGAAAGGAGCATTGATTCCAGGACCCCCTAACACACTGATCACAGAGCTGGTAGATAGTGGAGAGGACTGTGCTCAGTGGCTGGAGGATGAGGCAGAGCTCCATGACTAGCTTAGTTACTGAAGAAAATGAAAGAGGTGTAATAAGTTTGTGCAGGAGATGGCATGACAGGTGGGAAAGTACCAACTGCCTGGTTAAGGGGTAACACGTGGTCTCCACTGAGCCAACTACAGTCATCCTTGGCCCTAGGCAGGTGGTGTAGACCCGTATGAAGGGAAGGAGCAGCTCAAATATCTCTGCACTGCACATCACCCAAGTCATGCCCACACCCACTGCCCAACCCCCAGCATTGCTCACTTCTCTCAGAAGCCTCAGTCCTCTGGTCCTGATGTAAGCTCCACAGCTTTGTGTCACCTGCGGACTGTGCCAGCTCTGCCCCCAGATAGGCTTTGCACGAAGCCTGGTACCCTTTGACTGTGGGGCAACTCCTTTAATCCTACCCTCTGCTTTGTCTTCCACCGTGTTTGAAGTGTGACAAGGCTTCACACTGCACAACAGGACAGCTGGTTCCTTCAGTAACCTCATGGGTGGGACCTTGCTGAAGGCCTCTGAAAGCTAAACAGGCTGTCAGCAGGTTCTCCGTCATTCACTGCTTTGCTGCCTATCTAGCACGCTCTAGCAGCCGCTCACAGAAATGGGATCCTTACCCCAGCAAGGCAGTTCAGCCAAGTCATTCTCATCTGCTCCTGCAGCAACCCAGACCCCCACTGCCCCATACAGTCTCTGAAATTGCTCACTGTTCCCCTCACCAGTCAGTATTATGTGCTGGAGCTTGGCATTCACCTTGTTCCTGGCTTGGGCAGGCGTTCCAATAGGGAATCCCAACCGGAGAACCATGCAGGGGGCCTTGGAGATGATCCGCACCACGTAGAATGAAGAAGGGGTTGGATCCTCTGAGCTGGAAAAGGAGTTGGTCATTGAGGGGGCTGCAGGAAGAATGGTCTGGCCAAAAGGCAGAGCCTCAGAGGTACAGTTCACAGCCCTCCAAAGCCCCAAGGCAAAGGGATGCCTATCCCTGCCGCAGAGTCAGGGTGCCAGGCAGGGGAGCATTGCCTGCTATGCAGGAGCATCAAACTCTTCTCACAGCTATGGAAGAGGTTTCTGCAGGAAACTGGCAGGCTGAGCACAGAGCCCAGGCTGAGGTCAGCCAAGCTGAGCCAACAAACCCACAACACAGGGATGAGCCCACCCCACTTCTGTTCCGTTCCATGGAAGAGCAGAACAGCAGAGCCTGGGGGGAAGGTTACAGCAGGAAAGTTGCTGGGCTCAGGGAAGTATCAGACCAATGTCAGCTGTGAGCTGTGGCCAGCTGGAATGGAGCCAGAAGCAAACAGGGCTTTAACAAGCACTCGTCATAATGGGAGGCAAGTGTGGACAAAGGGCAGGTCTTAGTGCACAGGAGGAACCTCAACCCCTCCAGCTGCTTTTGTGCTACCTGTCCCTGTCGGCTCCTGCCTGAGCAGGACATCAGCAGCACAGGACACTCCCCCACCAAGCGCCACTCACCTATGTATCAGCTTCACGTAGGAGTAGCCTTCCACCAGTACAAAGCTACTCCAGTCCCGCAGCAGGGAGGTGAGGGCAGAGTGTGAGATGCGGCACTGGATGGTGCTATACCGGCCGTTGTTCCCAGGCGTGTGCAGGTGTTTGGGGACCGGCCTGCAGAAGAGGCCAGTGAGGTGATAACCAGGCAGTCCTGCCCACACCATCTCACCCTGGGATGGACCCTACAGCAGCTGTCCCACCCCTCCACCTAGGCCCGGAAGCAACAGGGCCCCACCTCCACTCATGGACAGTTGTTACCAAACCCCTCCCCACCCATCATATCTGCAGGCTCTTCCAGCTCTTGCCTTCAAAGGACCCTGATCCCTGGCTGCTGCCACCCCCCAACACCCAAAACACATACACATAGCAGGAGACACATCACTTACAAAATTAGAAAAAGTGAGGGTTGGAAGGGATGTCAGAAGGTCACATCTAGTCCAACCCCCTGCTCAAAGCTGGACCAGCCCCGACTACATCATGCCAGCCAAGGCTTTGTCTACCCAGGCTTGTCTAAACCTCCAAGTATGGAGACTCCACCACCTCTCTGGGGAGCCTGTTCCACTGCTTTACTACCTTCCCTATGAGAAAGATTTTCCTAATATCCAACCTCAACTTCCCTTGCTGTAACTGGAGCCTGTTGCTCGTTGTTCTGCCATCTGCCCCCACTGAGAACAGTCCAGCTCTGTCCTCTCTGGAACTCCCATTCAGGGAGTTGAAAGCTGTCATTAAATCCACCCCCTCAGTCTTCTCTTCTCCAGACTAAATCAGCCCAATTCCCTCAAGCCCTCCTCACAAGTCCTGTCCCCCAGCCCCCCAATCATTTTCCTTGGCCTCCACTGGACTCTCTCCAATGTGTCCGCATCCCTTCTTAGTAGGGGCACAAAACTGGACACAGGACTCCAGATGTGGCTTCACCAGTACTGAATAGCGGGGAATAATCTTTTCCCCCAATCTGCTGGCAACACACCTACCAATGCAGCCCAGGATGCCATTGGCCTTCTTGGCAACAAGGGCACACTGCTGACTCCTATTCAGTTTCTTGTCCCCTTACCCCGCCCCCCCCCGAATCCTTTTCCGTAGAGCCTGCTGCCCAGCCAGTCAGCCCCCAGCCTGTACCAGTACATGGGATTGTTCCTTCCTAAGTGCAGGACTTCGCACGTGTCCTTGTTGAACCTCATGAGATTACTTTTGCTCCAATCCTGCAATCTGTCTAGGTCACTCTGAATCCTAGCCCTACTGTCTAGCACAGAGGTAGGCAAAATGCAGCCCACAGGCCAGATGCAGCCCGCCAGGCCATTCTATCCAACCCGTGGGGCCCTTAAAAAATTTAGAAAATAAATATTTGTCTGCCCCTGGCTGCCTGTCATGCAGACCTCGATGGCTTGCCAAAACTCAGTAAGTGGCCCTCTGCCCAAAATAACTGCCCACCCCTGTGCTAGCATGTCTGTCAGTCCCCCCAGCTTGGTGTCACTTGAAGACTTGCTGACGGTGCATTCCATCCCATCTTCCAGGTTGTTGATGAAGACATTGAACAAAACGGGTCCTAGGACTGATTCCTGGGGCACTCCACTTGATACCGACTGTCAACTAGACATCAAGCCATTGACTACTACCCTCTGAGCCTGATGATCCAGCCAGTTTTCTATCCACCTTAGGGTCCATTAAGCCAGCCTGTATTTCCCTATTTTGTCTGCAAGAAGGCTGTGAGAGACCATATCAAAAACCTTGTTAAAATCACGGTACACCACATCCACCAGTCTCCCCACATCCACAGAACCAGTCACCTCATCACAGAAGGCATCAGGTTGATCAAGCATGATCTGTCCTTGGTGAATTCATGCCACCTCCTCCTAATCACCTTCTTCTCCAAGTGCTTAGAAATGGATTCCTTGAGGATCATTCTTTCAGGGACTGAAATGAGGCCAACTAGCTTGTAGTTCCCTGGATCCTCCTTTTTTGCTTTCTTAAATATGGGGACTAGATTTGCCTTTTTCCAATCATCCAGGACCTCTCCTGATCGCCATGAGTTTTCAAAGATAATGGGCAGTGGCTCTAGAATCCCATCAGCCAACTCCCTCAGCACCCTTAGGTGCATCCCATCTGGCCCCATGGGCTTGCACACATCCAGCTTTTCTAAACAGTCCCTAACCTGTTCTTTCACCACCGAGGGCTGCTCACCCCTGCTCCCCAACCTGTGCTGCCCTGTGCAGTAGTCTGGATGCTGACCTTGCCTGTGAAGACTGAGGTGAAGAGGCATTGAGCACTTCAGCCATTTGCCCATCCTCTGTCACAAGGTTGCCTCCACCATTCAGTAAGAGGACCACACTATCCCTGACCTTCCTCTTGTTGCTGACATACTTGTAGAAACCCTTCTTGTTACCCTTCACATCCCTTGTAGCTGCAACTCCTATTGCGCTTTGGCCTTCCTGACTTCACTCCTGCATGCCTGAGCAATACTCCTCCCTATTTATTTGTCCAAGTTTTCACTTCTATGAAATCTATGAATCTTTTTTGGTAAGCTTCCTTTCTGTGATTTAGCCACTGAAGAGCTCCCTGCTAAACCAAGCTGGTCTCCTGCCATACTTGTTAGTCTTCCTGTGCACAAGGATCATTTGCTCCTGCACCCTCAGTAAGGTTTCTTTAAAATATAGCCAGCTCTCCTGGACTCATTTCCCTCCCAGACTGGCTTCCCAGGGGATCCTGCCTATCCATTCCTTGAGGGAATCACAGGCAACTTTTCTGAAGTCCAGGGTCCTTACCTTGCTACTCTCCCTTCCTTCCTGTCCTCAGGATCCTCAACTCAATCCTCTCATGGTCACTGCTGCTCACATTCCCCTCCTTTATACATTCCCCACCAATTCTTCCCTGTTTGTGAGCAGCAGGTCAAGAAGACCATGGCCCCTAGTTGGCTGCTCCAGCACTTGCACCAGGAAGTTGTCTCCAACACTCTCCAAAAACTTCTTGGATTGCCTGTGCGCTGCTGTATTGTTCTCCCAGCAGATATCAGGATGATTGAAGTCCCCCATGAGAACCAGGGCCTATGATCAGGAAACTTGCTGGCTCCCAGGGGCTGTGGGACCAGCTTTTGATCAGGCCAAAATCCTATTCACCTGGGAGCAGCCACCTGCTGGTGCTGCTCTTTGGGAGAGCTTCCCTGCCTTTCTGGGTTGAAAAGTTTGCCAGTCGCAGGCTGCAGCTGCCCATCTGTGTGGGCACAGTGCCTGCGGTTCAGAGCACAGCCTTACCAAGACCTGCCATGGTGTTAGGAACACCAAACCAAGTCTGCTCCCACAGGCTCCCAGGACTCTGCTCTGCCAAGGAGGGGAGTCTCAGCCAGCCTTCTCCAGCTGTCAGGGAAGCATAGGCAGGTATGCTTGTCCTTGGCATGTTTCACCCGGCCTTTCCCAACAGGACTGTACATGCCCTTTGGCACCCAGGGGCAGCCCCAGCCTATTGGGCTGCACACCAGGGAGCTTAGCTGAGTCATTCCACACCTGGGGAGGGACACCTTGGCTCCCTGGGATGACTGCCTGGAGTCCCTGCAGTTCAGTTCTCCCTCCAGAGTGGAGCACCAGGAAAGCCAACACTCTGGAAAGGTGCCTTCTCAGGCTGCAAAGGGCTAGTACACAGGCAGCACAGGCTCCCAGACACACAGGCCTCACCTCCCCAGCCATGTGGCTGGCATGATTCTGCCCAAGTCACCCTTCTGGGCCTCAGCAACTCAACCTCTACCATCCCGGAACTGGACTCTGAGGGTTCCAGCTATGCAGCCAGATCCAGTTGGCCCAGCACTGCTTCCCTCCCCTGACAGCAGCGTGGTCCATACAGGCTGTGGCCCCTGGCACCTACGTGTCATGCTCCAGCAGCAGAACGATGCGATGCATGTGCAGCCACCTCTGCCAGAAGTTTGCATCCATGGAAAGGATTGGTTTCCAGTAGGAGGCGAACTGTGAGTGGCTGGAGTCAGACCCGCTGTGCTGCAAGGACAATACCTGGAAGAGATAGGCCTCCTGCTGTTGGGAGCCACAGGGCTAGCCGATGCTGGCAGCGAGCAGACTGGCTACAGTGATCTGGATCTCTGGGACACCAAATGCCTCTAAGCAGGGATGGAGCTAGGTCATGGGCATCCAGACAGCTATGACAACCAGCCCATGCTTTAACATGGGTGGGAAGCATCAGGCTGAGTGTGTGCACTCTAGCTGGAGAGCTGGGAGGCGCCAGGTGCAAGCATTCTGCAGCTGCCTTGCAGATGCCCCATGGGGCTGAGGTGCAGCAGCTGGAGCAGACGCTCAAGGCACAACATCCAGGCAGGGTCAGCAGCGAAGGGCTCTCACAGGGCTGCTCACTGCAGCAAAGCTCTCACTGAGCAGCATGGGGAGTGGGGCTCATGCTGAGCAACAGTTATGAAGGACCAGTGCTGCTGTTCTGATCACCAGCATGCACCCATCTGGCTCTTAATTCCTCCATCCCAGGCTGCAGAACAGGAGGCTGCATTGCTCTTGGGGAGGGAAAGCACAGTAGAAAGGTGGAATTGGGTGGGGTGTGGTTGTGCCAGCATGGTGGAGCCCATTGGGCTGTAAAAGAGGCACAGTGGAGCCTGGCAGGGTGAGAGAGAGGGCTGTACATGGCGGATCTTGCTGGGGTGGGAGAGGTGGCTGTGCCAGTACAGTGGAGCCCAGCAGGGCAGAGGGGGCCATACCGGTGTGGTGGAGCCCGGCGGGATGTAGAAGAGGGGCACGCCGTTCTTGGTGCTTTCTGGGATGGTGAAGTGCTCGGGAATGGTGTCAAAGGACTGCAGGTGAACCAGCATCTGATCTGTCTGGTTGATGCTGAAAGACAAGGAGCCAGTTTTTGCTCAGGAGGTTATACCAGGGCAGCTGCAGCTGATGCACAGAGAGTGCCACTCCCAGGAGAGAGGGTTTTTGTGCCAGGGAGGTTACTAGCTACCTGAGCACAGCAGCAGGGGTAAGGGTCAGTGACAGAAGTGGCACCATGAAGGGCTCTGCAAGGAGGCAGAAGTGAGTATCACCTAACTTGGGGAGGGGATGATGCAGCAGGTGCTCCTGCCCTTGGGAGCATCAGGCAAGTAAGAGATGCTGCTGTTATTGCAGCCCTGTGCCCAGGTCACATGTGCCACCAAGCCTTTGGAGGGGCAGCACAGCACAGTGCCACATATAGAGCATGATGCTCCCACTGCCCCCTGCTTGGCGCTGGTGGGTGAGAACAAGACCAGAGGTCAAGAAACACAGCACAGCTGTCCCTGGGCAAATCCAGTGACTGAGGACAGAGGCCTGTTCGAGTCCTCCTTTCTCTCAGGAAGCTGGCAACCCAGGCGCCTCAGACCAGGGCCCTGCAAGGCAAGGCGAGAGATGGCCTGCCCATGTGCTAGGAGGGCAGGGTGAAGGGTGCCAGCTCTGAGGACAAGGGGCTGGCAGGAGTGAACCAGGCTCACCTCTGCAGTGTGTTCCAGAAACGACGGATGACTGTGGTGCGGTACAGGCTGGTGATGGGCTTCCTCATGGTGCAGCTGATGTCATGCAGGATGTCATAGCTGCCCTCCATTGTCACCTCCACCCACGTGCTGCGTTTGGAGGGGTCCAGGGGCCACGGAGCCACAGCCAGGTACTCAATCCGCATATTGTGCTTCCACAGCAGCACAAGCTTCACTTCCAGCTGGGAGCCCCCTGCGGCACAGGACGGGGGGCCATGAGTGGGTGGGAATAGCTCCCCCCTGCCGTCCCTCAGGCTCTGTCCCACAGTGAGGCAACACTAGACCCAGGGCTCCTGAATGCTGGTAGTCCTTCTGCCCACTCTTTGGTCACTCTCCCAGCCCTGGCATGGTGTCAGGGCCAAGCTCAGCACCCAAAAGACAGCTCCACAGCAAGCCAGACAGGCTTCCTTTGGAACTCCTGGGACAGGGACCCCATGATGCCTATCACTAACCTGCCCTCACTGCCCCTGCCCTGAAATGCCCTGGGACGTCCCCTCAGCCCACCACTGCCTGCTGTCCTGCAGCTCAGAAGCATCTCTGGAGCGCTGGGAGCCACCAGGTGCAGGTGATCTGCAGCTGCCTTGCAGATGCCCCATGGGGCTGAGGTGCAGATGCTCAAGGCACAACACCCAGGCAGGGTCGTGCCTTGACCCTGCTCTACAGCATGTAGGTTCCACCCGCGTTCTCTTCACCATGGCAGCTAAGCACCTGCCCTGGACAAGTGGAGGTCAGGGAGGATTTCACTCTCACCCTCTGAGGTGGATGTCCTGCTCCGTGCACACCCCCTAAATGCAGACCCTCCTGGCTGAAGGAGCGTGCCTTGTGCTGGGAACAGAAGATGGCGACTGTGGAGGACTGTGGAGGATTTGCATCCCAGCCTTATCTAGGTCTTCTTCACTGGTTTCTGCCATTTTTCCTCTTCCATTTTCTTTTAAACTTAGTCCCCTTACCTGTCTAGCCCTCTGATGTCTAAGTAGCTCACTGAAGTAACTGAGAGGCCCCTTTGCCTAGTGACTGGCATTACACACCTGAGTCGGGGCTTAAAGTCTCCGTTGTTCTAAGCAATGACCTCATGGCAGGGAGGGGAGGCAAAAGCCACTGTCCCTCTGCTCGGTAACCAGTGATGTTGGCAGCCAACCTCTCCTAGCCTTCATTGGATCAGGTAAATGAGGTCAGAAGGTCTATATAAAATAAGACTGCCCAGGAGGAGTGGTGGCAGCCATGATGAAGACACAGAGATGAGCTGGACATCTGCAGCTCTGTCTCTCTTGAAACACATGGACATACTATGAACTGCCTATCTTCAGAGGGAAGCTCTATCAGCCTCTGGATAATACTTGCAAGTAAGCCACTTGAGATCTAACTAGATATATAGCTTGCAGTAACACAGATGCGTGATCAAAGACTACTCAGCCACCCTTTTTGCTCTAAGGTATTTCTCTGATATTGCTCTATTCTGTACCCTACTCTAAATCTACTCCTTGTCATCAATAAAGTCCTCCTCTGTACCTAGCGTGGGAGACTTATTAGGAGAGAGCCTAGATTGTGCCTTGGTGTCCCCTTGGTTTGGCTGACTAAGGGAGACCACTATTTGTGCTTCACACTAAGGCAAGCCAGCAAGTTCTTGCCGTGTGTCGAGTACCCTCAAGGACTACAAGGCCTCTGTACCCCAGGGGGCACAAGGCCTAGAAACAGTCCAGACCCTGGGTGGTGGCAGCGTTACCCCCAGGCTTGTGGGTGTGCTCCAGGAAGGGGGTCAGTCAAAGGTAAGGTGCCCCCAGGGAGGCACTCAGAGCCTGGAAGGTGGTCGGGTGCAATGAGGTGGGTGGCTCAGTGCAGGAGCACCCCCTATTAGCCTGCCACAATGATAGCTCATGGTTCCTGCAGGCATTTGCTTCACAGCCTCAAATCACCACCTGGAAACCTGTCCTCTGCACAGATGAGCTTTGCCCTTGTGAGCAGGGAGCAAAGCTGTTCATCACAGTCCTTGACTCAGAGCTTACGCTGAGCCCAGGCCATGGAGAGCCTGGAAGCCAAGGTCTGAGGCCTAGGCCTGAGAAACCAGTGTAGAGGGTGCTCCCCTTTGCCAGGCTCATCACCACTCTTTCGGTACCCCAAAGGGAATGAACCCGCCCTTCTCCAGGGGCCCTTCTCCACACCTGCTGCACTGTTTGTGCTCTCTCCCCCAGCTCACTGTTCTGTCTGTGGGTCCCATAATCATGGTGAACAAGGCAGGTCCTGGCGGCGGGAGAACACCAATCACACACATGCCTGCACACTCACCTAGTCAGCATGCAGGTCTTTACAACAGCCTGGCATCTCTCTCACTTGCAGTCACCCACAAGGTGCCAAGACTTCTCCCTCTGTGCAGTTAAAAGGACAGGGAAAGTCTGTACCAGGCCAGTGGCTGGAAGTTCAATGCCAGCACAGGCTGCCATCCTGGTGGGATGGGAAGAGGCCTTGTGGGCCAGAATCCAGACCTCCCTACAGCAGACACCACCTCAGGCCTGGAGCTCGGGAGGCACCAGGGATGGAGAAACACTAATTAAAATGAAGTATTCTGGCACAAGAACAGAAACTACCAGTAAACCGGCTGTGACTAAATGCAGACTGGAAATCAGAGGAAGGGTTTTAACCCTGAAAAAGCAAGGTTCTGGAGTAGCCTCTGAATACAGGTAGTGGGGGTAGCAACACCGCTCCTCCCCCTCAGAGTACACTGTGCTTGGTTAAACAGAGCAAGCCCTGCGCTCCCTCTTGAAACAGGCTCTCCATTGCTGCCTTTCTCTACACCCACTCCTCTGTCTCTGCCCTTCTTGAATGCAGAAGAATGCAGGTGGCCAGAACAGTACCCCTGTTCCAAAGGAGGTCTCCCCTCAGCCTTGTATGCTGGCACCAACTCTTTCCCAAGTTCCCTGAATACAGCTGAGCTCACAGAGGATGATGTTTACCTTTCTCATACATGTGCTACAACAGTGGCCCTTTTGTCATCTTCTTGCAATAGACCTAGGTGTAGTCATCATTCTCCTCCTGTCGTTTCCAGCTGAAGAAGTCCCAGCTTACAGCACAAATACCTTCTCTTAGTTATGAAGTGTGTGACCAATTCAATTTCATCCCACCTACTAATCACATTCTCCCTGCCCAAGTCTGACCTTCCTCCAAATCAGCAGTACCTCCCAACTTTGTCATCAACAAATTTTTCAGCTCACTTGGACCAGGTACCAAGGTCATTAAAGACAACATGAAAGAGTCAGCCTCAAGACAGCATCCTGAGAAATTCT
The DNA here is from genome assembly GCF_052110815.1 of Crocodylus siamensis. Classification (NCBI taxonomy): domain Eukaryota; kingdom Metazoa; phylum Chordata; order Crocodylia; family Crocodylidae; genus Crocodylus; species Crocodylus siamensis. The sequence continues at coordinate 363,187 of NC_143399.1, read as the reverse complement.
GCTAGTCACTTCTTACCAGCACAACCCACTTTCATTTCATAAGGCATGTATCAATCCCTATCTTCTCCAGCTAAACAATAACTTCTCAACCTCAAACACTTCTCTGAAGTCCACGCTATCTACCACATTTCATGTTTCTAAAAATTTCAGTTATCCTATATAAAATGACACATTTGGTTAGATCTGGCCTGATTTGCTATGTTTACCTCTGCATGTTTAGAACAAGCATAGAAGGAAAAGCCAAAGACCAGCATAAAACAGATGATCAGATGTACAGGCTTGCAGTTGCCTGGATCTTTCCCTCCTCCTTAAACAGGATGGGAGAACAGCAAGGGCTGCACTTCAATGGCACCATCCTCATCATGACTGGTTACAAAATTCAGGGAACCATAGAGAAGTCAGGCTGGAAGGGACCTCCAGGGGTCATCTAGGCCAACCCCCTGCCTGAGGCAGGATCATCCTGATACAATCCATCCCATACAGATCCATTGTACATGGAATCAAAGGACTGGCAGGGACCTGCAAGATCATCAAGTCCAGTCCCCTGCCATGGGCAGGAAGTTGTTGGGCTCAAACAAGCTCAACAAGGTGCTTAACCAGCTTCCTCTGGAACATCTCCAAGGATGGTAACTGCACCACCTCTGCTGGGAGTGTGTCCCACATTCTAGTTAGCCATATGGAAAATAAGTTTTTTCTTATGTCCAGCCTAAATTTTCCCTCTACTAGCTTGTGCCCATTGGTCTTCATCCTCCCTTGAGATGTCTTTCTGAAGAGTTGCTCCCCTAAATCTTGATGCTAACCCCTCACACACTTGTAGGTGGCTATCAAGTCACCTCTCAGCCTTCTCTTACTCAGACTGAATAGTTTCAGTTCCCAGAGTCTCTCCTCATAGGGCCTATCCTTCAGGCCCGTAATCATATGGGTGGCCCTTCTTTGTATCTTCTCAAGCTTATCTACATCCTTCCTGAAGTGCAGTGCCCAGAACTAGACACAGTACTCCAGCTGCAGCCTCACCTTAGTGACCACATCCTCTTAGCAGAACTACACAGACATCACACCTGAACCTGTGACAGGTAAAGCAGGGGGACCAGGATGGCCAATGTCCTGCTGCTGCAATGGTTGTTAGTATACACTTGAGAAATCCCAGAAAGAGGCCCTGCCCCCAGTACAGAGCAAGGCAAACCCTACTGCAATCCATACCATTATGACTGGGGTAAAATTCCTTCCTCACCCCAAATATGACAAGAACCTCAGACAGGAACCTCCAGCTTTAAATCCCAGAAAGTGCACTGACACAAACCAGTCACCATCCCAGGACTGGGCTGCAGCCAGCACCCAGTGCCTCTGAAGAAGACTTTACAAAAATCCCTGATATAGCAGTGGGGCAGGAGGGTAGGGGAAAAAAAAGGGGGGAAGAAAATTCCGCTCAGCCCTACACGGCAACCAGCAAAGCCCACAGGCGTGGGAAGTCCTCAGAGTAGAACATAGGCATAGCTGTGCCTAGACCTTTTCTGACAGGTGGCTGTCCCAACATCTTTTAGAACACCTCTAGTGAGGGAGAGTATCCCTCTTCCTTGGCATCTCTCCCATGGCCGCACTATTCTAACAACAAAGAAGTTTTTCCTGAGATCCAACCTAAATTTACCTCGCTACAAGGGCTAAAACCCACTTCATCCTACCCCACCTGCACCCCCCTCACACTTCACTTCCCCACTGTCCGAGAGAGACCCCTTGCCTAGAAGCTTCTCCCCACCTCTGCATGTTGCCTGTACTTTTGCCCAGCAGGTCATAAGCACCATATGACCAGTGTGTGCACAGGTTTACCAGTGTGTGGGCCAATCTCCTACCATAAGGTGATCCAGTCAGGGCTCAGGGGACTGGCAGCACTCCCAGCCACACCATGGTGGGGGAGTCCACCTTGCACTCTGTAGGGACTCTGCAGAATGAAGCTCTGTTCTCCACACTTGCTGCAGATCCCAGAACAGCCTGGGTGGTCACCTTTGGTGATGTTGACCTCCCGGATGCTGTAGCCCTCCCGAAGCCGGACGGAGACAATGCTCACAAGGTCTGCATGCACCTCCTTCTCGGTGTGCTTCTTCCTCCTCATTGCCAGGGCAGGGTTGCTGCTTGCAGATACTAGGTGCTCATTGAACAGTCTGTGCTGAGACACTGCAACCAACAGAGAAGTCATGCAGGAGAAGTCTCTCCCCCACCCCCATCCTGCAGTGGAGCCAGCACTTCTGGACACCTCCTCCCTCCAAAGAACACTGCATCCTTTGAGCAACTTTTACACCCAGTACAGCAGCAGAACCCCGTTGGTACCAACAGGGGTTAGGAGAGGACAGGGTGGGGATCCAGTTTGCTTATGTTACGCAAGTGATTTGAAGGCAAGAAGCAGCATGTTGGCGCCCCATTTCATTTAGACAGACAGGAAAGGCAGGGCAACTGCGCTTATCTGGCTGGCAGCTCCTCTGGGCAGGAATTCCTGTCCCTGGAAAGTTTTGTGACCCCCAGACTCAGCACAGAAAACACAGGACAGCTGCAGTAACTATTGTTCTCAGCCCAAGCCCTGTCTTTAGGCACTATCACTGACCAGCGTGAAACATCATTGGGCAAGTCTCACATGGATCCTTGCCACCCCCAGACAAAAACAGGCTTCCTGGCTGGGCTCTAGTGACACACACTCACACCACCCCTATGCGAGATGAGAAAGCCCACACCCTGGCACTGGGGCAATTCAGGAGGGGAGCACTTAACACTGTGACCCAAACCACTGTGTGCAGCCTTTGTCCAGGACAAGACCTCCAAGGCACCTTGCACTGGAGGCTGTGTCTACACAGCACAACACTCTGCCAAGCAGGAATACCAGGAGTTCGCCCGGGAACTGACTGAAGCCGCTTGCTCCAGGACCTTGGTTGTCATGGGTGACTTCAATTACCCGGACATCTCGTGGGAAGATCACTCAGCTAAATCTGAGCAGGCGCAAAGCTTTCTCTCATGCGTGGATGACCTCTACCTGACTCAAGAAGTCTATGGGCCAACGAGAGGCAAAGCGCTGCTTGACCTGGTACTGGCTACGGGGGACGACCTAATCGGCGACCTAGTGATTGATGGGAAGTTGGGTGACAACGACCACGAGCTGATCACCTTCACCATCCGCCAGTAAAGCTGGCAAGTCAGTCAGCAACACAGAAGTCCTTGACTTCAGATAAGCCGACTTTGACAAGCTCAAGAGGCTAGTCGGTCAGGCCCTCAGGGACCATGACCCCAGGGAGATGGGAGTTCAAGAAAAGTGGTTGCTTCTCAAGGAAGCGATCCTCAATGCACAAGCGAAATCTATTCCAACATGGAGGAAAGGCAGCAAGAAGGCACAGCAGCCCCCCTGGCTCTCCAGAGACCTAGCGGACCTACTGTGGCTAAAAAGGAAAGCCTACAAAGGATGGAGGACGGGATTCACCTCCAAGGAGGATTACTCTGCGCTGGTCCGGTCCTTCAGGGAGCAAACCAGGAAAGCCAAGGCTGCAACTGAACTCCAACTAGCTTCAGGCATCAAGGACAACAAAAAGTCCTTTTTCAGATATGTGGGGAGCCGCAGGAAAAGCAAGGGCAATGTTGGACCCCTGCTAAACCAGATGGGGCAACTGACAACTGACGCCCAGGAAAAAGCCAACCTATTAAATAGGTACTTTGCGTCAGTCTTTCATCAGTCCCATGGGATGCCCATGCCTGCTATGAGACAGGGAAATCTGGGTGAGGGGAATCCCCTACCCTCCATCAATGCTGACCTCGTGAAGGAACACCTTGAGAAGCTGGATACCTTCAAGTCAGCTGGCCCTGACAACCTGCACCCCAGGGTACTCAAGGAGCTGGAGAGCGTCATAGCCCAGCCCCTGGCATGGATCTTTGAAAACTCCTGGCGCTCTGGTGTAGTGCCAGAAGACTGGAAGAAGGCCAATGTGGTGCCGATCTTCAAGAAAGGGAGGAGAGTGGATCCGGCTAACTACAGGCCCATAAGCCTGACTTCTATCCTGGGGAAGATCTTACAAAAGTTTATTAAGGAGGCCATCCTTGAGGGACTGGCCCAGGCTAACATTCTAAGGGACAGCCAGCACGGGTTTGTTGCGGGTAGGTCTTGTTTGACCAATCTCATTTCCTTCTATGACCAGGTGACCTATCACCTGGACAAGGGAGAAGAGATTGATGTCATATATCTTGACTTCAAAAAAGCTTTTGATCTGGTATCCCATGATCACCTCTTGGCCAAACTGGCCAGTTGTGGCCTTGGCTCCACCACGATCTGCTGGCTGGGAAATTGGCTTCGTGGTTGGACCCAGAGGGTTGTGATTGATGGCAGTCACTCATCATAGTGCCCTGTGACCAGTGGGGTCCCTCAAGGCTCTGTCCTGGGACCCATCCTGTTCAACATCTTCAGTAATGATGTGGACATTGGAGTTAGGAGTGGACTGGCCAAGTTCGCCAATGACACCAAACTTTGGGGCAAAGCATCCACGCCAGAAGATAGGCGGGTGATCCAGGCTGACCTGGACAAGTTCAGCAAATGGGCAGATGAGAACCTCTTGGTGTTTAACACCGAAAAATGCAAGGTTCTCCACCTTGGGAGGAAAAACCTGCAGCACCCTTATAGGCTCAGCAGTGCTACGTTGGTTAGCACTACAGAAGAAAAAGACTTGGGGGTCATCATTGACCACAAGATGAACATGAGCCTGCAATGCGATGCTGCGGCTAGTAAAGCAACCAAAATGCTGGCGTGCATCCATAGATGCTTCTCGAGCAAATCCCGGGACGTCATTCTCCCCTTGTACTCGGCCTTGGTGAGGCCGCAGCTGGAGTACTGCGTCCAGTTTTGGGCTCCACAATTCAAAAAGGATGTGGAGAAGCTTGAGAGAGTCCAGAGGAGAGCCACGCGCATGATCAGAGGGCAGGAAAACAGAGCTTACGATGACAGGCTGAGAGCCACGGGACTCTTTAGCCTGGAAAAGCGCAGGCTCAGGGGTGATCTGATGGCCACCTATAAGTTTATCAGAGGTGACCACCAGGATCTGGGGGAACGTCTGTTCACCAGAGCGCCCCAAGGGATGACGAGGTCGAACGGTCACAAACTCCTGCAAGACCATTTCAGGCTGGACATAAGGAAGAATTTCTTTACTGTCTGAGCCCCCAAGGTCTGGAACAGTCTGCCAGCGGAGGTGGTTCAAGTACCTACATTGAACACCTTCAAGAGTAAATTGGATGCTTATCTTGCTGGGATCCTATGACCCCAGCTGACTTCCTGCCCTTTGGGCAGGGGGCTGGACTCGATGATCTCCCGAAGTCCCTTCCAGCCCTAATGTCTATGAAATCTATGAAGAGGTGATCACCTGCCCAGAAGTGTTCACCCTGGCACACAGGCCAAGCCTGAGCAGTGCAAGCCCTAGGGATGACTCTGAGCAAGCTGAGCAGAAGCTCTGTCCCAGACTGCTTAGCAACTCCTAAGCCCCACAGAAGGGAAGCACAGATACTGCTGCAGAGTCCAGCGTGCTGTGTCCCCACCCATACTCAGATCCAGACCCCTGAGCAAGCACCTCTCTCTTCCCTGGACCTGGGCTCACAAGACACCTGCTCCCTGTCCAGTTCTGAAACTCCACGTGGCAGGAGGGGCTGGAAAAAGCTCTCTCATTGCTCCTTGTCCACGTGTCCTACTGCTGACACCTACAGAGGTACAGGAATGGGACACCAGTGTAGCTGGGCAATGGGTTTTGCCCTTTTTGCAGGAAGCTGGGGCAGGCGCATTCCTCACCACAGTAGTACTCCAGATTCAAGGACTCCCCCGTGCGCAGAAAGGAGTACAGCAGGAAGGCCTTGTGATACACGTTCAGATCCAGGCTCACCGGGTCCAGCTCTGGGCAGGTGGAGAGGTAGGAACCAAAAGTTGCCATGGCGATGAATTTCATCAGTTCCACGTTGGGGACATGACCGAAGCTGCAATCATAGGAGTAGACTCCACCCACCTGGGGAGGTGTGGGAAGAGGAGACCAGTCTGGCACAGCTCACGCAGGGCATGGAGAAGACACACTGGTGAGTTCCTTCCAACCCCCAAAACCAAGGAAGCAGCCAAGTCTCCAGCAGAAGCCGAGCACACAGGTACATGCTGCTGTGTCCCAGTGCCCACCCCACCCCTTGGCAGCAGGAATACCTGCACAAAGGAGCAGGCCACAGTGCCGCTGCGCAGCTGGTTGAGCAGGGTTTCACACACAGCCACATCAGGGACACTGGTCACACCATCAGTAATCACGATGATACCTGCAAACACGACAGTATCTCAGAGCATCCTCTCCCCTTCCTGACTGGCAGCCTGTGTTCAACTCCCGTACCCACAGCTCCACTGGATGTACTTAGGAGAAAGCAAGACACATGGGTCAAGAGAGACTGAATCTTATTGGCCATGTGCCTCTGACATCAAGAGATGAGGGCACCCACAGTGAGACAGTAAGGGCTTGCAAGGAACACCCAGATGCAGCAGGCAGCTCATTTCTTCAGCACATTCAGAAGCAGAGGGGCCAAATATGGAAATAACACCCCAGAACCTCCCTGGGCCAAGAGCTCTGCTGGGCAGTTGCTTATTAGCCCAGCAAGGTTACCAGTAGTTGGGCTGCAGAACCAGCTCTCCCTCTAGGTCCAAATGCCCCCTAATCCACACCCCCACTCAAATCCCCACCTACTCATGGCTTGGACTTCCACAGGGGAGAGATCTGTAGGCCTCTCAGCTGGGGGGAGGACCATTCTGACCCCTGGCTGGGAGGAACATAGACTTCCAGGTCAGGAGATGGAACTGACCTGCTGTGGAGTTGGAAGGCAGCAGCTGCAGTGCCAGGATCCCCTGTCGGATCATGCTGACGAGCCCAACATCAGCAGTGACCACGGAGACTCCTGGCTTCCTTCCAGGAGGGTCCTGTGGGTCGCAAGGGCTGTCCTGGTTAAGTGATGACAAATCCACCTGACAGGAAGAAGCCAGTGAGAAGCTGTCAGCTGCACTCCAACCGTGCTTCAGTGCTGAGCTTTCACAGTCTACAGCTCCATATAGACCCAGCCCTGGTGTGGTTTGGCAGGCTTCAAGCTAAGCATTAATCTCTAGATTGTCCCAAGTCTCAATTCTGATGTACAGTGAGAATTGCAGGGGAGTCACACTCAATGCCCTGTCTGAGCTGACCTCTCTCACGAGGGACACGAAGGCAATGCAGAGTGGCAGCTTGGAGTCTGACTCATTCAGAGAGGAATGAGCTCCTGTAGGCAATAGCTTTTGATGAAGCATTTAACAAAGCAGTCTGCTGCCTAAGAAGGTTCACATCTCTCTTAATGAGCGAGTCTCTAAGGTGCCAATTTGCCCTGCCCTGCCTCCTGCCAGACTTAAGATTAACACAACCTCTTTCTACAAGAGGTGGTGGAGAGGTTGCTAAAGCTTCACTACTGTTGACACTGAGCAAGCCACACCAAAAAGGGCCAAGCTCTGACTTCCCTCCAGCTTGGCAGAAGCTGTCTCCAAACAGGAGGTCTTAGGGTGGGGTCCTAACTCTCTCAGAGGGAATGCAGGAGAAACCCACATCCCTGCCACCCCATCAGTGGGGAATGCTGCAGCAGAGGGCCTGAAGAGACTATGAAGCAGGACTGGAGCCTTTGTGCTCAGGTCCTGCCATACCAAATCGAATTGCTTACACAAAAGCAATTACGTTCCTCCTCCAATCTGCAAGAGATGTTGTAGGTTTCTCCCTTTCCCACCTACAACAGCATATCTAGGCCTGTCAGGTCTGGGATGCTCTGCCTCCTACACCCTACATAAAACCCCACCCTGTAAAAAAAACCTCTTGCCTAACCTAACTGTTGAGTCAGTGCAGCGAAAGACACCCTACCCCACAGCCACAGGGCTGCTCTGGGGTGGGAAGAAAATCTACCCACACAAACCCTCAGGGCACTCTGGGGTGCAACCAATGGCCCAAAGCACTGGCCTGACTAGAATCCCTTTGATTTGTTGGATCCCACCAGGCTATGCAGCATTTGCTGACAAGTACAGTCAACTGAAATCACAAGAAGCTGTGAAATCCAGATAAGCAGTTTCAGGCCCTGACCCTGAGCTAGATCCTCCTGCCTGCACCCCACTGTCATGTGTGGAGCTCTGCAGTTGCTCATGAATGTCAGTGTCTCCCCCATTTCTCATTAATTTACATGGGAAAATTCAGACAGGCAGGGCAGCTGACTGCACAGGGGTGCAACAAGAAAGACCGTGCCCACAGCTCTGCAAGGGGCCAGCAAGACCTGCTGCAAGAAAGATCCCTCCCACTACCTGGTCCCTTGGCTCCAGGAACACTGGATGACTACTTAACACTGGCTGCTTAAAAATGATCTCAGTCAGAGTGCAAGGTTTATAGTGGCCGTAAGTATGTGACTGCCTTGGTCAGCAGCAGCTGCCTCACACTCATGCTCTCTCTCACCACCCTGGATTTAAGAGACATTCCTCCCATTTTAGCACCTGATTCTACAAGCACCTGTAGAAGTACATGCTGTTTCATGCACAAGGAGGAACTTTTGACTGCAGCAACACTAGCCATGAATGCATGAAGTTCCCAAACAGATGTTTGCAGCCTCCATGTCCTTTACTCCCTATCCTGCTGTTCATCTCTCATACCCAGTTAGAGGCAGGCTTCTGGGGTTTTGAGGAACAGCCCATCTTCCTGGATCACTTAGTGCTACAGCCAGCTGTTATGAAGAAGAGGGCACATTTCAACTCACACCTCTGTTCTCCATGGGCCCTGTTACAGCGCATTAGACATGAATGAGTCCATGAGACAGACTGGAAGGGGAGGGGGATGGGGGGGGGAGAGACAGTGCAGAGCAGCCCAAAAGGCACATTTGCAGGCAATGCCTTGTTCAGAATCCTACAACCCTTGCTTGCTCCAGCCTCTCATGCATCACAACAACAAGGTGCATAAAACCAAAAAAAAAAATCACATAAAAACACACCATGAAGAAAAAGCTGAGGGGATAAGAAGGCTGCCAAGGCACTGGCAAAGTAGTAATTGGTTCACATATGCTCATAGGATCCTGAGAAGAGTACCACTGCTGAGAATGACAAGATCCGTGCCAATCTGACTTCCTGACCCCAAATTTGGCAATTAGCTCAACTCTCTGCACAACCCTCTACTTTGGTACCCAAGTAGCTTCTAAGTTTCTAAGTCCAACCCACACCAGTCAAAAACTACTTTAAACTGTCTACAGTTTCCTGTGCTCCAGAGGATGGTGGAAATCACACATGGCTTATAAAACAAGGAGAATATTCCTTCTCTGCCCCTGCTGACAACTAAGCAGAAGGCCTGAAGCATGGGAATACAGGAAACCCTTGCTATTTGTGGGTTCAGCATTCGTGGTTTCAAATATTCGCAAATGCTAAACCTGCATTTTAAATACACTTCATGCACTTCCAGGAGCTCCTTGGGAGCTCCGTGCTTGCTGCCACCAGGCTCCCGCTGCCACCGCCATGCCCCCACCCTCCACCTGCCAGGGCACCACATTCATGAACGCAGAATGCATTCATGAATGCAGTGTCTTATTTGCAGATTTCACCATTCATGGGGGATATGAGAACGTATCCCCTGCAAATGGCAAGGGTCGCCTGTACTAGATACCTCCCACACAGAGAAAGAGTACAATCTCTGTATTGAGGGTGGGAGGTAGAACAGCCAAATGCATACCTCACACATGCCATGCACAGACTATGAATCCCTCATTCCTTCACACTACCCCATTCGTGAAGCGATCAAGTTTGATCTTGAAGCCATTTAAGTTCTGTGCCCTTACTACTTTACTCAGACCATTCCAGAACTTCACCTCTTTAATAGTTAGAAATCTTTTAATTTCTAATGCAATTCATCCAAAAAGATCTGCACTCCACTCTTATAAATTGGACATCAAATGCTACCAATATCAGGTAAGATTTCTGCCTCTCACATAATTTCTGGACCATCACGACTACAACTTCATTCTTACACTCTCAGTACCAGGGGAGTACCTAAAGGTAAGTGTGTGTTCTCTTCTGGGTTGGCAGATCTCCTCTGGTGGGCTTTAAACTAGGCTCGTCGGAGCAAGGGGAAGACGAGGGAGGAGGAAGCCTTGGCCCACTAAACCAAGCAGCACTCACAATTACAGCCCAGCCTAGACCAATGAGCAGAACATATATACAGGTAAGGAACAGGGGCCAGGGCAATGCTGTGATTAGGGGGCCAGTGCACACATCTACAGGAGGCCTCAAATGCCTCTACGCAAATGCTCATAGTATGGGAAACAAGCAAGAAGAACTTACCCTCCTGCTAGCTGACACCAACCGAGACATAGTGGGGCTCACTGAAACGTGGTGGGACCCAATGCATGACTGGGCGGTGAATATCATGGGCTATAGGCTGTACAGGAGGGACAGGACAGGGAGGAAAAAGGCAGGGGTGTTGCGCTCTACATTAAGGAAAAATACACATCCTCACCAGGTAGCACAGGGTCAGAGGAAGAGCACTCTGAAGTGCTCTGGGTTAGAGTACAAGGCAGTCAAGGGGAAAGGGACTTAACGGTGGGAGTCTACTACAGACCACCCAACCACAGGGAAGAGCTAGACCAGGAACTCTTAAGTCAGCTCACAGAGGTAGTTAGGTTAAAGGACATGGTCATCATGGGTGACCTGAACTTTCCAGACATCTGCTGGCAAGAGCAGTCAGCTGGGTCTGAGCGCTCACATAGGTTCCTAGCCCAAATGCAGAACCTCCATCTAACCCAGGAGTGCACAGCCCCACCAAGGGAGATGCCTTGTTGGACCTGGTGCTGGCCACGGGCGACGACCTGGTGAGGGGGCTGCAGGTGCTCAACCACCTGGGTGACAGTGATCACTACCTGCTAGCATTCACCATCCAGCACAAGGTGGTAAAGGCCTGCAGCAAGGCAGCAGCCCTAGATTTCAGGACAGCAGACTTCAATGAGCTAAGGAGAATAGTTGAGGAAGCACTGAGGTCCCAGAGGGGAGGGGAGCCAGGTGTCCAAGAAGAGTGGTCATTCCTTAAGGAGACGATCCTCCAAGCCCAAAGGGAGGTAATCCCAACATGGATCAAAGGAACAGGAGGGCACAAAAGCCCCCATGCTCGCCAAAAGCATCCAGGAATGTCTTGTAGTTAAAAGGGAGGTGTACACCCAATGGCAGGGAGGCGCCATCACCAGGGAGGACTATATTGCAGTTGCTCAGGGATGCAGGGGGAGGTCAGGAAGACCAAGGTGGAGACGGAACTGGGACTAGCTTCCCAGATCAAGAACAACAAGAAGTCCTTTTTTAAATACATAGGGGGCAAGAAGAAGGTACCGGGTAAAGTGGGGCCCCTGCAAGACACGCCAAAAAATTTGGTCATCACACCAGACAACAAAGCTAACCTATTTAACGACTTCTTTGCCTCCATTTTCCTGAGCAGGGACCAGATCAGTGCCCCCCATCTGGCACCCCTCAGGCTCCAGGGGAGGCACACCTAGGCCAAGGGTCAGGGAAGACCTAGTCAGGGAACTTATGGAGGGACTGGATGTATTTAAATCAGCTGGTCCAGACAATCTCTACCCTAGAGTGCTGAGGGAATTAGCTGAGGTCATTGTGGGACCCCTGGCATGGCTTTACGAGCACTGGTGGTGCTCTGGTGTGGTGCCAGGGGACTGGAAGAGGGCCAATGTGGTTCCCATCTTCAAAAAAGGGAGGAAAGAGGACCCGGGAAACTACAGCTTGGTTAGTATTACCTCGATCCTGGTAAGCTTTTTGAGAGAATTATTCTGGCACATGTCCACGAGGAGTTGGGGGGGGAGATTATGCTTAGGGGCAACCAACAGGGGTTCACTAGAGGCAGGTCCTGTCAGACCAACTTGGTGGCCTTCTATGACAGGTCACCAAATCCTTAGACACAGGGGTAGCAGTAGACAGTCTTGCTGGACTTTTGGAAGGCCTTCGACACTGTTTCTCACCCCATTCTCATTAAGAAGTTGCAGGACTGTGGTGTCGACACCTACACAGTCAAATGGGTCACCAACTGGCTGGAGGGCCGCACCCAGAGAGTGGTGGTGGCTACTGTTCCACCGAGTTTCCATTATTCCTATAATGTTAGGATTCACATCCCATCACAGCAGTTGCAATTCCTGTGCTTTATTGCCCAGATTCCTTGCTTTGGTCTACAAACACATCAGCTGCTTCCACTTGACCTTAAGCAACCTTAACCTGTGACTGAAACAGATGTCTTGCTGCCCTTTCCAAACACAGGGTTGCTTCCATTCCCCTTCCCTCCCAGGTGTGTTTTTTTCCCTGGTCTTCCTCATTTCCATTTCCCTCTCCTTGCAAGTTTAGTCCTCTCCTGGAGACTGAGGATTTCTCTTGACCTTCTCCTCAAGTTCCTCATTCAAACTTTCAGCCTGCTGTGAGGAAGGGGACACAAGGCTAGGGGTTGCATTTCCATGGCTTCATATACATCAGCACTAATACTGATCCAGGGTAAATATTTCTGCCATGACCCCTTCCTAACTGCCTCTTGGTCCTGCTCTCCTTCCATGGAAGCAACAACACTCCAGTCCATGTATCATCTTTAGCCCTGCATGGCTCCCTTGCTGATCAGGGGTGCCAAACTGATCTGGCCCTGCAGGCCAGACAACAGGCACAGGACCAGTCTGCAGGCTGGATCAGACCCACCACCAGCCCTGTGTACTGGAGCCAGCATACAGGGCCAGTCCAGTGGGGCATCTTATGGAATGTGCGCCCCAAACTGGTTCATGTGGCATGCAGCATGCACCCCAGGTCCAGCCCCAAGTGCTGCATGCACTGGATGTAGTCTCCAACTCACACTGTTTGCAATGCTCATGCTTAACCATCCCTGTGCGCTGGATCCAACATAGAGATGATCTCTGGGCCTGATCCAGCATGGGTGTTGTATGCAGCACACACCAGACCAACTCTGGGCACCACATATTGGCCCTGGCCCTACATGCGCCACTTGCTGTGTGCAGGGTCAGTCCAAGACCCACAGACTGAACCCTACAGCTCCATGGCATGCATCTTTCCTGGATTAGACAACTCCTCAGTAAAGGGATGACTTCTTATACAGGCCAATGCTTATACCACATGCCCCTCATGGTACAAGGCAACACTTTTAGCCCACCCCAGAGGAGCTGCAGGGTGCAGAAGTGGCAAACAGGGACAGAGTCACATCTGCCCTCCTCACCTGTGGTTTGGGTTCATACTGCTGTTGAAGCATCTCTGCCACTTTGTTCTCAAAAGTGCATAGCTGTGTGTACACTTGCTGCAGGAAGGCATCTCTCTTACTCTCATCCAGCTGACAGCCTTGGAACAGCACCTGGCCCAGGGACACAAGGGGAAGCCATTATCTTGGGGTTTTACACCATTTCATCATCAACCAGTGTGGAATCCAGGAGCACAGTTAAGGGTAGGATCCAGACACACACATACACAATCCACAGCTGGAGGGAGATACTGCATTGGCCATTCTTGTCACACTTCCTGCTTGGCCTCAGGTCCCTCTGAATTGTCTTGCAAGATACCAACATATGCTCCAGGTCCCTGCAGAACTTTGAGGGGACCTACTTTCTGCTGCTCTCAAGGACAGAGAAGGCAGGCACTGGACAGCAGAAAGGAGGACCTTTGCTAAAACCCTCTAGAGTAGTGGTTTTCTATCTGTTAGACTCAAGACTAGGTCTCTTAGGAAATGCTAGGTCTGAGTTGTCCCTTATTTTTTGACAACAGAAAAATTCTGTATTCTGAATTAGTCAAAATTCTTCACTTCTCCTGGAAGAACTCAGAAACAGCATAGCAGGTCAGAGTGTTTTTGGATTTGAAACCACTGGTTTATCTTGTGAATCATGTGCAGACATCTCTATATTGGACGGTGCAGGCATACATAATATTGAACGGTTCCAGAAGACGGAATTGGTTCAGAATGGCACGAAGTACTGTCACTCCCACACCAGGGGGCAGAACTGAGCACCCAGCCCAGCACTGCACAGTAGGTGAGTGAGTTGTTCTTGCACCCATGCTTTGGGCATTCAAGGGGGTGAGTAACCTGTGGCTGGGGTATTGGCACTGTTTTGTTTTCCCTTGTTTCCTAAACATACGTTCAGTAATCCTCAACACCCTGCAAATGACTGAAGTCTGCAGTGTGCTTGCCTGACTGAGGGTATAGGGGAAGAAGCAATGCTTGAACACATGCCTTTTGATTTTCAGAGGCTTGGGGGGGTGGGGAGAGGTTGCCCAGAGGACTGACCAGACCTGTGTCACAGAACACTTGGTGTCCACACCTAACAGCGAACCAGGTCAGTCAACTGGTTCAAGAGGGCCTCCATGGTCAGCCCTATGAGGAGAGGCTGAGGGACCAGAATCTCTTCAGTCTCCACAAGAGGAGACTGAGGGGGGATCTTGTGGCTGCCTACAACTTTATCAGGGGCCAGCAGCAGGGACTCGGGGAAAGTCTGTTCACCATGGCCTCCCTTGGAGGCACCAGGAACAATGGCCACAAGCGGAGGGAAGATAGGTTTAGGTTAGATAGTAGGAAGAACTATTTCACTGTAAGGGTGGCCAGAGCCTGGAATAGGCTTCCCAGAGAGGTGGTGCTCTCACCTTCCCTGGAAATCTTCAGGAGGAGACTGGATAGGCACCTAGCTGGGGTCTTATGACCCCTACCACCCCCAGTGCTCATTCCTGCCCATGGCAGGGAGTTGGACTAGAAGATCTTCTAGGTCCCTTCTGACTCATTGATTCTATGATTCTAAGAAAGCACTTGATTTAACAGGCATGCTCCTGAACTGTTCTAGGTGGACTGAGACCAGTTTAATGGGTGTGTATGTCTGCATGGCATTATAATTAAACTGTATTTAAACTGTTTTTAGTGATGCCCTAACAGCGCTAATATTGTGTAGCACCCTGCAGCACTCTTAAAAGGATATCATGGCATCCTGGTTGATAATTACTGTTCTAGAACGTTGGATTTCAGATTCACATTGCTCATCTGTTACAGTGCACTTGTTCTACTCTAACACACCTCTAGCCTGGCCCAAGCACCTTCTGATAAATTTGTACTTAAATCACAGGTTAAAAAAAAGAGGGTTGTGGCCACTCAAAAGCCTGAAGAACTGGGCAGTGAAATCCACTGCCCCAGAGAGCAGGAACCCTGTCACTCATTTCACAGCAGGTGAGAGCCAGCTTTCTTAATAGCAGAGCACTTCCCTGCCCTACCCAACCCAGAGTCCACTCCCAGCAGCAGTGCTCCATTGTGCTGTGCACTATGTTGACAAAAGACAGCCCCATGCAGAGACGATAAGGAGGGAAACAGGATGCAACACAGAGACAGAATCTTCAAGAGATGATAGCACGGAACTTGTTACCTTTGTTCCCAAACCCCGGCTGTCAGATGGACAACACACTAGTGCCAGGGAAGAAAAATATCTGATCACAGGCAGCTTTATTTAAATGAGTTACACAAGTATATATAACCCTTCTGTCCATTAAATAAGAGTACAGCTATCCCTCATCCCAGAGCAGGCATCTTGTAGGCTTCTGGGAAGAGGCGTATCTAGAGAAAGGATGTGTAGGATAAGAGGGTAGCAGCTTTACAGATTGGTACAGTGTAGTTGGGAGACAGTGGCCCACAGGAAAGATATATTGTGGGAGGATGGACAAGATGGCAGTTGAGGCTGACAAGACTACCAGAGGGCTAAATCCCTTACAGACTTATCTGGTAGTGTCAAAAAACCCTATGCTGCAGGCACTGTAGGGTAAAAGATAGAATGAAGCTCTTCAGAGCAGGGAATAAGTAGGGGACAGAGGCAAAGGGCAGGAAAGGAAAGGAGGAGAAGAGTGATGGTCTGCAAATGGCACAAAAGCATTGTGATTCTGGGGAAGAGATGAATGACAGACCCACCAGCCCCACAACTGGGATTCAGCCGCTTGTACAGGAGCTGCCTGTACCTGTGATGGGCAGAGCACAGGAGGCATGATCCAGCCTGTCAGCCAGCCACTTTGCTGAGTGAGCTAAGGAAAGGCCAGTCATGCTGGACATACTCCCCACACATTACAGCAGGCTCCTGCCTACAGATCCCCTCCCTGCCAGGCACTGCTCTAGGGGGAGAGATGTGTGTCCCCCCTCCCACCCCAAGTGATGCCTGAGCCACATTCCTAGATACCCGAGGGAGCCATGGGTCCCAACAGAAGAGAAGCTGCTCACACCTACTCAGGCACTGCACCAGACCAAGCCTACTGTGTCAGAACTGGCAGGGCTTGGCCAACACAGAGTCCAGGGCACAGATCTAGGCCTTGAAAGTTCTGGGCGCCTCACTTCAAGAGGGATGTGGACAATATGGAGAGGGTCCAGAGGAGGGCCACTCGCATGATCAGGGGGCAGCAGGGCAGGCCTTATGATGAGAGGCTATGGAACCTGAACCTGTTCAGCCTCCACAAGAGAAGGCTGAGGGGGGGGATCTAGTGACCTGTTACAAACTAGCCAGAAGGGACCAGCAGGCATTGGGAGAGTCCCTGTTCCCCCGAGCACTACCAGGAGTGACTAGAAATAATGGTCACAAGCTGGCAGAGGGTAGATTCAGGTTAGACATTAGGAGGCGCTACTTCACTGTCAGGGCAGCCAGAATCTGGAACCAACTTCCAAGAGAAGTGGTGCTGGCTCCTACCCTGGGGGTCTTTAAGACAAGGCTAGACAAACACCTTGCTGGAGTCGTTTAACCCCAGCACTTTTTCCTGCCAAGGCAGGGGGTTAGACTTGGTAGGGTCGGAAGGGACCTGAGCAGATAATCAAAGATGAAACCTATGCACAGCTGAAGATCTCACCAGCAAATTAGGACAGTGAGAACTGCTGACAAGCAAAGGCTTTGGAAGAGGGAGAAGACACAAATTTACCTGGTGGGACTGCAAGCCGATGATGGAGGAATACGCTTGGATAGTAACAAAGATCTCCGGCTGGTAGATAATGTCTGAACCAGGGATTTGGAAGGGCCTTAGCAGACCCACCAGACACCGGGAAAGGGCATGAAACACCTCGTCAAAAATGATCTCCCCTGTTGAATCATCCTGCAGAAGAAGGAGAAGAATGCTTGATCTTTGGACCTGTCGGGCCTTGCCGTGGCACTGGCCAGGGCCCTGGCACGTGGGTCTATGGCACGCATCCCTGGCCTGAGAGAGGCCAGCTCCCACCAGGGTTTGCCAGGCAGCAGCAGGGGCTGAGAGGCACTGCCCAGAACCACGGACAAGGAGGGCACTTGGAGGGGGGGGGGTGTCACTCCAAGCAGGACCAGCCCCAGATGCATCATCCCATCCAAGGTTTTGTCTGCCTGGGCCTTGGTCACCTCCAAGGATGGAGACGCCACCACCTTTCTGGGCAGCCTTTTCCCTGCTCCACTACCCTGTTCCTCCCAGCTCAGGCAAGCTTCTTGCAGGGGCAGCGGGTCTAGGGCTGGGGCGCTCACCACGATGCCGGTAGATGGGCTGAGGTCCAGTTCGATGACGAAGCGGTAGCGCCGCGCCAGGAAGGTGACCCGCGTGGATGGCACCAGCAGGCATGGCCGTGGCCGCAGCGGCTCGTCTGGCTGCCAGCTGTGCGGCAAGACGCTGAGCACCGCCAGCTCCTCGTCCGCTGGCACCTGCAGCACGAGCACGGTCAATGTGGCGGGGGGGGCAGGGCAGGCTCACAAGCCCCGGGTTCGGCACAGCAGGGATGGGGATTGGAGGTGGGCAGGCCAGACCAGGCCGTGCCATGTTCACCAGCCCCCAGGTCAGGCGCCGTGGGGATGGGGATTGGGGGGGAGGGGGGAAGCCCAGACCAGGCCAGGCTGTGCCGTGCCGCGCTTACCAGTCCCGGGTCGGGCGCGGCGCAGACGGGTTGGTGCAGGCGAGCGAGGAACCAGGCGAGCCGCACGTTGCGGGAGATGCGATAGTCCTTCCTCATCAGCAGGTAGGCGTGTGCCGCCTCCTCCATCTGCGGGACAGCGCGGGCGCGGAGGCGGTCAGGGACACCTGCCCGATCCCGCTCGGCCCGACCCAGCACCGCTCCGGCCCGACCCAGCACCACCCCCCAGTACCTCACAATCCGCCCGCTCGGGGGCTGCCATGTCCGAGCGGCCCGTGCCCCCTGACCCCTGTGCCCTCCCCACTCACCCGGAAGTGATCGCCTGGCGCCGGAAGGGCCTGCCCTGCTCCGCCCCGCGCCTGAGGCAGCGCTCCTGCCGCGATGCAGGTGAGGGGGCCGGGCCGGGAGGGTGGTGCGGGACCGGGGCTGGGCTGCGGCGGCAGCGCAGTATGGGGCAGGGCGGCGAGGGGTCCAGGCCAGGCCGTGGCGGCGGCGGCGGCGGTGGTGCGGAGCCTGGGGAGCGCCGCGCTGCGGCCGCCGCGCCTTTCTGTGTAGCGAGTCCCGGGCGGCCCGGCTCGGCGCCGTATTCCTGCTCCGGGAGGAGGCTGCGGCCGTTTCGCTCGCCCCGCCCCTGGGCAGCGCGGGCTCTCGGACTGCGGCGGGCGCTACCCGATGCCCCCTGTGATGAGCCTTTCACCAGCGCGCCCATCCCCAAATCTTTGTTTCTCTGCAGTAATCAGCTGTCACCTTTTCTGTAGCCTGGCAGCTGAGGGCCATAGGTCCCATGGTTCCCTCGGGGTGACAGGTGGGCCTGTGTCTGTGACAGCTGGTGGTCCTGCATGGCACCATAGCCACAGGCATATCTGGCACAGGTCATGGACCCCTGGCGCCCCTTTTGTGAGCAGGGGGAGACCTGGGCCTGTACACGCCAGGCTGCAGCCCCGTCACCACCTCCTCTAGAGCCTCGTATTGAGGTGCCGGCTGCATGACTCCCTGCACCTGTTTACGCCCTTTCCGTCCATCCGTGGCCCCACCAAGCCCTGGGAGCTCCTGTGACCCTCATCTTGGCCCTGGCTGAGCGCTACATATCTTACCAGGAAGGAGGCTCTGGCTGGCAGAGTCCCCGGGGCCTGTGAAGCCACTTTCCTTTCACTTGTGAGATCCTGTCTCAGGGAAGAATACCACTGGGCAGTGTCCATTGGCTCCCTAGACTCATTTAGGGACTGGTGGACAATGCTGTCACCCCTTGGTACACTAGTTTTAAACCTCTGACCCTCGCTCATGTCCCTGTCATGTCTTTAGTTGTCCTAGGCATTCAGTTGTTGCCTGTATAGGGGTCTGTCTTTCTAGGGGAGGTTTGGTGTTGAGGGTCCCTCGACAGCACATGGGCCTGTCTCTGTGACAGGAACAGATGCTTTAAGCAGGGGTTCTCAACATTTTATGCCTAAGGCACCTCATGGAAAATGCCACCTTAGTTTTTCCCTTGTCTTTTGACTACAGAAAAATAGAGCAATTCTTCTGTGGCAAGAAACTCAGACCACAGCAGGGCAGAATGTTTTGGATGCTACAGATTCCTGTTTGGGATCTCTGGATTTGTCTTGTGAATCATGTTTGTGCACCAAGCAGTGCTAGCGTTGTGCAGCACCCTTGAAAGGATCCTGGGGCACACTGGTGCAGGACCACTGCTTTAGAGGAAGAGCAATGAATAGCGTGCATCTAGAGCAGTGGTTCTCCACCACTGCCTTGAGATCCTTTCAAGAGTGCTGTGAGGTGCCACACAGGCGTGCAAACATGTTTCACAAGATCAACCCAAAGATTTCAAGCAGGAATTCAAAGTGCTAAAAACATTCTGAGCTGTTGTAGTCTTTCTGAGTTCCTTGTAATAGAACAGTTGCTCTAATGTTTTTTCCATAATCAAAAAATGAGTGACAGTTGAGAGCTGGCACTTTCTGAGGTGTGCATCGAGGCAGGAAAGGTCGAGAACCACTGATCTAGATTGATCTGTCTCCTGTTGGTTACCCCCTCTGGCATTTACTATCATTGGTTTAGAAGCCATAAATGTTTCAGTACAGATAAGTGCTGTTTCTTGGAGTCCAGAAGATTGGTCACTTATGGTGAGGTGGAATAAGGGCTTCTTAGGCAGCCTGAACCAGACAGTGTTCTAGGACAGTGATTCTTAACCTCTGCAGCCTTGAGGCACCCCTCAATAGACTCAAGGCACCCCTCTAGAAAATGTCAGCTCCTGATTGTCACTCCTTTTTTTGAGTACAGAAAAATAATAGCACAATTCTTCTGTTGTAAAGAACTCGGAAAGACCATGGCAGGTCAGAATGTTTTCGATACAGTGAATTCCTATTTGGAATCTCTGGGCTTAGCTTGTGAAACATGTTTGCACAACTAGCAGTGCTAACATTGTGCAGTACCCCATGGCACTCTTGAAAGGATCTCTGGGCATGCCAGGGCACTATGGCACTGTGGCTGCGAATCACTGCTCTAAGACCACAGTGAATAACCAGCTGGGCAGAGCAAATGTAACCCCTGCCAGCATAAGTAGTGGAAGCCTGGAGAAGGGGTCTTTAAATCTGTACCAACTATGATGAGACCATTAAATACAATTGGTATGTCCAGTTTTCGTGCTTTGCAAAGAATGTGGATAAACTGGCAAGGATTCAGAAGAAACCACAGACTGACCTGAGGTCTGGGAAACTTGCCTTCTAAGAGACTAATGCCGCCTGATCAGCATCGCTTGCAGGTTGAAAAGTTATTTGATCATGGTCTAAATGTTCTTCTACGGAAAGATTTCTCATTGTTAAATCAAAAAGAAATCTATTATTAGCCAAAGTTTCAATGGCATGAATCTGAAATTAAACAAACTTGGATTAGAGTTATTGACCATACTTCTACCAGTGCTGTTAATTAACCATTGAAACAAGGTGGATTAATTCAAATATTTAAATTAGGATCGAGTATCTTTTCAATATCTCTTGTTCAGCCACAAAGTTTGAGCTCAATTTAAGAATGACTCCATGATTTTCTCTAGTCTAAGTAGGAGGTTCATCAGATCACAGGCAATTAAGGCTGCAAGGGACCACATGAGAACATCTAGTCTGACCCCTTGCTCAGGGCAAGATCATCCCAGGTTGTGTCGCCTGATTGTGATGATGATGATCTCTTCTAGCCCTAGCATCTGTCAGCCCTCCTTCCTTTTTCTATCTCCTTTGTTAGCTTCTGCATTTCCTTCCCTGCTGTCATTTCAAATAGTCTTTCACTCTGGCTCCTTTTCCATTAGCTAAAATGGTCAGTAGTTATTGCTTATTTTAATTGATATTCCAAAGCACTGAATGGTGGTGGAAGACTCAGCTTTCTTGAAGTGATTGCTTCTAACTGCCTGCTTATTCAGACAGATATCACTATTAGTAACCCACTAATCATTTGAGGACTGAAAACTTACAAAGTATAATTACTCTGGGCAGTTTCATGGATTTCATAGACATTTGGGCTGGAAGGGATCCGGAAGGATCATCGAGTCCAGCTCGCTGCCCAAGGGCAGGAAGTCAGCAGGGATCATAGGATCCCAGCAAGACAGACATCCAGCTGTGTCTTGAAGGCGTTCAAAATGTGTGCTTGAACCACCCCTGGCAGCAGTCTATTCCAAACGTTGCGGGGCTCGGACAGTAAAGAAGTACTTTCTTATGTCCAGCCTGAAACAGTCATGGAGGAGCTTGTGACCATTCGATCTTGTCATCCCTTGGGGCACTCCACTGAACAGATGTTCCCCCAGGTCCTGGTGGTCACACCTAATAAACTTATAGGTGGCCACCAGATCGACCCTGAGCCTGCGCTTTTCCAGGCTGAAGAGTCCCATGGCTCTCAGCCTTTCATCATAAAGTCTGTTTTCCTGACCTCTAATCATGCGCGTGGCTTTCCTCTGCACTCTCTCAAGCTTCTCCACATCCTTTTTAAATTTTGGGGCCCAAAACTGGACGCAGTACTCCAGCTGTGGTCTCACCAGGGCCGAGTACAAGGAGAGAATGACATCCTGGGCTTTGTTTGAGAAGCATCTATGGATGCAAGCCAGCATTTTGCTTGCTTTACCAGCTGCAGCATCACATTGCAAGCTTGTGTTCATCTTGTGGTCAGCCATGACCCCCAAGTCCCTTTCATCCATGGTGCTAGCCAACGTAGCACTGCCAAGCCTATAAGCATGCTGCAGGTTTTTCCTCCCAAGGTGGAGAACCTTGCATTTTTTGGTATTGAACACCATCAGGTTCTCGTCCACCCATTTTATGAGCCTCTCAAGATCTGCCTGGATCACCCTCCTGTCCTCAGGTGTGGATGCTTTACCCCAAAGTTTGGTGTCATCGACGAACTTGGCCTGTCTGCTTCTGACACCGATGTCAACATCGTTGATGAAGATATTAAAAAGTAAAGGCCCTAGGACAGAGCCTTGGGGGACCCCACTGGTCACAGGGTACCACGATGATTGACTTCCGTCAACCACCACCCTCCTGCTGCTGATGAGCCAATTCCCCAGCCAATGGATCGTGGTGAGGTCAAGGCCGCAGTTAGCCAGTTTAGCCAAGAGGTGATCGTGGGATACCAGATCAAAGGCTTTTTAAAGTCAAGATGTACAACGTCAATCTCTTCCCCCTTGTCCAGGTGATACATCACCTGGTCGTAAAAGGAAATGAGATTGGTCAAGCAAGACCTACCCGCAACAAACCCATGCTGGCTATCCCTCAGGATATTGCCATCAGCTAGCCTGTACAGGATGGCCTCTTTAATAAACTTTCATAGATTTCATAGACATTAGGGCTGGAGGGGACCTCGGGAGATCATCAAGTCCAGCCCCCTGCCCTAAGATCTTCCCCGGGATAGAAGTCAGGCTGATGGCTCTGTAGTTTGCCGGATCCACTTTCCTCCTTTTCTTGAAGATAGGCATTACATTGGCCTTCTTCCAATCTTCAGGCACTTCACCAGAGCACCAGTTCTCAAAGATCCGTGCCGGGGCTGAGTTGTGATGCTCGCCAGCTCTTTAAGTACCCTTGGGTGTAAACCATCTGGACCGGCTGACTTGAAGGTATCCAGCCTGTCAAGGTGTTCCTTCACAAGGTCAGCTTTGATGGATGGTAAGGAATCTCCCTCACCTGGGCCTCCCTGTCCCACAGTGAGACTGATGAAAAACTGATGCAAAGTACCCATTTAGCAAGTTTGCTTTTTCCTGGGCATCTGTTGTCAGTTGTCCTATCTGGTTTAGCAGGGGTCCAGTGTTGCCCTGGCTTTTCCTCCAGCTCCCCACATATCTAAAAAAAAGACTTTTTATTGTCCTTGATATTTGTAGCTAGCTGGAGTTCCATCGCAGCCTTGGCTGTCCTGGTTTGTTCTCTGCAGGTCCAGACCAGATCAGAGTATTCCTCCTTGGTGGCGGATCCCGTCCTCCATCCTTTGTAGGTCTTCCTTTTAAGATGCAGGAGATCCGCCAGTTCCCGGGAGAGCCAAGGATGCTGCCGTGCCCTTTTGCTGCCTTTCCTCCAAGATGGTTGTATTCTACTAAGCAGAGATCCTGGTTTTTCCTCATAAACAATCACAAATTCTGTGATTTAAAAACCTCAAAATCCGTGATTATGATGAAAGGCCACCCCATAGCCCCCTGGTCCTGCTGGTGCCCCTCACTCCCCAACCCTGCCCATACCCCCCACTCCCCGCCCCCCCACAACTCCCCAGCCCTACCCAACTCCCTCCTTATGGGAGCCTCAACCCCCCCCACACACTTACCTGGTGCCCCTTGCCTGAGTGCTCTCCTCCCACTCCCCCCAGCCCCTTGCGGGCTGGAGCTTTGCCAGGCTTCTGGGAACTCACTGCCAAACTGCGAAATCCATGGATTTCTTTGCTAAAATGATAAATCTGTTTGCCTCCAGTAAAGGGGGAAATCCATATTTTCCTTCATTTTTTCCATGGAAAATGGAAAGCCCAGGTTCCTGCTAATAATCTGAGACATTGACCAGCAAAGCCTCTTTGTCTCATTCATTGGGTACATCTTCGGGCGGGGTTTGTTATTTGTTTTATGCTATACAGCTTTTAGTACAGTGGGAACCTCCCTGCTCCCATTTCTATCAAGTACCTGCTATTGCAGTTTCTGTGCAACCATAAGCTGTTTGTCTGTAGTGTGAATTACCCTGAAACTGCAAGGGTTGCCTTAGCAGGAGGAAATGTCAGGCTGCCTCCCCACTCCACCAATCTGCTCCGGATCCCTCCACACACACGCACACTTCTGTTGCTCCCTTGGGGTTCCTGAGGTTCTGACTTGTTGGATGCTTTTGTTACCTCACTTCAGGAACAGCTAATCTGCCGTGTGGATTTAAGTCTGAGTAACACTTTTAACCAATAGTTTCATAGTTTCATAGTAGCTAGAGTCGGAAGGGACCTAGGTAGATCATCTAGTCCGACCCCCTGCCTTAGCAGGAAAGAGCACCGGGGTCAGATGACCCCGGCAAGGTGCTCATCTAACTTCCTTTTAAAAATCCCCAGGCTAGGAGCCTGCACCACTTCCCCTGGAAGCTGGTTCCAGGCCCTAGCCGCCCTGACTGTGAAGTAGCGCCTCCTAATATCTAATCTAAACTTACCCTCCGCCAGTTTGTGACCGTTATTCCTGGTCACTCCTGGCAGCGCACGGGGGAACAGGGACTCCCCCAATACCTGCTGATCCCCCCTGACCAGTTTGTAGCAGGCCACAAGGTCCCCCCTTAACCTTCTCTTGTGGAGGCTAAACAGGTTCAGGTCCCGTAGCCTATCCTCATAAGGCCTGCCCTGCTGACCCCGATCATACGAGTGGCCCTCCTCTGAACTCTTTCCATATCGTCCACGTCCCTCTTGAAGTGTGGCGCCCAAAACTGGACGCAGTCCTCCAGCTGCGGCCTGACCAGTGCCGCATAGAGGGGGAGGATCACCTCCCTGGACCTGCTCGAGATGCATCTGTGGATGCATGACAGGGTACGATTGGCCTTCTTGACTGCCTCCCCACACTGCCGGCCCATGTTCATCGTGGAGTCAATGACGACTCCAAGATCCTTTTCCGTCTCCGTGCTGGCAAGAGGGGAGTTCCCCAACCTGTAAGTGTGGTGCCGGTTCTTCCTCCCCATGTGCAACACCTTGCACTTATCAGTGTTAAACCCCATCCTATTCTCATCCGCCCACCGTTGCAACCTGTCAAGGTCAGTTTGTAGCCTATTGCACCCTTCTAGTGCACCCACATCCCCCCACATCTTAGTGTCATCAGCAAACTTGAACAGGGTGCTTTCTACCCCCTCATCCAAGTCACTGATGAAGATGTTGAACAGTGCAGGCCCGAGGACCGAGCCCTGCGGAACCCCACTGCCCACATCCTTCCAGGTCGAGAAGAACCCATCCACTACCACCCTCTGGGTGCGGCCCTCCAACCAGTTGGCGACCCATTTGACCGTGTGGGCATCGACACCACAGTCTCCCAGCTTTTTGATGAGGACAGGGTGAGAGACAGTGTCGAAAGCCTTCCGGAAGTCCAAAAAGACTACATCCACAGCAACCCCTGCGTCTAATGATTTGGTGACCTGATCGTAAAAGGCCACCAGGTTGGTCTGACAAGACCTGCCACTGATGAACCCATGTTGGTTGCCCCTGAGCATGCATTCCCCCGCAAGGCCCTCCTGGATGTGTGCCAGGATAATTTTTTCAAAGAGCTTACCCGGGATTGAGGTCAGACTAACTGGCCTGTAATTTCCCGGGTCCTCTTTTTTTCCCTTTTTGAAGATAGGGACCACATTGGCCCTCTTCCAGTCCTCCGGCACCTCGCCAGAGCACCACGAGTGCTCATAGAGCCGTGCCAGGGGTCACGCAATGACCTCAGCCAGTTCCTGTAGAACCCTAGGGTGAAGATCGTCCGGACCAGCGGACTTGAACACGTCCAGCCTCTCCAGAAGTACCCTAACTAACTCCTCGCTAACCCTTGGCCCAGGCGTGTCTCTCTCGGGGCCCGAGGGGGGCCCAGCAGGGAGGTGGCTGAACTGGTCCCTACTTAGGAAGACAGAGGCAAAGAAATCGTTAAATATGTTAGCTTTGTCATCTGGCGTGATGACTAAGTTGCCCATCGTGTCCTGCAGGGGCCCCACATTACCCGGGACCCTCTTTTTACCCCCTATGTATTTGAAGAAGGACTTCTTATTGTCCTTAATCCGGGAAGCTAGTCCTATCTCCAACTCTGCCTTGGCCCTCCTGACTGCCCCCCTACATCCTCGGGCGACTATAACATAGTCCTTCTTGGCGATGACCCCATCTCTCCATTGGGTATATGCCTCCCTTTTAGCAAGGAGACATTCCCGGATGCTCTTAGTGAGCCATGGGGGTTTATGTGCCCTCCTGCTCCCTTTGACCCTTGTTGGGATTACCTCCCTTTGGGCATGGAGGATCGTCTCCTTAAGGAGCAACCACTCACCTTCGACATCTGATTCCCTTCCCCTCTGGGTCCTCAGCGCTTCCCCAACGATCCTCCTTAGCTTGTTGAAGTCAGCCCTCCTAAAGTCTAGGGCTGTTGCCTTGCTGCAGCCCTTTGCCACCTTACGCTGGATGGTGAATTCCAGCAAGCGATGATCACTGTCTCCCAGGTGGCCCATCACCCGCAGCCCCCTCACCAGGTCATCACCTGTGGCCAGCACCAGGTCCAACAAGGCGTCTCCCCTGGTGGGACTGTGCACCTCCTGGGTTAGATGGAGGTCCTGCACTCTGGCTAAGAACCGACGTGAGCGATCAGACTTGGCTGACTGCTCCTCCCAGCAGATGTCTGGGAAGTTCAGGTCCCCCATGATGACCACATCCTTAGCCCTCACTGCCTCTGTAAGCTGACCTAAGAATTCCTGGTCGAGCTCTTCTCCCTGGTTGGGAGGTCTATAGTAGACTCCCACCGTTAAGTCTCTCTCCCCTGGACTGCCTTTTACTCTAACCCAGAGCACCTCAGAGTGCCCCCCCTCTACCCCCTTGCTAATTAACGAGGAAGTATATTCCTCCTTGATGTAGAGTGCTACTCCTCCACCTTTCCTTCCTATCCTGTCCTTCCTGTATAGCCTATAGCCCTTGACACTCACCGCCCAGTCATGCGATGAGTCCCACCACGTTTCTGTGATCCCTACTATGTCAGGGCTGGTGACAGCTAGGAGGAGGGCGAGTTCCTCCTGCTTCTTCCCCATACTTTGAGCATTCGTGTAGAGGCATTTGAGGCCTTCAACGGTTGTGCCCACTGACCCCCTAGTCTCAGCAATGCCCCGTCCCCCATCGCTTACCTGTTTCTCCCTTTTGACCATTGGTCTGGGCTCGCTGGCTGTTGCTGGGCCTGGTAGTTCATCGTCTCCTCCGCCCTCATCTTCCCCCTCCCCCGACGAGCCTAGTTTAAAGCCCGCCGAAGGAGGTTCACCAACCTGGAAGAGAACACACGCTTACCTTTAGGGGAAAGGTGGAGCCCATCCCATCCCAGCATGTCTCTCATCACGATGTGCCGGTCATGGCTGAGGAAGCCAAAGCCCGCCTCGAAGCACTATTGATATTTTGCTTCAATAGAGAAACCTCTGTTTTATGAGCTTGAGTTCCTATCTATCACAGTCCTGCCTTTATGAATGATGGTTGCAGAAAGAAAGACTGGTCTTAATGCTTGCCTTGTAAACTAGTTCCCAAGATCCAGCTCTCCTGACCTTGGTGCTCTAGGCACCTGCCAGAAAGAGGATGTTTCACAAAAGGTACTTTGTGTGCCTCGACTTTGCCTTGGGCATTTGGGAAGAAAGAGATGGCCTGTAGAACTTCCAGATTCAGTCAGAGCTGGATGCAGAAGTTTGAGGTGCCATTCTCAAAATGCTCCCAAGACCAGGCCTGAGAAGGATTGTCAGACCAAAAGAGACTTCAAACTGTCCCATTTTACCCGTCCTAAATACCAGAGACCAAAAGGAGGGAGAAAGTGGTGCTGTTTCTTGAATTCCCATTCTTCCCCCAAGCAGGACTAGCTGGTTCTCAGTCAGCCAGTGCTGAGGGCAGCGGTAATTATGGAAGAATGTTGTAGAACCACTGAGAGGCTTGAAATAGGAATTTAAATGATCTTGATAGCTAGGTCTTATTGACAGAAACCACTGAAATTGCCTCACTTCTAGGATCCTTGGATTCATCCAGTTCAACTGCAGAAATTTCATCTACTGGCACATTTTCAAGGTTCTTAGATCAAAAAAGCTATCCCTGCCATTTTGAGCACTATATGCAACAACATAGAGATTGACCACAATTAAGCCACTGCTGCACATTTAGATGCTGCACAATTTTGGGGAGGTAACACATTGGAGGAAAACAGAAGAACATAAAGAGAGCTGGAAGATAAGTAGCCTTTGCAGATGTTGGTGGGAAACTCCTCCCTTTGCATAAGAAAATGAGAAAATCCTACCATCAGTGCAATGTTTGTTGTGCATTGTAATAGTAAATTTATTTTTAGCTGTCTTTGGAATCAAATCCACCTCACCTGTAAATTTCAGCTGGTATTCCATCAGGGCCACATGCTGTGTTGGTCTTCATCTGCTTAATGGCTTTCAAGGCCTCTTAATAAGTTAATAGATCTGCAAGGTGGAATACAGGGCATTGTGGAATGGCTTTGATGGTATCGTCTTCAACATTAGAATCTCAGTTCAGGGCTTTTGAAAGCGCTCCTCCATTATGTGCTGATAGTGGGACTGTCTTTTAGGAGTCTTGTTCCATCCTGACATTGGGGAGGGAGTGGGGGGAATGGCTTCTTTTGTGCTTGGCCCATAGATAGCTGTGGTTGCAGTGAAGAAGCTGCTTATGTCATGGCTGTTGGAAAACTTTTGAATCTCTTTTGCCTTGTCCTCCCAAGTTTCCAACAATGACAGGAGTGGATGCTTTATAGGGAGAGTACTGAACTGGTTATATCTAGGGCAGAGGTTCTCAAACTGGTCTCCAAGCTTCAGGTGGTCACCAGAAAGGTGACCTAAAGCTAAAGCTGACAAACATTACACCCGACTTCCTAGAACTTTGCTCCATAAAACAGGCACATCCATCACATGAGAAAGGTAAGACTCCTCATGGAGGGGAGGGGAGTGTGCATAGAACAAATCTGGCCCATGGGGCCAGCTCTGCACTAGTCATTTGGCCCATGGACCAGTCCTACACCACTTCTCCATCTCATGGGGCCAAATGAGTTTGATACCCTTGACCTTGAGTGAACTATCCCCTGTTCATTACCTGACTTGGCATCCACTGTCATTGGTTTAGAGATACCAGAGGATACATCTTTGACTCTTCTGTTTAATAGCTACTAATAGACCTGGCATCTATTCATTGATTTAGAATTTGCTTATGCCTCTTTGAGCTATTAGTCAAATAAGATGCTACCCTGCCCTGCCTTCTGCCTGACTTCAGACTGCCACAGCTAACTACTCACCCCTCTGAGATACTGTTCCAGGCTGTCTGCCGAATCCACCATGGTGACTCTTTTTGAGACTCCTTTTCTCATTACCCAGTTGAGCTTTGCAGCCATAAAGGCCAGGGGGCTTATTTTAATGAAAGCTGAATGTCAGGGGCCCTAACAGGCAGCCCAGCTGGGCTAAGTGCCTAGGCCCGGGCTTTGACTGGCAGCCCTAACCCCACTAATGATTCCAACTGGCCATAGGCTGGGCCTCCTGACTGGCTGCTGGAAGAGCAGCTTCCCCATTCTGCTCCAGCTGTTGCAGCAGGCTCTAGGCCAGCCGTCAGTTCTGATTAAGATCTCCTTTGGGAAGTCTCTGTTCCTGATCCTGCTTGGCTGTGTTCTTGGACTCCAGCTTGTGGATTTTCCCTTGGATCTGATAACCTGGACTCTGACCTGGCCTAAATTTTGGAATTTGCTTCTGGGTTTCGCTTTGGATCTCATAACTTGGCATTTGACTCCCAAAACCTGACTTAGCTCATGTTTTAGACTCCGCCCCTGACTCCTGCTTCTTCCCCCACTGCCCTAACCAGTAGTCCAGACTGCCTGTGACCCAGTCCTTAAAGTTATTACAGACATTCTGGAGCCCAAATTATGCAACACTTTTAAAAAGTGAGTGACTGTGCAGCCATAATCCCTTTGTATGGGCTTCTTCTTAACACTCTCCAAATGTTTTTTGTGGTGGTGGCAGCCCTGCCCACTTAACTGGCTCCATGCAGTTTGATGCACCAGTTACAATTACTTGACATTCAATGGCTGCAGCCTCTAGAAATGGTGACACCATTGCCAGGATCGTCAGATGTGGTGGCAGCATGATTGTTTGCTAGGTCTGTAACAGTGTGAGGGGAAGGCACGGTCCCAGAGGGCATTACAACTGTGGGTGGCACGTACAAAAAAAAAAGAGGAGGAAGCAAACTCCTGTTTTCCTGTTTGTATGTGCTTACACTTTACTAGCAGTGATGGGGAGACTAACAGCCCTTGCACATGTTCTTTTAAAGTGGATCAACAGCAGAACTGCCCCTGTGATATGGGTGAGGAATCAGAGGTACAGTTAGAATGATGTATTCCAGAGTTGTACTGTCTGTGGTCGACCTTCATGGTTTCATGTGGTCTTACCCCTGGAGCTGTGAAGAACCTCCCAAATATGCGCTGAATGCGTCCTGATACAGTGACATTTGTCAGTCTGCAGAGAGCCTGCAGCAGTTTCTCAGAGGAAGGAACAGTTCCATTCATCTTCGGAATTAACACTAAAACCTAGTTATGCCAGCATTCACACAGTCGGTGCTAACTATTTCACTGCTGGCCATTTTAGCAGGAATAGCTAAAATGTGCATCCAAAACTGCTCTCCTGGGTGCATGCTGGAAACTCACCTGTCCCCTATTTTCCAGAACCCCTGGTTTTTCTTCTGACAGTTTCTGCAACGAAAAGTTACATATACTTAGCACAGAATTCTGCAGCTCAGTGAAAACTAAAAGCTTGAGTCACTGCCTGAAATACATTAATTCCATGTGGATAGCACTAAGAAAATGGAGTTTATTCTACTTTTTGTTTAGTTTAATAAACTCAGTTAAAAAAAAGCATAGGACGGCACTACATACCTCAGGGACTTTGCTGCAGAATGTGGGTCAGGCTGAGTGAGGAACGTAAAAGGCCTGGAGAATCAATGGATCTAAGCACCCAGCTTTACTCTTTGCTTATTAAATCCCACTGTTTCTCTGCTATCTCCCTTCTCAGCTGCAGGAAAAATAATAGTAAACTATTCTTGATAGATTTTCATGGATAACTAGTCCAGCACTTCTAGAAGTTGTTAGCAGTTAGGGAGTTAGGGCCTTGTTACAGGCCCTAACAAATGTTGATCAGTATTAGTACTAGCTTGGATTTTGGAGCAATCACACCCTTAGTCTAGAAACCTTCTCTGACTGTCCCCGACCTCCACAACTGTCACTTGCGACTAGAGGCCTGGTGAGCAGGGGCAGGACTAGGAGCCGTAGCTGTGAGTTGCCACTAGAGGGCTGGGGAGCCAGAACAGGCTTCTGCCCCTGCTTTACAGGCAGGGATGTGAGATCCAGGAATCCTGGAGGACTTCAACTTGAGCTACATCTGTGGGGAGTGGCCACATCTTAAGGGAACAGGAGTTGGGTTGTGCAGATCAGAGATAATCCTGTCCTGGGGTGGGGTAACAGTGAGCCGCATAATAAGTGTTTAACACCACTTTAAGGATTTGTTATGTAGTTTGAAGTTATGCCACTCCAGTGCACGCAGGATAGCAGCTCTTGGTGAGACCACTGGTGCTCTCATGCTGGGAGTGCTTCATTTCCTCATGGCAGTACAGGCGTGAATCAGCTTTTGGAATATTCTGCAGACCATGACTGTCCTGCTGGGATAAGCCAAGCCTCCAAATGAGCCCTACTGAAATGAAGGGCAGAATTTTCTAGGTCTCTTGCAGATTAACACTGAAACCTAGTCAGGCTTGTGTCTCCAGGACCTGGGCTTGATTCCTGAGAGGCTCTTGTTCTTCTAGCTGTTATACATGTCTCTGTCCAGTCAGCTCTTGAAAGGCTAAAAGCTTCTGAGGTTGTGTTAGCAGAGGTTAAGACGTGGCACGGAAGACAGCTGGACATGGACAGTCATAAATTGCTCTTAATTTCATTTATCTCCATATAAAC
Organism: Crocodylus siamensis; assembly: GCF_052110815.1. Classification (NCBI taxonomy): domain Eukaryota; kingdom Metazoa; phylum Chordata; order Crocodylia; family Crocodylidae; genus Crocodylus; species Crocodylus siamensis. Next base: position 331,126 of record NC_143399.1, on the reverse strand, counting down.
GACAGTGAGTTCACGCACAGTGTTCAAAATGAGTTATGCATTGGCTCCGTTACAGCTTGGAGGACACATGGGGTGTTCTGAACTTCCAGTGTAACAGTGCCCAGGTATCCAGTCCATGTACTTCTGTGACCTAGCTAAACAGAATTCAGTGAACCCAAGAGTGGCCTTCAGGGGAAAGCTCTCATCTTCTCATGACCATCAAAGATTCCTAGCAAGTTCTTCAGTGAAGTCTATTCTGGCCTGGCACCATCCACAAAAAAAATAACATAAAATAAAGCCCAGTACCAAGTGTGGAGTGAGACAGAGAGAGAGACAGGATGGAAGGATTTACTTTCTCAATCATTTCTCTCGGCCACCCTCTTCGGTGAGGTTGTGTTTATCACCCGTCAGTCTTGTGTTAGCAGTTTACTGGGGCAGGGGTCTTAAAACATGTGTTATGAAGTGTTTTGTGTAACTTGTTGTGCAAACTAGTTGCAGTAGCTGAGATTCCAGAGTGCTTTTGGAAGAAGGTGGGAGGGGGGGAAGGCAGGAGGTTGCCTGGTGCCATTGGTTGTGAGACCCTCCCATCTTCTGGTGGGTGGCAGACTGTGCTACAGATTCTGCCACCTGCCATCCCCAAGGGTGTCTGTGGAGATGCTGTATACAGTGACTGAAGTTCTTTGGGGTGAAAGGTGGTAGTCAGGGGGTTTTGTGCATCCAGATGTTTGGACATCCCTCATCACCAGAGTGTTGGAGCACTTCTCACAAGTTAAAAAATGACAGTGGGAACAGAGGCTCCCTGGCAACTGGAAGCAGCAGTTGCCCAAGGAGAGAGCAGTAAATGGCAGGGAAGGTGGGTAGTGGCTTGAGCCTTAGCTGAAGCAAGGGTGGAGATCAGATATAGTGGAGCTTGGGAAACGAAGGAAAGAATCAGTGCCCCAACATAAGGGAAATGATCTAGCAGCAAGGAAAGTACTAAGCCATGACCTAATCCCTGTCTTTCTGCTTTCTGTAGAGGGAAGAGAAACAGCTTGAGGTGACCCTTGAAGCACTTATCAGCCAGGTGGCTGACTTGAAGAATTCCTTGGTCAGCTTCATCTATAAGCTAGAGAATGAGTATGACCGTCTCACCTGGTAAGGGTCTGTGCCTGTATTGGGGTGGGGAGTCCCTGCTGCTTTATTCTGTTATGCACTCTGTTCCCAAACTGTTTCATGGGCCACTTGCTGGGGTTGCAGAGACCTGGCAGATCACACAGCCCTTATTTCCAGCTGTTAAATCACATTAAAGAAGCCAAAAAAAAAATCTTAATGTTACCTTTTTGTATTGGTGCCTGCTGAGGTTGCCATTTAGAGATCATGTGATTATGAATGGAGAGAGGTGTTCACAACCTTCTCTGGAGAAACATAGGCATTAGATTCAGCAGTTGACCTTCTGAACAAAATGGCAGTCCCAAGGGATCAACAGAAGTAGAAGCGTCTTCATACTGGGCAGGACAGATTTGCTCTCTGATCCAAAGTGGCTTATCTAGCCACAATTGATTGTTCTGCAGTGCTGCTTTAAGCTAGCAACCAAAGAGGCAGCTAAAAGCAACAGCAGCTGAAAAGACAGCAGCAAGACTGTGAGTAGTAGTCATCTCTAGATCCAGAGGCTGCACTCTGCTGTTCTCTTGTTATGTGTTTGTTGTCTTTTGCCTTAAAGGAAGTGGCATTTTCCTCTAAAAGGACACTTATTACATTTATTTTTTTTAAAGAAAAAACTAACATACAGGATGTTTTCCCTGCGAAAACAACTAAGAGAAAATAAATGAAGAGCTCTAGCTCTGTTAAAAACAAAAGCCTTACTCCATCTTTTTATATCTCTTTTTCCTTGAAAATGTAATTAAAAATTACCTACTTTTAATGGTAACTGTTACCATGGGACTAAGCAGGTCTTGGACCTTGGTCTCAGAACTCCAAGCCACATCTATTTACTTCAGCATTATACAGTGATAGGGTCCTGTCAACACCATTTTCTCTTCAGGGCCCACTTATTTCATTGGCTGGGTATACCTTAAGTGAAATCTATATGGGGAAGGTATCTGGAAGGTCAGTACATGCCTTAAGTTAGAAGCTGTCCATTTCTTATTCCTGGCCTTTGATTGCTACATTACCCCTGCCACTAGTACAGTGTTTGCCAAGATGTGGTGAGGTAGAGCATAGAGGAGGCATTCACCTTCTGAAGATGCGTAAGGGCAAGGTGGCCAACCTGCTCATCAAGAGATGCACTCTCCACTTAACATCAGCTGCTAGCACAAATATCAAGTGCTGCTAATGTTTATATCTTGCATTGTAAGTGGCTTGCAGCATTGTCAGAATTTTCCTAGTGAATCCTCCAAGGAGTGCAAGCTAAAGGGGGCTTTGATGGGATTTATCAAACAAGCCTGCAGCCTGAAACATAGTCTGTTTCAAAGGAATTATAGGGTCATAGGAAAGTAGGGCTGGAAGGGACCTTGCAAGGTCACATCTATTCCAGCCCCTTGCGCAAGTTGGATCACCCCTGATTAAATTATCCCAGCCAAGTAAGTCTAAGCTGCTCTTGAAAATTTCCAGGTATGGAGATTCCACAGCTTCTCCAGACAACCTATTCCAATGCTTGACTATCCATGGAGTCAGAACATTCCTCCCCATCTCCAGCCTACATTTTCCCTGCTGTAGCTTGAAGCCATTGCTCCTAGTCCTGTCTCCTACAGCCACAGAGAAAAGCCCATCTCTATCTTCTCTGTAATCACTCTTCAGGTATTTGAAGACTGTCCTCAGATCCTCCCTCAGCATTTTCTTCTCCAGTTTAAAGGACCCTGGTTCTTTCAGCCTCTCCTCACACATTCTGCTTCCCAGGCCCCTAATCATTTTTGCCACTCTGTGCTGGGCTCTTTCGAAACTGTCCACATCCTTCGTCATGTGTGGGCCCAAAACTGAGCACAGTGCTCTAGGGAAGGCCTCACCAGTGTTGAACAGTGCAAAAGATTTGCTTATTTTGACTTACAAGTGGCAGTCCTATTGGTGCAATCCAGGATGCTGTTGGCTTTTTTTGCAACAAGAGCATACTGTTGGCTCATATTCTACTTCTGGTCCACTGTAACCCTCAGGTCCTCTGCCTAGGACCAAAAGAGATCTTCCAAGCCATTGGGTTCAGCCCCCTGTGATCACAGGCATCCCTACAATACACCTTTAACTAGAAGGGTCTGTGAGGGGTCTTACTGTCAGTAGCCAAGCTAAAAACTTGTTCTTTTCTCTGCTTGTTAGAAGCCCATGTCTTGGCTGCTGCCCTACAGGTTGTGTTGGGGTAGCAACAGTGATGAGGAAGATATCTGGTCTGTGTGTAACTTGCAGCACCCAGGCACTCTTCCTCCTCTCCCCTTCCAGTAGAACTGGGAACAGCCCTGCATCATGCTCCCCTGGCTTTGTACAGAGGGTAAGGTTGGTTTTACACTCATGCACTAGTGTTTGGCCTGAGCTTTCTGCTTTTGGAGTAGGATTTCCAGAATACCAGTGCCCACCTCTCCCCTGAAACAGAGGGGTTGTGAGTCTCTTAGAGCCAAGTAGATGATGACCTGACCAAGCTGTAGGAATGTGCTGCACCTGTCTCCCATGTCCCTTTCCAGATCTACCCTCCCTTTTGCTGTTCCAGGCCCTCAGTACTAGACAGCTTTGCACTGCTCTCAGGACAGCTGAACACACTGAACAAAGTGTTGAAGCATGAGAAGACTCCGCTACTGCGTAACCAGGTCATCATCCCCCTGGTGCTGTCTCCAGACCGGGATGAGGAAATCATGGTGAGAACCTGGCAGATCTACTCCCTACTAAGTGTTGTCCAAGAGGTGCACTCCTTGCACCTGTCTGTGCTTAGCCTTTTCCCTACTCTAGTAGCATGGGGAGATGAACAAGCAGTCCTTGGGGAGGGAGGGATGGGTCGTCCCAGTGCTGTTTTGTCAGCACCGCTCCCCCCACAAGCATTCATCTGGGTGCATTTTATATTTGTTCCAGGTTGCAAAAATGCAGTGGCCATGAAGCTGAGGCCTGCAGAGAAACAGTCTCCCCTTGGGTACACATAGACCTCCTTACTGCTTACTCAGGGGCTCTGGGTCAGTTGAGCTCATTCCAGCAAGAGTCAACACTTTGGATCATGTCCTGTCCCTTCCCTTCCCTTCCCCCACCAACAAGGAAATGCCTTACAGATCCTGGACCCCTCCCCTCCCTCCTGCCCCCACTGTGAGCAGCCAGCCCCAGCCCAAAGGAACCATTAACTAGGCCTGTCTGTTGAGGTTGCCATCCTGACAGGCAACTCTCAGAATGCTTGGTAATGCAGTGGTGGGTGCAGTCTGAAAGCCAGATAAGTCTCAGTGCCCCAACGGTCCAGAGCTTTGTGGATGCCAGTTGCCAGTATGGCTCTGGCTCCTGTTTTGGCTGTGCAACGGCATTGGGCCCTGAGTGTGGCCTGTCCCATTGTTTCAGCGACAGACAGAAGGTCGCGTGCCGGTCTTCAGTCATGAGGTGGTGCCTGACCATCTGCGGACCAAGCCTGACCCAGAAGTGGAGGAGCAGGAGAAGCAGCTGATCACGGATGCAGCCCGAATCAGTCCTGATGTGGCACAGGTAGGCAGAAAACAACTAGATGTTGCCCCGGCTTCTGTCCTGAGGACAGGGTTTAGCCCAGCCGTAGGTCGCCAGGTTCCCTCTTTCTCTGTCTGGCACCTGAATTGCTGCAGCCCTTGTTCTTCCCTACTCCAATTATTCTTTCCTTCTGCTTGTGGCCTTCTTCCTTTCTCTTTTTGTGATTTCTCCAGCTGACCCAGATTCTCCAACCTCCTTCCAATGCAGTAGCACCCTAACCATGTCCTGCTCTGAAAGATCAATGATTGCCTTGCCTCATATAGCATCCCCTGCTCTGTGCCTTAGAAGCATGTTCCCTGGACTCCACCACTGAAGCACTTGTATTCATTCGGGCAGGAGCTGGGACAGGGTTTGTTCATGAACCTTGCTGACTGGTATTGGGTTAGAGATGTCCTTCCATCTTCTGGTTGCTTTCACTTTGCAGAAACAGATCCAGAGCCTGAACAAAATGTGTTCAAATCTGCTGGAGAAAATCAGCAAGGAGGAACGGGAGTCTGAAAGTGGAGGTACGGGTACCAGGCAAAGGCAAGTGCAGAGTCCGCAGGGCCAGTGTGAGAGGCATGGCCCTGGTATTGCACAGCCCCTGGAACCAGAAGGGAGCAGAAGTACAGAAAGGAAGAGGAGGAAGGGTCAACAGGCATCTGGGCTTGTGACTACTCTGTTTTGGAAAGGAGTCAAGAAGGTGGGAGAACGGTTTCATTTGTGCCTGTCCAGGTTTTCTCTGCTTCATGGAAACCAGATTGATGAATACTGACCCTGCCAGAAGTGTCATTCTGGCCTCTTCTGTAAGGTTGATTTAGATGCCCATGGGAGATTGGACACTTATTTACTCGCATTTGCAAGCAAAGCACTCTAATTCACATAAATGAATCAGTAGTGCTGTGCAAAGGTAGGAGAGCATGGAAACTCTTTAGCCAGACTTGAGAGAGTCCAGAATATACCAGGTGGCAGCTCCCATTTGGTATTTCATATCCTGTGTATAATGGTCTTTCTGGACATACTGTCAGCCTGTCCTGTCACCTTGCATTCTGCCCTTATCCTGTGCACCCAGCTATGCTCCCACAATGGTCAAAGGTATTATTACTTTGTGCATTGTTGACATTGTGCATGGTGCTGCCTGGGACTGAAGTCAGATGCTCTCTGTAAGTGGGAGGAGGAGGGTGGTGGCTGGGCCAATGCATGCAGGGGGTGTTTGTGTGCAGCAGTAAGGAGGTGGCTTAGGTAGAGACCTCAGAGGAAACCGAGTCCAAGCCTGGTAGCCCAGCTGTCATGGCTACTTTACTTTGCTCTCTTCCCAAAGAGAGGAGGGGGATCCCTACTGCTGGTCCATCCTTCCTTTCTTTTCTGTCCTAACATTGATACAGGTTCATAGTTGCAGGCACAAGCTCCTTTCCTACTTGAGGGTGCCTCTTGAGAAGCATCTGTGGGCTTGTTGAAATGCACCAGAAGTCTCTTCTTTCCCTGCAGGTTTACGGCAAAACAAGCAAACCTTCAACCCTACTGACACCAATGCCTTGGTAGCAGCAGTGGCATTTGGAAAAGGCCTGTCCAACCGGAGGCCTCCAGGCTCAGCGGGGCCTGTCCAGTCAGGTCAGCCAGGCACTGGCCCCATCATAGCAGGGGCTTCTGGCATGCAGCAGGTCCAGATATCAGGTGCACCAACCCCACAGCAGCCAATGCTTGCAGGAGTGCAGATGTCACAAGCAAGCCAGCCAGGTAAATAAGTGGTACACCACAGTGTGCCTGAAATGCAGATGGGAAGAAAGAGCAGAACACAGGAGTGGGGAAGATCCAAAGAGAGCCTTAGGGCAGAGATCCTAACCCAGGCACCACACCTGGGGAGAAGTGGCTTTGAGGGCCTGGTGGGAGACAGGAACGTGTTTCAGGGCAGTGAGAGCAGAGGGTCTATGGCATGGATCTGAGGTAAGCTGCATTCCAGTGAGACCATGGTATTAAAATCCAGATACTGAAGAGCTGTTGCATATTTGTGGGCATTAAGGCCAGAAGGGACTGCTGTAATTATTTAGGCTAACTTGACATGCAGAGCACGGGCCAAAGCCTTGCCCAGTATCTCTTGCAATCTGCCTAACATCTGCTTTTTCTCAACCACAAGCTCTTCTAGAAACACCCAGTCTGGGGACTCTGTGCCAGAAGAACCGACAGGGGTGTCCCTTATGAATCAGTTGCAGCAGTTCATCACTGCTATGGTTAAAAACATATAACTAATTTCCATTTGCTGCTGTCTCTAAAAACCTTTAACAGAAGAGTCCAATTGTCTTAGGTCTGACAGTCATGCAAGTTTAAACTTATCTAAGAAATCCTATGCATGGAGCAGCAATCAGGATTAGTGTTTGGAGTGGCAGGTATCTCAGAAAAGGGACAGCGTAGCCGAGTAGCCTGAGATAACTTAGGGCTCCTACACAGCCCAAGCAGAGGGGGTATAGGAACCCTATATACCCCTTGGAGAAGTATAAAACAGTGGTGCTCAACCTCTGGCCTGATGGACTGTGTCATCTCTCCAGAAGTGTTGCAGCAGGGGAAGTGGTGGCAGCATTAATTGCTGCAGCTTCTATGCGGCTTCTTGGTTGTGAAGAAAACCTTTCAACTATCACAGTTGTAAGTGATGAAATGAGGCCTGCCTGAGTTTGCAGACAAGCTGAAATAACAGCTTTGAGAGGCTAGTATTGCCTTGTATGTTTCGTTGGGGGTGTTTATGGTGAAGTTTAGCAGCGAGCGTCAGCATTGTTAGCTGTTCCGCTGTCGATCATTTGAGCAGAACCCTCTGGCTCAAGTATTCGCCAAGAGCCCCACTCTTCTTTCCCAGGTGCTGAAAGCCCAGTGCCAGGGCCTACAGCTTCCACATCCAATTTCTGTCATGCACTTAGGCTGCCTCCACTGAAATCCTGCAACCTTCCAAGCAATCCTCCAAGCACCAAATGTGGGGCAGCCAGAATCCACTGAATGAGACACCACGTGGAAAACAATGATCATGCCGTTCATTTTGCTGTTTCCTTCACTAAGAATCTCATTTCCAAAATTATTCTGAAGCTGTCATAGAATCCAGGGGTAGCCAGTAGGACATTAGAGGGGGGTGTCACATTGGCTGAAGTTGGTCAGAAAGGCGGTTTCATGATAATATAGGCATTTAGGTGGAAAATGCATTTGAGCAGTAGTCTCAACCCTAAATTAACAATGTTTTTGTGCAGGAATTAGACAGGAATTTGCAGTGTGCCATGGCAGCAAGAAGCCCGTGTGATTTTTGACTGCATCCCCTGAGGCATTGCCTTCCAGAGCAAGAGGATGAAAAGGAAAAGAACAGCAGTAATATTATAATGGGGGTCTACTATAGACTACCAATTCAGGAAGAAGAGGTGGATGAGGTACTCAGGGAGATAACAAGCACATCCAAACATTATGAGATGGTACTAAGGGGGGAGTTTAACTTCCCTGATATCTGTTGGAAGAATAGTACAGTCAACATAATGTCTAGGAGGTTCTTAATGAACAGAGCACAACTATCTTGGTTCTTACTCTGACCAACAAGGAAGAATTGATTGAGAACATGAAGTTGTTTGGAAACTTGGGAGAAAGTGATTGTGGTATGATAGAATTCATCACTCTGAGAAAGAGGAAGTCTGAGGTTAGTTGAACGAAAATACTGGACTTTAAAAAGGCAGATTTCAGCCAATTCAGAGAATAGCAGGGAAAGGTCTGTGGGCAGGTTAAAGAGTAAAGGGCCCAGGAGGATGGCAGCTTCTAAAGAGGCATAACATTGAAACCTCAACAAGAAACTATTTCATCATGGTGGAAACCAGAGGAGACTGATGTGATATGCAGGGAACTCCTTAGATCCTGCAAAATCGGAAGGAAAACATACAGGCAGTGGAAGGAAAGATGCATCACTAAGTCATAGCAAAAACATGCAGGGACAAAATCAGGAAAACAAACATAAAAGATAAGTTACACCTGGAGGGGGAACTTAAAAGACAACAAGAAGGGGATTTATATATATATAGTGCTCTGAAAAAATAAGGTCCATTGTTTAATAGTCAGGTGAAGCTATTACCAGAAGATGCAAAAAAAGGCAGAGCTACTCATTGGCTACTTTGCCTTAGTCTTCCCCAAAAATAAACTGCAACCTGATGGCTAATAAAATAACATAGACAAAAAAGGAGAAAGGCTGAGGCCATGGTAACTGAAGAGCGTGTCGGAGATCTTTTGATTAACAGAATAAATTTAAGTCACCAGGTCCTAATGAAATTCATCTCATGATGCTGAAGGAACAAGTCGAAAGGATCTAGGAGCCATTCGCAATAACATTTAAAAATTGTGGGAGGCAGACAAGGTTCCAGAGAACTGGAAAAGGGCTAATGTAGTGCCTGTAAAAAATGTAAGTGGACACCTGGGGCATTATAGACCAGTCACCTGGACCTCAGTACTCAAATAGATATTGGTCTCAATTTGTAAACATTTGGAGGAGGAAAGATTGATCACTAGCAATCATCATGGACTAATTAAAAACAAAAAATGCTGAACTAATTTAATCTACTTCGACGAAGTAACCAGTTGGGTGGATGAAGGGAATGCAGTGGCATAATGTACTTGGACTTCAGTGTGGCTTTTGTTAAAGTTCTCCATGACCGTAGAAATGAATTTTACATGGATAGATGAAATTTCTGAGAGGTGGATACATATTGGCTCAGTAACTACAAGCAAAGGGTAATTATAAATGGATCTGTGTCAGAATAGAGGAGGATTCAAGTGGGATTTCATAGTTTCTAGGGTCGGAAGGCACCTGAGCAGATCATCTAGTCCAACCCCATGCCATGGCAGGAAATAATACTGGGGTCAAATGACCCCAGCAAGATGTTCATCTAATCTCCTCTTAAACACCCCCAGGGTAGGAGCCAGCACCACTTCTCTTGGAAGCTGGTTCCAGACCCTAGCCTCCCTGACCGTGAAGTAGCGCCTCCTGATATCTAACCTAAACCTACCCTCTGCCAGCTTGTGACCGTTATTCCTGGTCACTCCTGGCGGTGCTCGGGGGAACAGGGACTCCCCCAATGCCTGCTGGTCCCCCCGACTAGTTTATAACAGGCCACAAGATCCCCCCTCAGCCTTCTCTTTTGGAGGCCGAACAGGTTCAGGTCCCGTAGCCTCTCCTCATAGGGCCTGCCCTGTTGTCCCCTGATCATATGAGTGGCCCTCCTCTGGACCCTCTCAATGCTGTCGACATCCCTCTTGAAGTGCAGCACCCAGAACTGGACACAGTACTCCAGCTGCGGCCTGACCAGTGCCGCATAGAGGGGGAGAATCACCTTTTTAGACCTGCTCAAGATGCATCTGTGGATGCATGCCAAGGTGTGGTTGGGCCTTCCTAACTGCCTCTCCACACTGCTGGCCCATGTTCATCTTGGAGTCAATGATGAGCCCCAGATCCCTTTCTGCCTCCGTACTGACAAGAGGGGAGTCCCCTAACCTGTAGGTGTGGTGCCGGTTGTTCCTCCCGAGGTGCATCACCTTGCACTTGTCTGTGTTGAAACCCATCCTATTCTCATCCGCCCACCCTTATAACCTGTCTAGGTCTGGTCGTAGCCTGTTGCAGCCTTCCAGTGTGCCCACGTTCCCCCACATCTTAGTGTCATCAGCAAATTTGAACAGGGTGCTTTTTACCCCCTCGTCCAAATCACTGATGAAGATGTTGAACAGTGCGGGCCCGAGGACCGAGCCCTGGGGGACCCCACTGCCCACGTTCTTCCAGGTTGAGAAGGACCCATCCACCACCACCCTCTGGACGCGGCCCTCCAGCCAGTTGGCGACCCATTTGACTGTGTGGGTGTCTACACCACAGCCCCCCAGTTTCTTAATGAGAACGGGGTGAGAGACAGTGTCAAAAGCCTTCCGGAAGTCCAGGAAGACTATCCACTGCTACCCCTGCATCTAATGATCTGGTGATCTGATCGTAAAAGGCCACCAGGTTGGTCTGACTGGACCTGCCACTGATGAACCCATGTTGGTTGCCCCTAAGCATGCAGTCCCCTGCTGGCCCCTCCTGGATGTGTGCCAGCATAATTTTCTCAAACAGCTTGCCTAGGATCGAGGTGAGACTAACCAGCCTATAGTTTCCCGGGTCCTCCTTCCTGCCTTTTTTGAAGATGGGGAACACGTTGGCCCTCTTCCAGTCCTCCGGTATCTCACCAGAGCACCACGAGTGCTCCTAAAGTTGTGCCAGGGGACTTGCAATGACCTGGGCCAGTTCCATTAGAACTCTAGGGTGGAGATCATCTGGGCTGGCTGACTTGAATACGTCCAACCCCTCCAGAAGCTCCCTAACTAAATCCTCGCTAACCCGTGGCCCAGGTGTGCCTGCCCCGGGGCCCGAGGGGGGCCCAGCAGGGAGGTGCCTGTTCTGGTCCCTACTTAGGAAGACGGAGGCAAAGAAATCATTAAACATGTTAGCTTTGCCATGTGGTGTGACGACCAAGTTTCCCATCGCGTCCTGCAAGGGCCCCACATTACCCGGGACCTTCTTTTTACCCCCTACGTATTTAAAAAAGGACTTCTTATTGTCCTTAATCTGGGAAGCTAGCCCCAGTTCCATCTCTGCCTTGGCCTTCCTAACTACCCCACTACATCCCTGAGCAACTACAGAATAGTCCTCCATGGTGATGACCCCTTCTTTCCATTGGGTGTAAGCCTCCTTTTTAGCAAGGAGACATTCCCAGATGCTTTTGGTGAGCCACGGAGGCTTGTGTGCTCTCCTGCTCCCTTTGATCCTCGTTGGGATTACCTTCCTTTGGGCTTGGAGGATCACCTCCTTAAGGAGCAGCCACTCTCCTTGGACACCTGGCTCCCCTCCCCTCCGGGACCTCAGCGCTTCTCCAACTATCCTCCTTAGCTTGTTGAAGTCTGCCCTCCTAAAATCTAGGGCCGCTGCCTTACTGCATGCCTTTGCCACCTTGCGCTGGATGGTGAATTCCAGCAGGCGATGATCGCTGTCGCCCAGGTGGTCGAGCACCCGCAGCCCCCTCACCAGGTCATCACCCGTGGCCAGGCCTAGGTCCAACAAGGCATCTCCCCCAGTGGGGCTGTGCACCTCCTGGGTTAGATGGAGGTCCTGCACTCTGGCCAAGAACCTACGTGAGTGGTCAGACCTAGCTGACTGCTCCTCCCAGCAGATGTCTGGGAAGTTCAGGTCCCCCATGACTTCCACATCCTTAGCCTTTGCTACCTCCATGAGCTGACCCAAGAATTCCTGGTCAAGCTCCTCTCCCTGGTTGGGAGGTCTGTAGTAGACTCCCACCGTTAAGTCCCTTTCCCCTCAACTGCCTTGTACTCTAACCCAAAGCACTTCAGAGTCCCCCTCATAGATTTTCATAGATTTCATAGACATCAGGGCTGGAAGGGACCACGGGAGATCATCGAGTCCAGCCCCCTGCCCAAAAGGCAGGAAGTCAGCTGGGGTCATAGGATCCCAGCAAGATCAGCATCCAATTTACTCTTGAAGGTGTTCAATGTAGGTCCTTGAACCACCTCCGCTGGCAGACTGCTCCAGACCTTGGGGGCTCGGACAGTAAAGAAATTCTTCCTTATGTCCAGCCTGAAACGGTCTTGCAGGACTTTGTGACCGTTCGACCTAGTCATCCCTTGGGGCGCTCTGGTGAACAGACGTTCCCCCAGATCCTGGTGGTCACCTTCGATAAACTTATAGGTGGCCAGCAGATCACCCCTGAGCCTACGCTTTTCCAGGCTAAAGAGTCCCATGGCTCTCAGCCTGTCATCGTAAGCTCTGTTTTCCTGACCTCTGATCATGTGCGTGGCTCTCCTCTGGACTCTCTCAAGCTTCTCCACTTCCTTTTTGAATTGTGGAGCCCAAAACTGGATGCAGTACTCCAGCTGCGGCCTCACCAAGGCCGAGTACAAGGGGAGAATGACGTCCCGGGATTTGCTCGAAAAGCATCTATGGATGCAAGCCAGCGTTTTGGTCGCTTTACTAGCCGCAGCATCGCATTGCAGGCTCATGTTCATCTTGTGGTCAATGATGACCCCCAAGTCTCTTTCTTCTGTAGTGCTATCCAATGTAGCACTGCCGAGCCTATAAGGGTGCTGCAGGTTTTTCCTCCCAAGGTGGAGAACCTTGCATTTTTCGGTGTTAAACACCATCAGGTTCTCGTCCGCCCATTTGTTGAGCTTGTCCAGGTCAGCCTGGATCACCCGCCTATCTTCTGGCGTGGATGCTTTGCCCCAAAGTTTGGTGTCATCGACGAACTTGGCCAGTCCACTCCTGACTCCAATGTCCACATCATTACTGAAGATGTTGAACAGGATGGGTCCCAGGACAGAGCCTTGAGGGACCCCACTGGTCACAGGGCACCACGATGAGTGACTGCCATCAATTACAACCCTCTGGGTCCAACCACGGAGCCAGTTTCCCAGCCAGCGGATCGTGGTGGAGCCAAGGCCACAACTGGTCAGTTTGGCCAAGAGGTGATCATGGGATACCAGATCAAAAGCTTTTTTGAAGTCAAGATATATGACATCAATCTCTTCTCCCTCGTCCAGGTGATAGGTCACCTGGTCATAGAAGGAAATGAGATTGGTCAAACAAGACCTACCCGCAACAAATCCGTGCTGGCTGTCCCTTAGAATGTTAGCCTGGGCCAGTCCCTCAAGGATGGCCTCCTTAATAAACTTTTGTAAGATCTTCCCCAGGATAGAAGTCAGGCTAATGGGCCTGTAGTTAGCCGGATCCACTCTCCTCCCTTTCTTGAAGATCGGCACCACATTGGCCTTCTTCCAGTCTTCGGGCACTACACCAGAGTGGCAGGAGTTTTCAAAGACCCGTGCCAGGGGCTGGGCTATGACGCTCGCCAGCTCCTTGAGTACCCTGGGGTGCAGGTTGTCAGGGCCAGCTGACTTGAAGGTATCCAGCTTCTCAAGGTGTTCCTTCACGAGGTCAGCATTGATGGAGGGTAGGGGATCCCCATCACCCGGATCTCCCTGTCCCATAGCAGGCATGGGCGTCCCATGGGACTGATGAAAGACTGACGCAAAGTACCTATTTAATAGGTTGGCTTTTTCCTGGGCGTCAGTTGTCAGTTGCCCCATCTGGTTTAGCAGGGGTCCAACATTGCCCTTGCTTTTCCTCCGGCTCCCTACATATCTGAAAAAGGACTTTTTGTTGTCCTTGATGCTTGAAGCTAGTTGGAGTTCAGTTGCAGCCTTGGCTTTCCTGGTTTGCTCCCTGCAGGACCGGACCAGTGCAGAATAATCCTCCTTGGAGGTGAATCCCGTCCTCCATCCTTTGTAGGCTTTCCTTTTTAGCCGCAGGAGGTCCGCTAGGTCCCTGGAGAGCCAGGAGGGCTGCTGTGCCTTCTTGCTGCCTTTCCTCCATGTTGGAATAGATTTAGCTAGTGCATTGAGGATCGCTTCCTTGAGAAGCAACCACTCTTCTTAAACTCCCATCTCCCTGGGGTCATGGTCCCTGAGGACCTGACCGACAAGCCTCTTGAGCTTTTCAAAGTCGGCTTGTCTGAAGTCAAGGACTTCTGTGTTGCTGACTGACTTGCCAGCTTTACGGCGGATGGTGAAGGTGATCAGCTCGTGGTCGCTGTCACCCAACTTCCCATCGATCACTAGGTCACCGATTAGGTCGTCCCCCGTAGCCAGTACCAGGTCGAGCAGTGCTTTGCCTCGCGTTGGCCCATAGACTTCTTGAGTCAGGTAGAGGTCATCCACGCACGAGAGAAAGCTTTGCGACCGCTCGGATTTTGCTGAGTGATTTTCCCACAAGATGTCCGGGTAATTGAAGTCACCCATGACAACCAAGGTCCTGGAGCAAGCAGCCTCAGCCAGCTCCCGGGGGAACTCCTGGTCAAGCTCGGGACTTTGAGTGAGAGGTCTGTAGTAGACTCCCACCGTTGTGTCCCCTGTGCCGTATTCCCCACGAATTTTTACCCAGAGGGTCTCTAGCTGTCCATGCCGGTCGCCAACATCAGCTTTCAGGGACATGTAGCTTTCTTTCACATAGAGAGCTACACCCCCGCCCCTTTTGTCAACACGATCCCTCCTGTACAGGGTATAGCCCTCTATACCCGTGGTCCAGTCATGGGTGGAGTTGGACTAGAGACAACCGGATGATGAAATTCAATGCAGAGAAATGTGATGCACTGTGTCCAGAGAAGTATGACCAGAAGCACAAAGACAAAGGGAGTTAACTGGGCAGCAGCATTGCTGAGGAGGATCTTGGGGTTTGCATAGAACACAGACTTGTTAACGCAAGTCAGCAAAAACATAGAAGCGTTGGGTATAAGACATGGAACATGGGAGATGACAGCACCATGCTACTTGGTGCTGGTTAGGCCTCATCAGGAGTACTAGAGACAATTCTGGGCTCCACGTTTTAAGAAGGATAGGGAGAAGCTGGAACAGCAGTTTGCAATTATTTGGGCTGGAGGGTCGTTTTAGTGAGCTGTTGTGGGTTGGATCAGCACCTTCTATCCCTTCTCCCCCGTCTTACAACAGCTCACCAAAATTCCCCAAGTGATAGATTAGTAGACTGGATGGACTGGGCGGGTAGGGCCCCCATCCCCTGCCCCAGCACAGGTGCATGCAGCAGCACCAGTACAGCGCATCTGAGCATGGGGTGGCATAATCCAGTCATGATCCACTGGGGCTCAGCTGTACCCCTCTGCAGCCACACTGTACTGGGGCTGCCTGCTCGTGCTCGTGCCTGTCCTTGTCCCTTGGCAGCCCCATCCCCATCTACCCGTCCTATTTCTGGATGCTGCTCCCCACCTGTGGCCCCATCCTATCTGCCTGACCTAGTACACCCTGCCTCTGCGGGTCCTGGGCAGTGTCTGTGAAGATCCTGCTCACCTTGCCTTCCTGCTCTGTTTGGCATCCCTGGCAGTAGGTGAAGGGCAGGTGGGCTAGGGTGCCTGGGCAGTGAGGCTGGATCCGGCAACAGCAGTGACGCTGGCAGCATCAGCTGGAAGGAGCCGCTGCTGCTGGAGCTGCCAGGAAGTTGAGTCCAGCTGTCACGCTGCCCCAGCCCTGCTGCATGTCTGGGGGCAGTGGGACCAGCCACACATGCAACAGCCTGGGCTGCTCCCAAGCCTGGAGACTTGGGCTGGATCCCAGAAGTCAGGCCCGGCACAGAGGGCCTAGGCTAAGGGAATTGGCAAGAGAGAAGGGACAGAGGCTGGGAAAGCTGAGGCCCCAACAAGGGTATAAAGGCCTGAGGTGGCCTGGTAGCAGATTGGGACTCAGCGCCCAACAAAGTTGTTAACTGGTAATACCTATGAGGCATGAACATGGCTGTGGGGGAGGTCAGAGGCTGTGATCAGCCCTTAAGGCTACAGGTTTTTTGGTTTGTTTGTTTTGGGTTTTTTTAAGGAAAATTTTCCATGTTTCGAGCCACATCAACCAAATGAATTCCAAATCCGTGACTCATTCAAGAACCATATGTGGCCCTACTACTGTCAAACATCCTCCACCCTCACCTGGAGTTTCAGATGCTTCCACATCATTTGGCAAGCATCCCATGTGCAGGCCTACCCAAGTCAAGAGGCTTGGGGGTTTGGATGCCCCTGAGGTTCACTTGCCCTCAGCCATGTGGCTGCAGGAGCAAGCTAGGGAGGAGTCTCCTATTTCCATAAAGTGGGCATAAAGTCAAGATCTTCCCGCTGGAAATGAAAGTGGGAGGTTAACTATACATTACCTCCACGGATACTACCGTGTGCCAGAAAGTGGCTATCTGCAGTAACTAGGAAAACTGTCTTAGTGGTCACGGTATTTCCCCTGCCCCTGCCAGACTGAGCTGGCATCTAGAGGACCTGGGGCTTGCTCTAGGACCCATTAGGCAGCATCCCTTCCAATCAAACTATTACAACAAGGCATGGTGAGTGGGTGAGAAGGAGAGGGCACCCAAGAGCTGGAGCAAGGCATGAGCTGCGTGGCTTCCAGGGGCATGCTGGCCACCCCTGGAGCCTGAACTTGGCAGTTTTATAAATCTGAAAGGCTGTTGTAAAGAAGGGAGAGAACATCTGTTTTCCCTTGCCACCCAAGGCAGGACACCACTTAGTGAATCGAGCCAGGGAAATTTAGCTCAGGTAAAGCTAAGCATCCTTGCTGTTAGAACAGAATGGCTGTGGAGCAGACTGCCTGGGGCAGCAGTGGAGTCCCCTTCCCTGCAAGTTTGCAAGAGGAAGCAGGGTAAGCACTGGACAGGGATGGCTGAGGAGCAGCATTCCTGCATTGGCGCAGGGGGTTGGACAAGACAACCCACAGCCCCTTCAGCCCTGGGATTGTGCATGGTGCTTGTGCAGTGTCAGCTGGAGTCCTTGTCCAGTCCAGGGTCACTGAGAAGGAATTGGTGTCTGAGATGAAATGAAGGAACAGCAGCAGTTACCAGGGTGTGGGAAGGGCTTCAGTGCCCTGGTGTCAGGGTGTGCCTGAATGACTGCTCTGTGATCTCTTGCACAGATGCATTCTCTCACAAGTGACTTTGCCCTGCTCCTTTTTGTATGCAGGGAAGATGCCCAGTGGTATAAAAACCAACATCAAATCTGCCTCGATGCATCCGTATCAGAGATGAGCAGGAAGAACCACAGACCTGACTGATCATGAGTCACCAGTGCTGTTCCTGGCCCCTGCCACCACTCCTGGGATTCCTCTGTGCCTCTGGAGTCCCTTGAAGCCTGCATACACGATCTGCAAGAGGGAGATATGGGGTGGAACCTTCCTGTCCCCCTCATGCTCCCATGAGCTCTGGGCTGCACGGCTCCTCTCCGTGTGGTTGTGCTGCGTTCTGAACCGGTTGTGCAGAGCTGCTGGCAACTGCATGCTCAGGGATGGATGGGACCTCCCCTGCCAGGGCAGAGCCTCTGTTTGGCTGCTGGGACCAAATCCTGTCACCATTTTGGTCTGCGTTCCAGAGGCTCCTACCCTTTCTTGATGCAGATACAAAAATACCTTGTAGGTTTGGCTGGGTGTGTTGTTCTTCACTGCCTCCCCACCCTGTGCCGCTTGAATAAAGGCTGTATGCTGTATCTAGTTTGACCACTGCTCTCTGTATCAGCTCCCCACTTCGCCTTGTTTCCCTTTGGGAGTGGCTGTAGAACAGCTCCCATCAGGGCCCCAGAAGAGCCACTTATAAAGTGTCTCCCTCTGCCGGATGCTGAGCCCAGGAATTGCTGTTGGGTTTGTGCATGGACAGCTGTTATGTGGCTCAGCAGAGAACGAGCTCAATTGTGTCACCAACCAGAAGTGCCTTGTTTATCTTTTACAGCTTGCTGTAGTCATAGCCCAGGCAGCCCAGGTCCCCTTTGGGATTCTGTGCAGCAAGGGCCACAGTGAGGGTCTGGTGCTGCCGGGTTGGAAACCAGCTGCTCTCTTGTCCTAGTCTTGGGGCTTGTTCTCCAAGTAGTTCTCTGCTTCTCTGTCCTTGGAGGAGTGCTGATCTAACTCAGAATTAAACTCTTTCTGCAGGAGGGCATTTTCCTCTTCTAGATGCTCTGTTCCCTGTGTGGGCCAGGCTGTATCAGGGCCCCTTTTTTCTGGGACTTGGCAGAAGGGGATGCTTCTATCTGACAGCCTCTAAACTTGAGCTGCAGGTTGTAGTCTGGCTGATAAAGGACCTCTCCAAGACGGAGAGCATGGGCACATGTCTATAAAGCAGGTCTGTGCGTGCAGAGGGCACTGAGGACTGGCACTTGCTCTCTGGACCTGTTACAGTGGTGTGGCAAAGGGCAGTGTGATGTTATGTGCTTGGTGGCATCCGTCCAGAATGCTGAGTGTGTGGGAATCTATTCAGCTGGCATGACCGGCTGCTGCTCCTCTCCTGCCAGCCCTGAGCTAAGCAGAACCAGTGTATTCATAGAGGTTGCAGCCTTGAGGCCCTGGTCTAACCCTTCAGCCTCAGCACTGCTTGTTTGGTGAGCATGCTCTGTAAACAGGAGCTGTGCCACACCTCTGGCATGTCAGCACAGTCAGGCTGACCTGACCCTTGTGGCCTCCAGACTTGACACGGCACTTCATAGTTTCGTAGTTTTTAGGGTCAGAAGGGACCTGAGCAGATCATCTAGTCCGACCCCCCGCCATGGCAGGAAAGAGTACTGGGGTCAAACGACCCCAGCAAGGTGTACGTCTAGCCTCCTCTTAAACACCCCCAGGGTAGGAGCCAGCACCACTTTTCTTGGAAATTGGTTCCAGATCCTGGCTGCTCTGACCATGAAGTTGCGCCTCTTGAGGTCTAGCTTAAATCTGCCCTCTGCCAGCTTGTGACCATTATTCCTGGTCACTCCTGGTCATGCTTGGGGGAACAGGGACTTCCCCAGTGCCTGCTGGTTGCCTCTGACTAGTCTGTAACAGGCCACTAGATCCCCCGCAGCCTTCTCTTGTGGAGGCTGAACAGGTTCAGGTCCCGTCGCCTCTCCTCGTAGGGCCTGCCCTGCTGCCCCCGACCATGCGAGTGGCCTCCTCTGGACCCTCTCCATGTTGTCCACATCCCTCCTGAAGTGCGGTGCCCTGAACTGGATGCAGTACTCCAGCTGTGGCCTGACCAGTGTCGCACAGAGGGAGGGATCACCTCCCTGGACCTGCTCGAGATGCATCTGTGGATGCATGACAAGGTGCGGTTGGCCTTCCTGACCGCGTCCCCACACTGCTGGCCCTTGTTCATCTTGGCATCAGTGATGACTCCAAGATCCTTTTCTGCCTCTGCACGGACAAGAAGGGAGTTCCCCAGCCTGTAGGTATGGTGCCGGTTGTTCCTCCCCAGGTGCAGCACCTTGCACTTGTTGGTGTTGAATCCCATCCTATTCTCATCCGCGCACCCCTATAACCTGTCTAGGTCTGATTGCAGCCTATTGCTCCCTTCTAGCATGCCCACATCCCCCCACGTCTTAGTGTCATCAGCAAATCTGAACAGGGTGCTTTTTACCCCCTCATCCAAGTCACTGATGAAGATGTTGAACAGTGTGGGCCTGAGGACCGAGTCCTGGGGGACCCCACTGCCCACATCCCTCCAGGTTGAAAATGACCCATCCACCACCGCTCTCTGGGTGCGGCCCTCCAGCCAGTTGGTGACCCATTGACTGTGTGGGTGTCGATGCTACAGTCCCCTAATTCTTGCTCCCTTGGGGCCTGAAGGGTTGCTGATGCAGGGATTGGGGAGCTCATGAAAGCAGAGGAGCTGTGTTGGTGGCGCCTTCAAAGGGCTGAGTGCTGCTCAGCTTGTTCTGCCCTTGCCTGTGGCAACCTCTGCATCGTCCCCACTTTGGCTGGGAGCATAGAAAGGGAAATGTTCAGTAAACACTTTGTGAACCCCCTCCGCTCAATAAAGAACAGTTGGAAGAGCTGGGATTATTGCATATGGAGAAGGGAAGATTGAGGATGGATTTGATAATAGTCTTCATATCCGAAAGTGGATGTTATAAAGGGAATGGCAACCACCTACTCTGTCCGCAGGGGTCAAAGCAAGAAGTGATAGACTGAAATTTTACAAAGAGATTGAAGTCATAGATTAGGAAGAGCTTTTTAGCCAGAAGGTTTAGCCGTGGGCCAGACTGTGTAGGGGGTGGTGGAATCTCTGCCTAGTCTAGACTAGACTTAAAGATGCCAAAACATTTGGCTGGGATAGGTGGTCTCCTGAGTGTTGGCCTGTCTGTGGAGCTGAGATTCCTACACTGCCCCACTGCATGTGCAGAGCTTTTTGGGGGAAGCAGCAACATGAACTTCAAGGTGTCTATAAGGGTGCAGTTTGTAAGCCCTCACTCAGACCTGCCACCTCCTTGCTTTGGTTCAGCCTAGCCATTTGGCCTTGCTGCAGAGCTGACCTCCATGTGCTGCCAAGGGCCACAGGCCTGTGTTGAGAAGAGAGGCCAAGTGCCACCTCGCCCATCCTCCCCACTTGTGCACACATTCTTCTTGTCCCTCCTGCCTTGCTTGCCTGACTGAGCCACCCTGTGTTCAGTGAATTAACTCCTTGTTCTGTTTCAAAGCCAAGTAGCTCTGCAGGCAGCTGTCTGATGGGCTGAGGAATGCTAGGACACACACTGTACTAAAGCTGCAGTGCTGTGGATCCCGGCTCTAGGCTTGTCCTCCCTGTGTGCTTGCCAGCTGGTGAATCCTGGCAGTGCTGTGCCTGGGTTTGGCTGTCTGTCCTAGGGCTGCCCTGCAAAGGGACCTAGCAGTAGCAGGCTGAGCTCTGGGCCTCCTGCCACTGCAGCTGATGCAGGAATGTGCAGAGTGGGCCCAGCCAGACCTTTTGCACAGTTGGAAAGCAGGGCCGGGCAGAAGGGCTACTTTTTTCATTGATTGCGAAGCCACAAGGGATCTTTTTGATCATGCAACCTGACCTGCCCAGAACATGCTGCAGAGCTGCCCCAGATTTCTTCCTGCTGGAGCTCAAGCCTCTCTAGCTACCAAGGAAAATGTGCAATTTTCATTTAAAAGTTTTCACCAGCATCAGTGGTTACAAAGGATCTTTATCCTCTCTATTAAAAATGTTCATATTCCTTTGAGTTTGAATTTGCCTTGCTTCCACTTCCCACCATCAGACTTTGTTATACCTTTCATGCAGTGAAGTGGCCTCTCTCAAATGTCTGTTACCCATGGAGTTACTTACAGGCTGATCAGCTCAGCTACTCCTTAATGAGCTAAAGAGATGGAGCACTTTGACCTGCTCAGTGAGGCAGGTTTTCTACCTCTGAGCCATTTTGGTAGCTCTCATCTGAACCTTTCCACTTTACTGACCTCCTGGGCCTGCAGACCGCCTAGTTGTGAAGCCACTGGTGCCAAATACAGTTACTCCAACCTTTTCCTTGTGATCCTTGGATATGTGAGTGGGGAAATAGCATTAGAGTTATGCTGGAAGCTCATGTTCAGCTGATGATCCCTAAAGTCCTTTGCAGAGCTGCTGGTTTCCAGAATAGAAGGCCCATCCTGGGAATAAGGCCTGCACTCTTCCTGGATGTGTAGCTTTGCTTATGGCAATGTGGAAATGCATGTAGTTTTCCTGTGCCCAGGGACTGAGTGCTCCAGAGGGTTTGGTGTCAGTGACCTGTCCCCTTTGCTGTTTACCAAGAGCCCCTCATCTTTGTGTCACCAGCAAACTTCTTTATCAGTAATGATTCTGTCTTCTTCCAGGTCATTGATTACAATATTTAATCAATAGTTCAGTTTCAATAGAATAGTTCAGGGCCATTCACCTCTGAACTCCATCAGAAATAGCCCCTCTGGCCCTGGACATGTTTACCATGTCATTGTGAGTCCTGCCAGCATATAAATGTTCAAGGTTGTTAATCAAGTGTGTGGCTGTACCGGGCCAAAAGCCTTTTAGACATTGGAAAATAATATGTTGTCGCTATTACATTTTTATCAACCAAACTTACCATTTAATCAAAAACTTGTCAAGGTAATGCAGCAAGATGTCAGTGGATAGTCTTCCTATTTCTCTCATGTAATTCTTTGTCAAGATTATCCTCTGCTAGCTGGT
This sequence comes from Crocodylus siamensis, assembly GCF_052110815.1. NCBI lineage: Eukaryota > Metazoa > Chordata > Crocodylia > Crocodylidae > Crocodylus > Crocodylus siamensis. The sequence continues at coordinate 308,997 of NC_143399.1, read as the reverse complement.
CATTATGTGGCCTAGGATCAATGTCAGGCTGACTGTCTTATGTGATGAAGAGCTAGGGATGTCCCTTCTACGCTTTTTATATGTAGGCCCAACATTAGCTTCCTTCCAGCCCTTTGGAGCTAACTTCCCTAGTGTTAACATTAACCACCCTGAGAACCCCTCAGCCAGCGTTCTGAGAAAACTCAGATGCAAATTATCTGGACCTGCTGAATTTTAGTCTGTTTTTGGCAGTAGCAGTTTAATGTTCTCCTCGTAGACTGTGGGAATAGAAAATGTTTCATCATTGTGATGGAAGGCAGAGCAGGGTGGCACCTTAGAGACTGCCTGGTTCAGAGAGGGACAAGCTTTTGTAGGTGACAGCCCACATTGTCAGATACTGGCAGATGCAATGCTTCTGACAAAGCAGGCCGTCACTAATGTAAACTCATGCCTCTCCGACCCAGTTAGCCTGTATGATTCCACCGTGCCGTGGCTTCTGTCTAACGAGTAAGTGTACAAGTTTGGCTTATTCACAAATACAGAACAGAAGTGTCTACTGAACGTTTTTGTCTTTCTTGACTGCGTTATTATTGGCAGCTCTGCCCTTCCCATCTAGTAATGGGTTTTAAACTGCATTCACGTGTTCCCTGTTGCCTGATTTAATACTATGCTCTTTTCTGTACCCTGTGCTTATAATTGCAGTGTTTGAATGCTTTCCAGTAGCCCATTAAGCAATGTGACTGAGAGCCTTGTTACAGGGTGTAATTTTCTGCAGCTTCTGGAGCTCTTAACCCCTGGATGGTCTGCACATTAACACCTTTAAGTGACTCAAAGCACTTGTTATGCAGCCCAGTTACACTGCTCTAAGGTAGGGTCATCTCTGATGTGCCAGAGATGTGCCGCTTAGATTGAAAGCATGACTGCTCCAAATTCCCAGCTAGCACTAAGCAGATCAGCATTTGTGTGGCTCATGGTATAAGGTGTACCAAAGCCCAAACCTCTGTTGTGTGTTTCTTCTGATTCTCTGCCCAAGGGGAGAAATGTGGGGAGTGAAATGCTTTTATTTGGTGGTGTGTTTAGTTTCTTATGTGCATGTTGCTATGTGTTTATGGTAGAAAAGACAAAGAACTAAGCAGGCTGCTTGGTGGGGGAGCCTCACAGGTTGTTCAGGTAAGGAGCAGGGAAAGTTTCATAGTTTCTAGGGTCGGAAGGGACCTGAGCAGTCCGACCCCCTGCCGTGGCAGGAAAGAGTACTGGGGTCAAATGACCCCAGCAAGATGTTCATCTAACCTCCTCTTAAACACCCCCAGGGTAGGAGCCAGCACCACTTCTCTTGGAAGTTGGTTCCAGGCCCTAGCCGCCCTGACCGTGAAGTAGCGCCTCCTGCTATCTAACCTAAACCTACCCTCTGCCAGCTTGTGACCGTTATTCCTGATCACTCCTGGCGGTGCTCGGGGGAACGGGGACTCCCCCAATCCCCACTGGTCCCCCCTGACTAGTTTATAACAGGCCACTAGATCCCCCTCAGCCTTCTCTTTTGGAGGCTGAACAGGTTCAAGTCCCGTCGCCTCTCCTCGTAGGGCCTGCCCTGCTGCCCTGGATCATGCGGGTGGCCTCCTCTGGACCCTCTCCATGCTGTCCACATCCCTCCTGAAGTGCGGTGCCCAGAACTGGATGCAGCACTTCAGCTGCGGCCTGACCAGTGCCGCATAGAGGGGGAGGATCACCTCCCTGGACTTGCTCGAGATGCATCTGTGGATGCACGACAAGGTGCGGTTGGCCTTCCTGACTGCCTCCCCAGTGACTGAGGAGCTCTGAGGGGCAGGGCAGCAGAGAGGCACCTGAAGAGACTTAGTCTTCCTGCTAAGCTAAGCCATGGGCAGGTAGGGAGGGGCCCAGCATCAGCTCATTTCGGTGACTGGGGGCTCCTTCTTTCACAACATGACTCCATGCATGTCCTGAGCCTAAAAGCAGATTTGCTCTGGGACTGCGACTGAAGGTCTGGTTTCCTACTACTGTTGTCAAGAGTAAGGTATAAAAGTGTCTGCACTTCAGTGGAGATGTCCTAGTTCCAGACCATCCTCAAAGCAGCTTCACCTAGCCGTTGTCTCAGGAAAGTTGTATTGCACGGAAATACTAGAAAGACTCCACCTTGAGGGGAATGTGTACACCACAAGCTTTCCACACCACGCCATAGCACCCTCAGCGTGCAGTGCTGCTTTATGTTGGCTGCTTCCAGTGTTGAAGTTTGCATAGCTGCATTTGCACTGAGCAGAAGACACTGCAGAAAAGTGCTGCGCTAGCACAGCTGTGTACATTGCAGGGCCCGGGCAGTGTCAGGGCATTGCTGGCACAGCATGTTTGAAGTGTAGATCTTCCTGAGAAGTGCCAGAGCAAAATGCTTGGGCGCTGTGAAGCTCTAGAGAGGCTGTGGAGTGTCAGGACAACCAGCTCCCAATGTCCTTCCAGCCTGGGGCTCCAGCTACACCTCGGGCCCCCCCTGTGATCTGAGGGGTGGATGCTGCACTGCCTTTAGCAAATCCTATATCTGCCAGTGTATCCAAGAGAGCCAAAGTTAGCATGAAGGTAGGGCAACTTGCTTTCACAGTTTATGCTTCTTTGAACCACTAGTCTCTAAGGAGCTGCCCTATGCTCCCTGCAGCAGTTGCGCTCAAGGAAGGTATCTGCATAGGATTCCCTTTCCAAACAGAAGTCTGTCTGCCAAGCTGGGTGCCTAATTCAATGCTATGTGACGGGCTAGCTGGCAGTGACCTGGCCCAGGGGTTTTGAAAGGGCAAAAGATGATTGGAAGACTTAGGATTCCCTTTCCGCACCAATCAGGCCCCAGAGACTCACTCCCCACCCCCACCCCCCCGTCCCGATTGGCCCCTTGGGTCACCTGGAGGGGGATAAAAGGGGCAGCGTGGGCTGACTCAGGAGAGAACAGTAAGGGACAACAAGGAAGGAGCTTCACAGAGCTGGGCCAGCAGGGCAGGAGCAAAGCCCCAGAAGAGCCTGAAAGAGCAGGACTTGCAGGCAGAAGTGGGACCCTCAGCAGCGCGGCGTGCAGCCGGCAGGAGAGGCTCCCCACTGGACTCCAGGATCCCCTAGGAGAGGCTCCCCCGCTCCAGCAAGGATCTGAGCAGCAACCTAAGGGGTTCCCAGCTCTGCTTCCAGCTCCTCCAGTCAGAGGCCAGGCAGTTCGACGTGAGGCCGGGCTCCAGGAAGGTCAAGACTCCTCACAGGCTAGAGCAGTGCTGCTGGTGGTGGCTGTGTGGCAGTGTGCCTGCCTGTCTACCATGTGGGAGACCTGGATTCAAGTCCCAGCTGAGGTGACTTCGGGTGGGTGAGATAGCAAGAAGCAAATCTTCCTGCAGTGTAAAGGGGCCTTTGTGTTTTCTCCCCCTCCAGGTAGCAAGGCCCTATATTTCCTTGTAATTTGACATTTTGCATCTTGTGCCTTTTTTTATATTTCACCACCCCGTATTGTTTGTTCGGCTGTTTGTGTTTTTATATTTTGTTAACCCTGTTTTTTGTCAATGATGGTAAGTGTCTAACCCTTGTTGAATCCTGCCCCCTTGGGGCACTGTAGTGTCCACTATACCCTCTGATTTATGCCTGTTATGTTCCCAGTATTAAAAGGTATATGGTGAAGTTCCTATTGGTGGTCTGGCTCTGCTCTATAGGGGGAGGAGAGTCCCTACACCTCCCACAGTGATTGTGCACCTGCTTTGATCCCTTCAATTGGAGAAGGGGTACTCCTTGGAGTACTGCCCAGGTTATAACTACATTCAAGGAAGACAGAAGTGTCCAGAGCCTTCCAACCTGGAGGCGAAGTCACTGTATTTGAAAGCTTGTCTCTCAATCATAAAGTTGGTCCAATAAAAGACACTGCCCACAGAAGTTCTTGCCTCTTGCATATTTCCTCAGGGCTACAATATCATTTGAACACTGCCACAAGCTGCATGATTATTTCATTAGGTGATATTTCATTAGGTGCCTGAACTGCAAATAATAGTTTTCCCTTTGTAGTTTCATAGTAGCTAGAGTCGGAAGGGACCTAGGAAGATCATCTAGTCCGACCCCCTGCCTTGGCAGGAAAGAGCACCGGGGTCAGATGACCCCGGCAAGGTGCTCATCTAACTTCCTTTTAAAAATCCCCAGGCTAGGAGCCTGCACCACTTCCCCTGGAAGCCGGTTCCAGGCCCTAGCCACACTGACTGTGAAGTAGCGCCTCCTAATATCTAATCTAAACCTACCCTCCGCCAGCTTGTGACCGTTATTCCTGGTCACTCCTGGGAGCGCACGGGGGAACAGGGACTCCCCCAATACCTGCTGATCCCCCCTGACCAGTTTGTAGCAGGCCACAAGGTCCCCCCTTAACCTTCTCTTGTGGAGGCTAAACAGGTTCAGGTCCCGTAGCCTCTCCTCATAAGGCTTGCCCTGCTGACCCCTGATCATACGAGTGGCCCTCCTCTGGACTCTTTCCATATCGTCCACGTCCCTCTTGAAGTGTGGCGCCCAGAACTGGACGCAGTCCTCCAGCTGCGGCCTGACCAGTGCCGCATAGAGGGGGAGGATCACCTCCCTGGACCTGCTTGAGATGCATCTGTGGATGCATGACAGGGTACGGTTGGCCTTCTTGACTGCCTCCCCACACTGCCGGCCCATGTTCATCGTGGAGTCAATGACGACTCCAAGATCCTTTTCCGTCTCCATGCTGGCAAGAGGGGAGTTCCCCAACCTGTAAGTGTGGTGCCGGTTCTTCCTCCCCATGTGCAACACCTTGCACTTATCAGTGTTAAACCCCATCCTATTCTCATCCGCCCACTGTTGCAACCTGTCAAGGTCAGCTTGTAGCCTATTGCACCCTTCTAGTGCACCCACATCCCCCCACATCTTAGTGTCATCAGCAAACTCGAACAGGGTGCTTTCTACCCCCTCATCCAAGTCACTGATGAAGATGTTGAACAGTGCGGGCCTGAGGACCGAGCCCTGCGGAACCCCACTGCCCACGTCCTTCCAGGTCGAGAAGAACCCATCCACTACCACCCTCTGGGTGCGGCCCTCTAACCAGTTGGCGACCCATTTGACCGTGTGGGCATCGACACCACAGTCTCCCAGCTTTTTGATGAGGACAGGGTGAGAGACAGTGTCGAAAGCCTTCCGGAAGTCCAGAAAGACTACATCCACAGCAACCCCTGCATCTAATGATTTGGTGACCTGATCGTAAAAGGCCACCAGGTTGGTAATACAAGGGGCCATTGTGTGGGGCTACACCTCTCAAGGAAGTGGCTATTCATAGAATCATAGAAATGAAGGGCTGGAAGGGACCTCAAAAGATTGAGTCCAACCCCCTGCCCTGGCCAGGAATACTGCTGTGATCCCAGCAAGGTGTCTGTCCAGTTTCCTCCTGAAGACTTCCAAGGTTGGAGACTGCACCACCTCCATAGGAAGTCCATTCCAGATTCTGGTTGCCCTTACTGTGAAGTTCTTCCTCACACCCAACCTGAAACCATCCTCTGACAGATTATGGCCATTGATCCTTGTCCTCCCCTAGGGCGTCCTAGTGAACATTTTTCTCCCAGCTCCCAATATTCATCCCTTACATAATTATAGGCAGCCACCAAGTCCCCCCTCAATCTTCTCTTCCCCAGTCTGAGCAGTCCCAGATCCCTTAGTTTTTCCTCATAAGGTTTGTCGTCCAGGCCCTTAATCATTCTTGTGGCCCTTCTCTGGGCACTTTCAAGATTCTCCACATTGTTTTTGAAGCGTGGTGCCCAGAAATGGACACAGTACTGCAGCTGGGGTCTCACCAGCACTGAGCAGAGAGGAGGTATCACTTCCTTCACCCTGGTTGCAACTCATTGGCTAATGCATCCCAGTATGTTATTAGCTTTGTTGACTACACCATCGCACTGGTGGCTCATGTTCATCCTGTGATCAACCATAACCTCATTGTACTGGCCAGGACATCTCCTAACCCAGGGGTTTTCAACCTTTTTGGAGCAGTGTACCCCCTGGTAACCAAATGCAGGGGAAGGGAGGGGGTGCAGCCGAATGCAGACTAGTGGCAGCCGCCACATGCAAGCTTCCCCCGCCCCCCGCCCCCCCTGTGTCCAGCTGGGTGAGTGGCATCTGTGCAGTGGCGTGGGATGGTGAATGGTGATGCTTCATCCCTGCCTGCCCTCGCATACTCCCTAGGGCCATCTCAAGTACCCCCTGTCCTGACCTATATTCATGTCACTGGTTACTTCTTACCAATTAAGCACTCTGCATTTATCCTTATTGAACTGCATCTGGTTCTGCTGCGCCCACCTATTCAGCTTGTCCAGGTCAGCTTGAATCTGCATCCTATCCCCTAGCACGACCACTTTTCCCCAGACCTTAGTGTCATCTGCAAACTTGGCCAGCGTGCTTTCCACATCCTCATCTAAATCATTAATAAGGATCTTGAACAGCATGGGACCAAGAACCAAACCCTGCGAGACACCACTGGCCACCTCCCACCAAGACAATACAGACCCATCCACTAACACTCTCTGGGTTCAACCTCTTAGTCAGTTCCCAATCCTCCTGACCGTGGACTCTGCCTATAGTTTCCTGAATTCTCCTTCCTCCCCTTCTTAAAGATTGACACCACATCGACCCTTTTCCCATCTTCCAGGACCTCTCCTGAGTACCATGAGTCTTCAAATACCTTCACCAATGGACCCGCAATGACTCCAGACAATTCCCTCAGCACTTTTGGGTGTAGTCCATTTGGTCCTGCTGACTTGAAGACATTCAGCTGCTCTAAGTGTTTCTTTACCAGTTTGACACTGACCATTGGTTGACAGTCACCCCTCCATATCCATCCAGTGTCCGACCAGGCAGGTTATCACCATGATTTTGGTCGCAGACCTTGCCTTCCTTATCCTCTCCCTACAAATATGGACTATACTTGTATATTCCTCCCAGGTGACTACCCCATGTTTCCACTGTCCATAAGCTTCCTTCTTCTTTTTTTAAGCACTCTTTGACTCCTCTGGTAAGCCAAGAGGGCTTCCTGGCCCCTTTACCACCTTTTCTACATACAGGAATGGGCCTTTTCTGTGATCTGAGGGTCACTCCTTTGATAAACAACCACCCATCCTGAACTCCCTTCCCTTCCAGTCCCTCTTCCCATAGGGTCTCTCCCACTATTTTCCTAAGCTCATTGAAGTCAGCCTTCCTGAAGTCAAGCACCTCTGCCCTACTGGCTGACTTCCCTGCCCTACGACAGATAGTAAATTCTGTCATCTCATGACCATTGTCTCCCAGATTACCCTCAATCCTCAGATCTCCCACTAGGTCGTCCCCTTTGGCTAGAACCAGATCCAACAAAGCCTTCCCCAGGGTTGGCCCGTTCACCTCCTGTACTAAATACAGTACTTCCGTACAAGTCAAAAACCTTTGTGACTGGTCAGATCTGGCAGAGTGCTCCTCCTAGCAGAGGTCAGGGTAACTGAGGTGATAACCACGTCCCTTGAACATGCAGGCTCCAACAGTTTGCAGGAAAATTCCAGATCCAGCTCCTCCCTGCTGTGGCGGTCTGTAGTAGACACTTACCATCAAGTCCCCTTCTCCTCGCCCCCCCTGGATCATGACCTGCAGGGTCCTGAGTTGCCCTTCTCTTGAACCAATTTAGGTCTCTGAGGAGGCCTACTGCTCCTTTACTCTACATCACCTCCCTTCCTCCCCACCTGATCCCTTCTGTGCAGCCTGTACCCCTCTTTGCATACAGCCCAGTCATGCGTGGCATGCCACCAGGTCTCTGTTTCATAGATTTCATAAACATTCAGGCTGGAATGGACTTCGGAAGATCATTGAGTCCAGCCCCCCGCCCAAAGGGCAGGAAGTCAGCTGGGGTCATAGGATCCCAGCAAGATAAGCATCCAATTTTCTCCTGAAGGTGTTCAAAGTAGTGCTTGAACCACCTCCGATGGCAGGCTGTTCCAGACCTTGGGGGCTCAGACAGTAAAGAAATTCTTCCTTATAGATTTCATAGACGTTAGGGCTGGAAGGGACCTCGGGAGATCATCGAGTCCAGCCCCCTGCCCAAAGGGCAGGAAGTCAGCTGGGGTCATAGGATCCCAGCAAGATAAGCATCCAATTTACTCCTGAAGGTGTTCAATGTAGGTGCTTGAACCACCTCCGCTGGCAGACTGTTCCAGACCTTGGGGGCTCGGACAGTAAAGAAATTCTTTCTTATGTCCAGCCTGAAACGGTCTTGCAGGAGTTTGTGACCGTTCGACCTCGTCATCCCTTGGGGCGCTCTGGTGAACAAACGTTCCCCCAGATCCTGGTGGTCACCCCTGATAAACTTATAGGTGGCCAGCAGATCACCCCTGAGCCTACGCTTTTCCAGGCTAAAGAGTCCCATGTCTCTCAGCCTGTCATCGTAAGATCTGTTTTCCTGACCTCTGATCATGCGCGTGGCTCTCCTCTGGACTCTCTCAAGCTTCTCCACATCCTTTTTGAATTGTGGAG